>NW_027471996.1:1004546-1337728 GCF_965638725.1 Aptenodytes patagonicus | reverse complement strand
TGCTGAGGCTAGGAAGCTCAGAGCGCCAGTGCTTGTGGGGCTGTGGAAGGGCTGCCTAGGGCAGGTGATGGCCAGCAAGAGCTTTCAGTGCTAGCCCCTTTGGTGTGGGAGCAGTGGCTGGACGTTTTGAATTTGGGAGCTGGGCTGTGGCTGTGCTGAGAAGGAACGTCCCCACTGTGCTGTGGCTAGGAAGCTCAGAGCGCCAGTGCTTGTGGGGCTGTGGAAGGGCTGCCTAGGGAAGGTGATGGCCAGCAAGAGCTTTCAGTGCTAGCCCCTTTGGTGTGGGAGCAGTGGCTGGACGTTTCGAATTTCGGAGCTGGGCTGTGGCTGTGCCGAGAAGGAACGTCCCCACTGTGCTGTGGCTAGGAAGCTCAGAGCGCCAGTGCTTGTGGGGCTGTGGAAGGGCTGCCTAGGGAAGGTGATGGCCAGCAAGAGCTTTCAGTGCTAGCCCCTTTGGTGTGGGAGCAGTGGCTGGACGTTTCGAATTTGGGAGCTGGGCTGTGGCTGTGCCGAGAAGGAACGTCCCCACTGTGCTGTGGCTAGGAAGCTCAGAGCGCCAGTGCTTGTGGGGCTGTGGAAGGGCAGCCTAGGGAAGGTGAGGGCCAGCAAGAGCTTTCAGTGCTAGCCCCTTTGGTGTGGGAGCAGTGGCTGGACGTTTTGAATTTCGGAGCTGGGCTGTGGCTGTGCCGAGAAGGAACGTCCCCACTGTGCTGTGGCTAGGAAGCTCAGAGCGCCAGTGCTTGTGGGGCTGTGGAAGGGCTGCCTAGGGAAGGTGATGGCCAGCAAGAGCTTTCAGTGCTAGCCCCTTTGGTGTGGGAGCAGTGGCTGGACATTTTGAATTTCGGAGCTGGGCTGTGGCTGTGCTGAGAAGGAACGTCCCCACTGTGCTGAGGCTAGGAAGCTCAGAGCGCCAGTGCTTGTGGGGCTGTGGAAGGGCTGCCTAGGGAAGGTGATGGCCAGCAAGAGCTTTCAGTGCTAGCCCCTTTGGTGTGGGAGCAGTGGCTGGACGTTTTGAATTTGGGAGCTGGGCTGTGGCTGTGCTGAGAAGGAACGTCCCCACTGTGCTGTGGCTAGGAAGCTCAGAGCGCCAGTGCTTGTGGGGCTGTGGAAGGGCTGCCTAGGGCAGGTGATGGCCAGCAAGAGCTTTCAGTGCTAGCCCCTTTGGTGTGGGAGCAGTGGCTGGACGTTTTGAATTTCGGAGCTGGGCTGTGGCTGTGCCGAGAAGGAACGTCCCCACTGTGCTGTGGCTAGGAAGCTCAGAGTGCCAGTGCTTGTGGGGCTGTGGAAGGGCTGCCTAGGGCAGGTGATGGCCAGCAAGAGCTTTCAGTGCTAGCCCCTTTGGTGTGGGAGCAGTGGCTGGACGTTTTGAATTTGGGAGCTGGGCTGTGGCTGTGCTGAGAAGGAACGTCCCCACTGTGCTGTGGCTAGGAAGCTCAGAGCGCCAGTGCTTGTGGGGCTGCGGAAGGGCTGCCTAGGGAAGGTGATGGCCAGCAAGAGCTTTCAGTGCTAGCCCCTTTGGTGTGGGAGCAGTGGCTGGACGTTTTGAATTTCGGAGCTGGGCTGTGGCTGTGCCGAGAAGGAACGTCCCCACTGTGCTGTGGCTAGGAAGCTCAGAGTGCCAGTGCTTGTGGGGCTGTGGAAGGGCTGCCTAGGGAAGGTGATGGCCAGCAAGAGCTTTCAGTGCTAGCCCCTTTGGTGTGGGAGCAGTGGCTGGACGTTTCGAATTTCGGAGCTGGGCTGTGGCTGTGCCGAGAAGGAACGTCCCCACTGTGCTGTGGCTAGGAAGCTCAGAGCGCCAGTGCTTGTGGGGCTGTGGAAGGGCTGCCTAGGGAAGGTGATGGCCAGCAAGAGCTTTCAGTGCTAGCCCCTTTGGTGTGGGAGCAGTGGCTGGACATTTTGAATTTCGGAGCTGGGCTGTGGCTGTGCTGAGAAGGAACGTCCCCACTGTGCTGTGGCTAGGAAGCTCAGAGCGCCAGTGCTTGTGGGGCTGTGGAAGGGCTGCCTAGGGAAGGTGATGGCCAGCAAGAGCTTTCAGTGCTAGCCCCTTTGGTGTGGGAGCAGTGGCTGGACGTTTTGAATTTCGGAGCTGGGCTGTGGCTGTGCCGAGAAGGAACGTCCCCACTGTGCTGAGGCTAGGAAGCTCAGAGCGCCAGTGCTTGTGGGGCTGTGGAAGGGCTGCCTAGGGAAGGTGATGGCCAGCAAGAGCTTTCAGTGCTAGCCCCTTTGGTGTGGGAGCAGTGGCTGGACGTTTTGAATTTCGGAGGTGGGCTGTGGCTGTGCCGAGAAGGAACGTCCCCACTGTGCTGTGGCTAGGAAGCTCAGAGCGCCAGTGCTTGTGGGGCTGTGGAAGGGCTGCCTAGGGCAGGTGCTGGCCAGCAAGAGCTTTCAGTGCTAGCCCCTTTGGTGTGGGAGCAGTGGCTGGACGTTTTGAATTTGGGAGCTGGGCTCTGGCTGTGCCGAGAAGGAACGTCCCCACTGTGCTGTGGCTAGGAAGCTCAGAGCGCCAGTGCTTGTGGGCTGTGGAAGGGCAGCCTAGGGCAGGTGATGGCCAGCAAGAGCTTTCAGTGCTAGCCCCTTTGGTGTGGGAGCAGTGGCTGGAGGTTTTGAATTTCGGAGCTGGGCTGTGGCTGTGCCGAGAAGGAACGTCCCCACTGTGCTGTGGCTAGGAAGCTCAGAGCGCCAGTGCTTGTGGGGCTGTGGAAGGGCTGCCTAGGGAAGGTGATGGCCAGCAAGAGCTTTCAGTGCTAGCCCCTTTGGTGTGGGAGCAGTGGCTGGACGTTTTGAATTTCGGAGCTGGGCTGTCGCTGTGCCGAGAAGGAACGTCCCCACTGTGCTGTGGCTAGGAAGCTCAGAGCGCCAGTGCTTGTGGGGCTGTGGAAGGGCTGCCTAGGGAAGGTGATGGCCAGCAAGAGCTTTCAGTGCTAGCCCCTTTGGTGTGGGAGCAGTGGCTGGACGTTTTGAATTTGGGAGCTGGGCTGTGGCTGTGCCGAGAAGGAACGTCCCCACTGTGCTGTGGCTAGGAAGCTCAGAGCGCCAGTGCTTGTGGGGCTGTGGAAGGGCTGCCTAGGGCAGGCGATGGCCAGCAAGAGCTTTCAGTGCTAGCCCCTTTGGTGTGGGAGCAGTGGCTGGACGTTTCGAATTTGGGAGCTGGGCTGTGGCTGTGCTGAGAAGGAACGTCCCCACTGTGCTGTGGCTAGGAAGCTCAGAGCGCCAGTGCTTGTGGGGCTGCGGAAGGGCTGCCTAGGGAAGGTGATGGCCAGCAAGAGCTTTCAGTGCTAGCCCCTTTGGTGTGGGAGCAGTGGCTGGACGTTTTGAATTTCGGAGCTGGGCTGTGGCTGTGCTGAGAAGGAACGTCCCCACTGTGCTGTGGCTAGGAAGCTCAGAGCGCCAGTGCTTGTGGGGCTGTGGAAGGGCAGCCTAGGGCAGGTGATGGCCAGCAAGAGCTTTCGTTGCTAGCCCCTTTGGTGTGGGAGCAGTGGCTGGACGTTTTGAATTTCGGAGCTGGGCTGTGGCTGTGCTGAGAAGGAACGTCCCCACTGTGCTGTGGCTAGGAAGCTCAGAGCGCCAGTGCTTGTGGGGCTGTGGAAGGGCTGCCTAGGGCAGGTGATGGCCAGCAAGAGCTTTCAGTGCTAGCCCCTTTGGTGTGGGAGCAGTGGCTGGAGGTTTTGAATTTCGGAGCTGGGCTGTGGCTGTGCCGAGAAGGAACGTCCCCACTGTGCTGTGGCTAGGAAGCTCAGAGCGCCAGTGCTTGTGGGGCTGTGGAAGGGCTGCCTAGGGAAGGTGATGGCCAGCAAGAGCTTTCAGTGCTAGCCCCTTTGGTGTGGGAGCAGTGGCTGGACGTTTTGAATTTCGGAGCTGGGCTGTCGCTGTGCCGAGAAGGAACGTCCCCACTGTGCTGTGGCTAGGAAGCTCAGAGCGCCAGTGCTTGTGGGGCTGCGGAAGGGCTGCCTAGGGAAGGTGATGGCCAGCAAGAGCTTTCAGTGCTAGCCCCTTTGGTGTGGGAGCAGTGGCTGGACGTTTTGAATTTCGGAGCTGGGCTGTGGCTGTGCTGAGAAGGAACGTCCCCACTGTGCTGTGGCTAGGAAGCTCAGAGCGCCAGTGCTTGTGGGGCTGTGGAAGGGCAGCCTAGGGCAGGTGATGGCCAGCAAGAGCTTTCGTTGCTAGCCCCTTTGGTGTGGGAGCAGTGGCTGGACGTTTTGAATTTCGGAGCTGGGCTGTGGCTGTGCTGAGAAGGAACGTCCCCACTGTGCTGTGGCTAGGAAGCTCAGAGCGCCAGTGCTTGTGGGGCTGTGGAAGGGCTGCCTAGGGAAGGTGATGGCCAGCAAGAGCTTTCAGTGCTAGCCCCTTTGGTGTGGGAGCAGTGGCTGGACGTTTCGAATTTCGGAGCTGGGCTGTGGCTGTGCTGAGAAGGAACGTCCCCACTGTGCTGAGGCTAGGAAGCTCAGAGCGCCAGTGCTTGTGGGGCTGTGGAAGGGCTGCCTAGGGCAGGTGATGGCCAGCAAGAGCTTTCAGTGCTAGCCCCTTTGGTGTGGGAGCAGTGGCTGGACGTTTTGAATTTGGGAGCTGGGCTGTGGCTGTGCTGAGAAGGAACGTCCCCACTGTGCTGTGGCTAGGAAGCTCAGAGCGCCAGTGCTTGTGGGGCTGTGGAAGGGCTGCCTAGGGAAGGTGATGGCCAGCAAGAGCTTTCAGTGCTAGCCCCTTTGGTGTGGGAGCAGTGGCTGGACGTTTCGAATTTCGGAGCTGGGCTGTGGCTGTGCCGAGAAGGAACGTCCCCACTGTGCTGTGGCTAGGAAGCTCAGAGCGCCAGTGCTTGTGGGGCTGTGGAAGGGCTGCCTAGGGAAGGTGATGGCCAGCAAGAGCTTTCAGTGCTAGCCCCTTTGGTGTGGGAGCAGTGGCTGGACATTTTGAATTTCGGAGCTGGGCTGTGGCTGTGCTGAGAAGGAACGTCCCCACTGTGCTGTGGCTAGGAAGCTCAGAGCGCCAGTGCTTGTGGGGCTGTGGAAGGGCTGCCTAGGGCAGGTGATGGCCAGCAAGAGCTTTCAGTGCTAGCCCCTTTGGTGTGGGAGCAGTGGCTGGACGTTTTGAATTTGGGAGCTGGGCTGTGGCTGTGCTGAGAAGGAACGTCCCCACTGTGCTGTGGCTAGGAAGCTCAGAGCGCCAGTGCTTGTGGGGCTGTGGAAGGGCTGCCTAGGGAAGGTGATGGCCAGCAAGAGCTTTCAGTGCTAGCCCCTTTGGTGTGGGAGCAGTGGCTGGACGTTTCGAATTTCGGAGCTGGGCTGTGGCTGTGCCGAGAAGGAACGTCCCCACTGTGCTGTGGCTAGGAAGCTCAGAGCGCCAGTGCTTGTGGGGCTGTGGAAGGGCTGCCTAGGGAAGGTGATGGCCAGCAAGAGCTTTCAGTGCTAGCCCCTTTGGTGTGGGAGCAGTGGCTGGACATTTTGAATTTCGGAGCTGGGCTGTGGCTGTGCTGAGAAGGAACGTCCCCACTGTGCTGTGGCTAGGAAGCTCAGAGCGCCAGTGCTTGTGGGGCTGTGGAAGGGCTGCCTAGGGCAGGTGATGGCCAGCAAGAGCTTTCAGTGCTAGCCCCTTTGGTGTGGGAGCAGTGGCTGGACGTTTTGAATTTCGGAGCTGGGCTGTGGCTGTGCCGAGAAGGAACGTCCCCACTGTGCTGAGGCTAGGAAGCTCAGAGCGCCAGTGCTTGTGGGGCTGTGGAAGGGCTGCCTAGGGCAGGTGATGGCCAGCAAGAGCTTTCAGTGCTAGCCCCTTTGGTGTGGGAGCAGTGGCTGGACGTT
Source organism: Aptenodytes patagonicus (assembly GCF_965638725.1). Classification (NCBI taxonomy): domain Eukaryota; kingdom Metazoa; phylum Chordata; class Aves; order Sphenisciformes; family Spheniscidae; genus Aptenodytes; species Aptenodytes patagonicus. The sequence continues at coordinate 1,331,939 of NW_027471996.1, read as the reverse complement.
TTGAATTTCGGAGCTGGGCTGTGGCTGTGCCGAGAAGGAACGTCCCCACTGTGCTGTGGCTAGGAAGCTCAGAGCGCCAGTGCTTGTGGGGCTGTGGAAGGGCTGCCAAGGGCAGGTGCTGGCCAGCAAGAGCTTTCAGTGCTAGCCCCTTTGGTGTGGGAGCAGTGGCTGGTCGTTTTGAATTTGGGAGCTGGGCTGTGGCTGTGCCGAGAAGGAACGTCCCCACTGTGCTGTGGCTAGGAAGCTCAGAGCGCCAGTGCTTGTGGGGCTGTGGAAGGGCTGCCTAGGGAAGGTGATGGCCAGCAAGAGCTTTCAGTGCTAGCCCCTTTGGTGTGGGAGCAGTGGCTGGACGTTTTGAATTTCGGAGCTGGGCTGTGGCTGTGCCGAGAAGGAACGTCCCCACTGTGCTGTGGCTAGGAAGCTCAGAGCGCCAGTGCTTGTGGGGCTGTGGAAGGGCTGCTTAGGGAAGGTGATGGCCAGCAAGAGCTTTCAGTGCTAGCCCCTTTGGTGTGGGAGCAGTGGCTGGACGTTTCGAATTTGGGAGCTGGGCTCTGGCTGTGCCGAGAAGGAACGTCCCCACTGTGATGTGGCTAGGAAGCTCAGAGCGCCAGTGCTTGTGGGGCTGTGGAAGGGCTGCCTAGGGCAGGTGATGGCCAGCAAGAGCTTTCAGTGCTAGCCCCTTTGGTGTGGGAGCAGTGGCTGGACGTTTCGAATTTCGGAGCTGGGCTGTGGCTGTGCCGAGAAGGAACGTCCCCACTGTGCTGTGGCTAGGAAGCTCAGAGCGCCAGTGCTTGTGGGGCTGTGGAAGGGCTGCCTAGGGCAGGTGATGGCCAGCAAGAGCTTTCAGTGCTAGCCCCTTTGGTGTGGGAGCAGTGGCTGGACGTTTTGAATTTCGGAGCTGGGCTGTGGCTGTGCTGAGAAGGAACGTCCCCACTGTGCTGTGGCTAGGAAGCTCAGAGCGCCAGTGCTTGTGGGGCTGTGGAAGGGCTGCCTAGGGAAGGTGATGGCCAGCAAGAGCTTTCAGTGCTAGCCCCTTTGGTGTGGGAGCAGTGGCTGGACATTTTGAATTTCGGAGCTGGGCTGTGGCTGTGCTGAGAAGGAACGTCCCCACTGTGCTGAGGCTAGGAAGCTCAGAGCGCCAGTGCTTGTGGGCTGTGGAAGGGCAGCCTAGGGCAGGTGATGGCCAGCAAGAGCTTTCAGTGCTAGCCCCTTTGGTGTGGGAGCAGTGGCTGGAGGTTTTGAATTTCGGAGCTGGGCTGTGGCTGTGCCGAGAAGGAACGTCCCCACTGTGCTGTGGCTAGGAAGCTCAGAGCGCCAGTGCTTGTGGGGCTGTGGAAGGGCTGCCTAGGGAAGGTGATGGCCAGCAAGAGCTTTCAGTGCTAGCCCCTTTGGTGTGGGAGCAGTGGCTGGACGTTTTGAATTTCGGAGGTGGGCTGTGGCTGTGCCGAGAAGGAACGTCCCCACTGTGCTGTGGCTAGGAAGCTCAGAGCGCCAGTGCTTGTGGGGCTGTGGAAGGGCTGCCTAGGGCAGGTGCTGGCCAGCAAGAGCTTTCAGTGCTAGCCCCTTTGGTGTGGGAGCAGTGGCTGGACGTTTTGAATTTCGGAGCTGGGCTGTGGCTGTGCCGAGAAGGAACGTCCCCACTGTGCTGTGGCTAGGAAGCTCAGAGCGCCAGTGCTTGTGGGGCTGTGGAAGGGCTGCCAAGGGCAGGTGCTGGCCAGCAAGAGCTTTCAGTGCTAGCCCCTTTGGTGTGGGAGCAGTGGCTGGTCGTTTTGAATTTGGGAGCTGGGCTCTGGCTGTGCCGAGAAGGAACGTCCCCACTGTGCTGTGGCTAGGAAGCTCAGAGCGCCAGTGCTTGTGGGCTGTGGAAGGGCAGCCTAGGGCAGGTGATGGCCAGCAAGAGCTTTCAGTGCTAGCCCCTTTGGTGTGGGAGCAGTGGCTGGACGTTTTGAATTTCGGAGCTGGGCTGTGGCTGTGCCGAGAAGGAACGTCCCCACTGTGCTGTGGCTAGGAAGCTCAGAGCGCCAGTGCTTGTGGGGCTGTGGAAGGGCTGCCTAGGGAAGGTGATGGCCAGCAAGAGCTTTCAGTGCTAGCCCCTTTGGTGTGGGAGCAGTGGCTGGACGTTTTGAATTTCGGAGCTGGGCTGTGGCTGTGCCGAGAAGGAACGTCCCCACTGTGCTGTGGCTAGGAAGCTCAGAGCGCCAGTGCTTGTGGGGCTGTGGAAGGGCTGCTTAGGGAAGGTGATGGCCAGCAAGAGCTTTCAGTGCTAGCCCCTTTGGTGTGGGAGCAGTGGCTGGACGTTTCGAATTTGGGAGCTGGGCTCTGGCTGTGCCGAGAAGGAACGTCCCCACTGTGATGTGGCTAGGAAGCTCAGAGCGCCAGTGCTTGTGGGGCTGTGGAAGGGCTGCCTAGGGCAGGTGATGGCCAGCAAGAGCTTTCAGTGCTAGCCCCTTTGGTGTGGGAGCAGTGGCTGGACGTTTCGAATTTCGGAGCTGGGCTGTGGCTGTGCCGAGAAGGAACGTCCCCACTGTGCTGTGGCTAGGAAGCTCAGAGCGCCAGTGCTTGTGGGGCTGTGGAAGGGCTGCCTAGGGCAGGTGATGGCCAGCAAGAGCTTTCAGTGCTAGCCCCTTTGGTGTGGGAGCAGTGGCTGGACGTTTTGAATTTCGGAGCTGGGCTGTGGCTGTGCTGAGAAGGAACGTCCCCACTGTGCTGTGGCTAGGAAGCTCAGAGCGCCAGTGCTTGTGGGGCTGTGGAAGGGCTGCCTAGGGAAGGTGATGGCCAGCAAGAGCTTTCAGTGCTAGCCCCTTTGGTGTGGGAGCAGTGGCTGGACATTTTGAATTTCGGAGCTGGGCTGTGGCTGTGCTGAGAAGGAACGTCCCCACTGTGCTGAGGCTAGGAAGCTCAGAGCGCCAGTGCTTGTGGGCTGTGGAAGGGCAGCCTAGGGCAGGTGATGGCCAGCAAGAGCTTTCAGTGCTAGCCCCTTTGGTGTGGGAGCAGTGGCTGGAGGTTTTGAATTTCGGAGCTGGGCTGTGGCTGTGCCGAGAAGGAACGTCCCCACTGTGCTGTGGCTAGGAAGCTCAGAGCGCCAGTGCTTGTGGGGCTGTGGAAGGGCTGCCTAGGGAAGGTGATGGCCAGCAAGAGCTTTCAGTGCTAGCCCCTTTGGTGTGGGAGCAGTGGCTGGACGTTTTGAATTTCGGAGGTGGGCTGTGGCTGTGCCGAGAAGGAACGTCCCCACTGTGCTGTGGCTAGGAAGCTCAGAGCGCCAGTGCTTGTGGGGCTGTGGAAGGGCTGCCTAGGGCAGGTGCTGGCCAGCAAGAGCTTTCAGTGCTAGCCCCTTTGGTGTGGGAGCAGTGGCTGGACGTTTTGAATTTCGGAGCTGGGCTGTGGCTGTGCCGAGAAGGAACGTCCCCACTGTGCTGTGGCTAGGAAGCTCAGAGCGCCAGTGCTTGTGGGGCTGTGGAAGGGCTGCCAAGGGCAGGTGCTGGCCAGCAAGAGCTTTCAGTGCTAGCCCCTTTGGTGTGGGAGCAGTGGCTGGTCGTTTTGAATTTGGGAGCTGGGCTCTGGCTGTGCCGAGAAGGAACGTCCCCACTGTGCTGTGGCTAGGAAGCTCAGAGCGCCAGTGCTTGTGGGCTGTGGAAGGGCAGCCTAGGGCAGGTGATGGCCAGCAAGAGCTTTCAGTGCTAGCCCCTTTGGTGTGGGAGCAGTGGCTGGACGTTTTGAATTTCGGAGCTGGGCTGTGGCTGTGCCGAGAAGGAACGTCCCCACTGTGCTGTGGCTAGGAAGCTCAGAGCGCCAGTGCTTGTGGGGCTGTGGAAGGGCTGCCTAGGGAAGGTGATGGCCAGCAAGAGCTTTCAGTGCTAGCCCCTTTGGTGTGGGAGCAGTGGCTGGACGTTTTGAATTTCGGAGCTGGGCTGTGGCTGTGCCGAGAAGGAACGTCCCCACTGTGCTGTGGCTAGGAAGCTCAGAGCGCCAGTGCTTGTGGGGCTGTGGAAGGGCTGCTTAGGGAAGGTGATGGCCAGCAAGAGCTTTCAGTGCTAGCCCCTTTGGTGTGGGAGCAGTGGCTGGACGTTTCGAATTTGGGAGCTGGGCTCTGGCTGTGCCGAGAAGGAACGTCCCCACTGTGATGTGGCTAGGAAGCTCAGAGCGCCAGTGCTTGTGGGGCTGTGGAAGGGCTGCCTAGGGCAGGTGATGGCCAGCAAGAGCTTTCAGTGCTAGCCCCTTTGGTGTGGGAGCAGTGGCTGGACGTTTCGAATTTCGGAGCTGGGCTGTGGCTGTGCCGAGAAGGAACGTCCCCACTGTGCTGTGGCTAGGAAGCTCAGAGCGCCAGTGCTTGTGGGGCTGTGGAAGGGCTGCCTAGGGCAGGTGATGGCCAGCAAGAGCTTTCAGTGCTAGCCCCTTTGGTGTGGGAGCAGTGGCTGGACGTTTTGAATTTCGGAGCTGGGCTGTGGCTGTGCTGAGAAGGAACGTCCCCACTGTGCTGTGGCTAGGAAGCTCAGAGCGCCAGTGCTTGTGGGGCTGTGGAAGGGCAGCCTAGGGCAGGTGATGGCCAGCAAGAGCTTTCGTTGCTAGCCCCTTTGGTGTGGGAGCAGTGGCTGGACGTTTTGAATTTCGGAGCTGGGCTGTGGCTGTGCCGAGAAGGAACGTCCCCACTGTGCTGTGGCTAGGAAGCTCAGAGCGCCAGTGCTTGTGGGGCTGTGGAAGGGCTGCCTAGGGCAGGTGATGGCCAGCAAGAGCTTTCAGTGCTAGCCCCTTTGGTGTGGGAGCAGTGGCTGGACATTTTGAATTTCGGAGCTGGGCTGTGGCTGTGCTGAGAAGGAACGTCCCCACTGTGCTGAGGCTAGGAAGCTCAGAGCGCCAGTGCTTGTGGGCTGTGGAAGGGCAGCCTAGGGCAGGTGATGGCCAGCAAGAGCTTTCAGTGCTAGCCCCTTTGGTGTGGGAGCAGTGGCTGGAGGTTTTGAATTTCGGAGCTGGGCTGTGGCTGTGCCGAGAAGGAACGTCCCCACTGTGCTGTGGCTAGGAAGCTCAGAGCGCCAGTGCTTGTGGGGCTGTGGAAGGGCTGCCTAGGGAAGGTGATGGCCAGCAAGAGCTTTCAGTGCTAGCCCCTTTGGTGTGGGAGCAGTGGCTGGACGTTTTGAATTTCGGAGCTGGGCTGTCGCTGTGCCGAGAAGGAACGTCCCCACTGTGCTGTGGCTAGGAAGCTCAGAGCGCCAGTGCTTGTGGGGCTGTGGAAGGGCTGCCTAGGGCAGGTGATGGCCAGCAAGAGCTTTCAGTGCTAGCCCCTTTGGTGTGGGAGCAGTGGCTGGACGTTTCGAATTTGGGAGCTGGGCTCTGGCTGTGCCGAGAAGGAACGTCCCCACTGTGCTGTGGCTAGGAAGCTCAGAGCGCCAGTGCTTGTGGGGCTGCGGAAGGGCTGCCTAGGGCAGGTGATGGCCAGCAAGAGCTTTCAGTGCTAGCCCCTTTGGTGTGGGAGCAGTGGCTGGACGTTTTGAATTTCGGAGCTGGGCTGTGGCTGTGCTGAGAAGGAACGTCCCCACTGTGCTGTGGCTAGGAAGCTCAGAGCGCCAGTGCTTGTGGGGCTGTGGAAGGGCAGCCTAGGGCAGGTGATGGCCAGCAAGAGCTTTCGTTGCTAGCCCCTTTGGTGTGGGAGCAGTGGCTGGACGTTTTGAATTTCGGAGCTGGGCTGTGGCTGTGCTGAGAAGGAACGTCCCCACTGTGCTGTGGCTAGGAAGCTCAGAGCGCCAGTGCTTGTGGGGCTGTGGAAGGGCTGCCTAGGGAAGGTGATGGCCAGCAAGAGCTTTCAGTGCTAGCCCCTTTGGTGTGGGAGCAGTGGCTGGACATTTTGAATTTCGGAGCTGGGCTGTGGCTGTGCTGAGAAGGAACGTCCCGACTGTGCTGAGGCTAGGAAGCTCAGAGCGCCAGTGCTTGTGGGGCTGTGGAAGGGCTGCCTAGGGAAGGTGATGGCCAGCAAGAGCTTTCAGTGCTAGCCCCTTTGGTGTGGGAGCAGTGGCTGGACGTTTTGAATTTCGGAGCTGGGCTGTGGCTGTGCTGAGAAGGAACGTCCCCACTGTGCTGTGGCTAGGAAGCTCAGAGCGCCAGTGCTTGTGGGGCTGTGGAAGGGCTGCCTAGGGAAGGTGATGGCCAGCAAGAGCTTTCAGTGCTAGCCCCTTTGGTGTGGGAGCAGTGGCTGGACGTTTTGAATTTCGGAGCTGGGCTGTGGCTGTGCCGAGAAGGAACGTCCCCACTGTGCTGTGGCTAGGAAGCTCAGAGCGCCAGTGCTTGTGGGCTGCGGAAGGGCTGCCTAGGGCAGGTGATGGCCAGCAAGAGCTTTCAGTGCTAGCCCCTTTGGTGTGGGAGCAGTGGCTGGACATTTTGAATTTCGGAGCTGGGCTGTGGCTGTGCTGAGAAGGAACGTCCCCACTGTGCTGTGGCTAGGAAGCTCAGAGCGCCAGTGCTTGTGGGGCTGTGGAAGGGCTGCCTAGGGAAGGTGATGGCCAGCAAGAGCTTTCAGTGCTAGCCCCTTTGGTGTGGGAGCAGTGGCTGGACGTTTTGAATTTCGGAGCTGGGCTGTGGCTGTGCCGAGAAGGAACGTCCCCACTGTGCTGAGGCTAGGAAGCTCAGAGCGCCAGTGCTTGTGGGGCTGTGGAAGGGCTGCCTAGGGAAGGTGATGGCCAGCAAGAGCTTTCAGTGCTAGCCCCTTTGGTGTGGGAGCAGTGGCTGGACGTTTTGAATTTCGGAGCTGGGCTGTGGCTGTGCCGAGAAGGAACGTCCCCACTGTGCTGTGGCTAGGAAGCTCAGAGCGCCAGTGCTTGTGGGGCTGTGGAAGGGCTGCCTAGGGCAGGTGCTGGCCAGCAAGAGCTTTCAGTGCTAGCCCCTTTGGTGTGGGAGCAGTGGCTGGACGTTTTGAATTTGGGAGCTGGGCTCTGGCTGTGCCGAGAAGGAACGTCCCCACTGTGCTGTGGCTAGGAAGCTCAGAGCGCCAGTGCTTGTGGGCTGTGGAAGGGCAGCCTAGGGCAGGTGATGGCCAGCAAGAGCTTTCAGTGCTAGCCCCTTTGGTGTGGGAGCAGTGGCTGGAGGTTTTGAATTTGGGAGCTGGGCTGTGGCTGTGCCGAGAAGGAACGTCCCCACTGTGCTGTGGCTAGGAAGCTCAGAGCGCCAGTGCTTGTGGGGCTGTGGAAGGGCTGCCTAGGGCAGGTGATGGCCAGCAAGAGCTTTCAGTGCTAGCCCCTTTGGTGTGGGAGCAGTGGCTGGACGTTTTGAATTTCGGAGCTGGGCTGTCGCTGTGCCGAGAAGGAACGTCCCCACTGTGCTGTGGCTAGGAAGCTCAGAGCGCCAGTGCTTGTGGGGCTGTGGAAGGGCTGCCTAGGGAAGGTGATGGCCAGCAAGAGCTTTCAGTGCTAGCCCCTTTGGTGTGGGAGCAGTGGCTGGACGTTTCGAATTTGGGAGCTGGGCTGTGGCTGTGCCGAGAAGGAACGTCCCCACTGTGCTGTGGCTAGGAAGCTCAGAGCGCCAGTGCTTGTGGGGCTGTGGAAGGGCAGCCTAGGGAAGGTGAGGGCCAGCAAGAGCTTTCAGTGCTAGCCCCTTTGGTGTGGGAGCAGTGGCTGGACGTTTTGAATTTCGGAGCTGGGCTGTGGCTGTGCCGAGAAGGAACGTCCCCACTGTGCTGTGGCTAGGAAGCTCAGAGCGCCAGTGCTTGTGGGGCTGTGGAAGGGCTGCCTAGGGAAGGTGATGGCCAGCAAGAGCTTTCAGTGCTAGCCCCTTTGGTGTGGGAGCAGTGGCTGGACATTTTGAATTTCGGAGCTGGGCTGTGGCTGTGCTGAGAAGGAACGTCCCCACTGTGCTGAGGCTAGGAAGCTCAGAGCGCCAGTGCTTGTGGGGCTGTGGAAGGGCTGCCTAGGGAAGGTGATGGCCAGCAAGAGCTTTCAGTGCTAGCCCCTTTGGTGTGGGAGCAGTGGCTGGACGTTTTGAATTTGGGAGCTGGGCTGTGGCTGTGCTGAGAAGGAACGTCCCCACTGTGCTGTGGCTAGGAAGCTCAGAGCGCCAGTGCTTGTGGGGCTGTGGAAGGGCTGCCTAGGGCAGGTGATGGCCAGCAAGAGCTTTCAGTGCTAGCCCCTTTGGTGTGGGAGCAGTGGCTGGACGTTTTGAATTTCGGAGCTGGGCTGTGGCTGTGCCGAGAAGGAACGTCCCCACTGTGCTGTGGCTAGGAAGCTCAGAGTGCCAGTGCTTGTGGGGCTGTGGAAGGGCTGCCTAGGGCAGGTGATGGCCAGCAAGAGCTTTCAGTGCTAGCCCCTTTGGTGTGGGAGCAGTGGCTGGACGTTTCGAATTTCGGAGCTGGGCTGTGGCTGTGCCGAGAAGGAACGTCCCCACTGTGCTGTGGCTAGGAAGCTCAGAGCGCCAGTGCTTGTGGGGCTGTGGAAGGGCTGCCTAGGGAAGGTGATGGCCAGCAAGAGCTTTCAGTGCTAGCCCCTTTGGTGTGGGAGCAGTGGCTGGACATTTTGAATTTCGGAGCTGGGCTGTGGCTGTGCTGAGAAGGAACGTCCCCACTGTGCTGTGGCTAGGAAGCTCAGAGCGCCAGTGCTTGTGGGGCTGTGGAAGGGCTGCCTAGGGAAGGTGATGGCCAGCAAGAGCTTTCAGTGCTAGCCCCTTTGGTGTGGGAGCAGTGGCTGGACGTTTTGAATTTCGGAGCTGGGCTGTGGCTGTGCCGAGAAGGAACGTCCCCACTGTGCTGAGGCTAGGAAGCTCAGAGCGCCAGTGCTTGTGGGGCTGTGGAAGGGCTGCCTAGGGAAGGTGATGGCCAGCAAGAGCTTTCAGTGCTAGCCCCTTTGGTGTGGGAGCAGTGGCTGGACGTTTTGAATTTCGGAGGTGGGCTGTGGCTGTGCCGAGAAGGAACGTCCCCACTGTGCTGTGGCTAGGAAGCTCAGAGCGCCAGTGCTTGTGGGGCTGTGGAAGGGCTGCCTAGGGCAGGTGCTGGCCAGCAAGAGCTTTCAGTGCTAGCCCCTTTGGTGTGGGAGCAGTGGCTGGACGTTTTGAATTTGGGAGCTGGGCTCTGGCTGTGCCGAGAAGGAACGTCCCCACTGTGCTGTGGCTAGGAAGCTCAGAGCGCCAGTGCTTGTGGGCTGTGGAAGGGCAGCCTAGGGCAGGTGATGGCCAGCAAGAGCTTTCAGTGCTAGCCCCTTTGGTGTGGGAGCAGTGGCTGGAGGTTTTGAATTTCGGAGCTGGGCTGTGGCTGTGCCGAGAAGGAACGTCCCCACTGTGCTGTGGCTAGGAAGCTCAGAGCGCCAGTGCTTGTGGGGCTGTGGAAGGGCTGCCTAGGGAAGGTGATGGCCAGCAAGAGCTTTCAGTGCTAGCCCCTTTGGTGTGGGAGCAGTGGCTGGACGTTTTGAATTTCGGAGCTGGGCTGTCGCTGTGCCGAGAAGGAACGTCCCCACTGTGCTGTGGCTAGGAAGCTCAGAGCGCCAGTGCTTGTGGGGCTGTGGAAGGGCTGCCTAGGGAAGGTGATGGCCAGCAAGAGCTTTCAGTGCTAGCCCCTTTGGTGTGGGAGCAGTGGCTGGACGTTTTGAATTTGGGAGCTGGGCTGTGGCTGTGCCGAGAAGGAACGTCCCCACTGTGCTGTGGCTAGGAAGCTCAGAGCGCCAGTGCTTGTGGGGCTGTGGAAGGGCTGCCTAGGGCAGGCGATGGCCAGCAAGAGCTTTCAGTGCTAGCCCCTTTGGTGTGGGAGCAGTGGCTGGACGTTTCGAATTTGGGAGCTGGGCTGTGGCTGTGCTGAGAAGGAACGTCCCCACTGTGCTGTGGCTAGGAAGCTCAGAGCGCCAGTGCTTGTGGGGCTGCGGAAGGGCTGCCTAGGGAAGGTGATGGCCAGCAAGAGCTTTCAGTGCTAGCCCCTTTGGTGTGGGAGCAGTGGCTGGACGTTTTGAATTTCGGAGCTGGGCTGTGGCTGTGCTGAGAAGGAACGTCCCCACTGTGCTGTGGCTAGGAAGCTCAGAGCGCCAGTGCTTGTGGGGCTGTGGAAGGGCAGCCTAGGGCAGGTGATGGCCAGCAAGAGCTTTCGTTGCTAGCCCCTTTGGTGTGGGAGCAGTGGCTGGACGTTTTGAATTTCGGAGCTGGGCTGTGGCTGTGCTGAGAAGGAACGTCCCCACTGTGCTGTGGCTAGGAAGCTCAGAGCGCCAGTGCTTGTGGGGCTGTGGAAGGGCTGCCTAGGGCAGGTGATGGCCAGCAAGAGCTTTCAGTGCTAGCCCCTTTGGTGTGGGAGCAGTGGCTGGAGGTTTTGAATTTCGGAGCTGGGCTGTGGCTGTGCCGAGAAGGAACGTCCCCACTGTGCTGTGGCTAGGAAGCTCAGAGCGCCAGTGCTTGTGGGGCTGTGGAAGGGCTGCCTAGGGAAGGTGATGGCCAGCAAGAGCTTTCAGTGCTAGCCCCTTTGGTGTGGGAGCAGTGGCTGGACGTTTTGAATTTCGGAGCTGGGCTGTCGCTGTGCCGAGAAGGAACGTCCCCACTGTGCTGTGGCTAGGAAGCTCAGAGCGCCAGTGCTTGTGGGGCTGCGGAAGGGCTGCCTAGGGAAGGTGATGGCCAGCAAGAGCTTTCAGTGCTAGCCCCTTTGGTGTGGGAGCAGTGGCTGGACGTTTTGAATTTCGGAGCTGGGCTGTGGCTGTGCTGAGAAGGAACGTCCCCACTGTGCTGTGGCTAGGAAGCTCAGAGCGCCAGTGCTTGTGGGGCTGTGGAAGGGCAGCCTAGGGCAGGTGATGGCCAGCAAGAGCTTTCGTTGCTAGCCCCTTTGGTGTGGGAGCAGTGGCTGGACGTTTTGAATTTCGGAGCTGGGCTGTGGCTGTGCTGAGAAGGAACGTCCCCACTGTGCTGTGGCTAGGAAGCTCAGAGCGCCAGTGCTTGTGGGGCTGTGGAAGGGCTGCCTAGGGAAGGTGATGGCCAGCAAGAGCTTTCAGTGCTAGCCCCTTTGGTGTGGGAGCAGTGGCTGGACGTTTCGAATTTCGGAGCTGGGCTGTGGCTGTGCTGAGAAGGAACGTCCCCACTGTGCTGAGGCTAGGAAGCTCAGAGCGCCAGTGCTTGTGGGGCTGTGGAAGGGCTGCCTAGGGAAGGTGATGGCCAGCAAGAGCTTTCAGTGCTAGCCCCTTTGGTGTGGGAGCAGTGGCTGGACGTTTTGAATTTGGGAGCTGGGCTGTGGCTGTGCTGAGAAGGAACGTCCCCACTGTGCTGTGGCTAGGAAGCTCAGAGCGCCAGTGCTTGTGGGGCTGTGGAAGGGCTGCCTAGGGAAGGTGATGGCCAGCAAGAGCTTTCAGTGCTAGCCCCTTTGGTGTGGGAGCAGTGGCTGGACGTTTTGAATTTCGGAGCTGGGCTGTCGCTGTGCCGAGAAGGAACGTCCCCACTGTGCTGTGGCTAGGAAGCTCAGAGCGCCAGTGCTTGTGGGGCTGTGGAAGGGCTGCCTAGGGAAGGTGATGGCCAGCAAGAGCTTTCAGTGCTAGCCCCTTTGGTGTGGGAGCAGTGGCTGGACGTTTTGAATTTCGGAGCTGGGCTGTCGCTGTGCCGAGAAGGAACGTCCCCACTGTGCTGTGGCTAGGAAGCTCAGAGCGCCAGTGCTTGTGGGGCTGTGGAAGGGCTGCCTAGGGCAGGTGATGGCCAGCAAGAGCTTTCAGTGCTAGCCCCTTTGGTGTGGGAGCAGTGGCTGGACGTTTCGAATTTGGGAGCTGGGCTGTGGCTGTGCCGAGAAGGAACGTCCCCACTGTGCTGTGGCTAGGAAGCTCAGAGCGCCAGTGCTTGTGGGGCTGTGGAAGGGCAGCCTAGGGAAGGTGAGGGCCAGCAAGAGCTTTCAGTGCTAGCCCCTTTGGTGTGGGAGCAGTGGCTGGACGTTTTGAATTTCGGAGCTGGGCTGTGGCTGTGCCGAGAAGGAACGTCCCCACTGTGCTGTGGCTAGGAAGCTCAGAGCGCCAGTGCTTGTGGGGCTGTGGAAGGGCTGCCTAGGGCAGGCGATGGACAGCAAGAGCTTTCAGTGCTAGCCCCTTTGGTGTGGGAGCAGTGGCTGGACGTTTCGAATTTGGGAGCTGGGCTGTGGCTGTGCTGAGAAGGAACGTCCCCACTGTGCTGTGGCTAGGAAGCTCAGAGCGCCAGTGCTTGTGGGGCTGCGGAAGGGCTGCCTAGGGCAGGTGATGGCCAGCAAGAGCTTTCAGTGCTAGCCCCTTTGGTGTGGGAGCAGTGGCTGGACGTTTCGAATTTCGGAGCTGGGCTGTGGCTGTGCTGAGAAGGAACGTCCCCACTGTGCTGTGGCTAGGAAGCTCAGAGCGCCAGTGCTTGTGGGGCTGTGGAAGGGCAGCCTAGGGCAGGTGATGGCCAGCAAGAGCTTTCAGTGCTAGCCCCTTTGGTGTGGGAGCAGTGGCTGGACGTTTTGAATTTCGGAGCTGGGCTGTGGCTGTGCTGAGAAGGAACGTCCCCACTGTGCTGTGGCTAGGAAGCTCAGAGCGCCAGTGCTTGTGGGGCTGTGGAAGGGCTGCCTAGGGAAGGTGATGGCCAGCAAGAGCTTTCAGTGCTAGCCCCTTTGGTGTGGGAGCAGTGGCTGGACGTTTTGAATTTCGGAGCTGGGCTGTCGCTGTGCCGAGAAGGAACGTCCCCACTGTGCTGTGGCTAGGAAGCTCAGAGCGCCAGTGCTTGTGGGGCTGCGGAAGGGCTGCCTAGGGAAGGTGATGGCCAGCAAGAGCTTTCAGTGCTAGCCCCTTTGGTGTGGGAGCAGTGGCTGGACGTTTTGAATTTCGGAGCTGGGCTGTGGCTGTGCTGAGAAGGAACGTCCCCACTGTGCTGTGGCTAGGAAGCTCAGAGCGCCAGTGCTTGTGGGGCTGTGGAAGGGCAGCCTAGGGCAGGTGATGGCCAGCAAGAGCTTTCGTTGCTAGCCCCTTTGGTGTGGGAGCAGTGGCTGGACGTTTTGAATTTCGGAGCTGGGCTGTGGCTGTGCTGAGAAGGAACGTCCCCACTGTGCTGTGGCTAGGAAGCTCAGAGCGCCAGTGCTTGTGGGGCTGTGGAAGGGCTGCCTAGGGAAGGTGATGGCCAGCAAGAGCTTTCAGTGCTAGCCCCTTTGGTGTGGGAGCAGTGGCTGGACGTTTCGAATTTCGGAGCTGGGCTGTGGCTGTGCTGAGAAGGAACGTCCCCACTGTGCTGAGGCTAGGAAGCTCAGAGCGCCAGTGCTTGTGGGGCTGTGGAAGGGCTGCCTAGGGAAGGTGATGGCCAGCAAGAGCTTTCAGTGCTAGCCCCTTTGGTGTGGGAGCAGTGGCTGGACGTTTTGAATTTGGGAGCTGGGCTGTGGCTGTGCTGAGAAGGAACGTCCCCACTGTGCTGTGGCTAGGAAGCTCAGAGCGCCAGTGCTTGTGGGGCTGTGGAAGGGCTGCCTAGGGAAGGTGATGGCCAGCAAGAGCTTTCAGTGCTAGCCCCTTTGGTGTGGGAGCAGTGGCTGGACGTTTTGAATTTCGGAGCTGGGCTGTCGCTGTGCCGAGAAGGAACGTCCCCACTGTGCTGTGGCTAGGAAGCTCAGAGCGCCAGTGCTTGTGGGGCTGTGGAAGGGCTGCCTAGGGAAGGTGATGGCCAGCAAGAGCTTTCAGTGCTAGCCCCTTTGGTGTGGGAGCAGTGGCTGGACGTTTTGAATTTCGGAGCTGGGCTGTCGCTGTGCCGAGAAGGAACGTCCCCACTGTGCTGTGGCTAGGAAGCTCAGAGCGCCAGTGCTTGTGGGGCTGTGGAAGGGCTGCCTAGGGAAGGTGATGGCCAGCAAGAGCTTTCAGTGCTAGCCCCTTTGGTGTGGGAGCAGTGGCTGGACGTTTCGAATTTGGGAGCTGGGCTGTGGCTGTGCCGAGAAGGAACGTCCCCACTGTGCTGTGGCTAGGAAGCTCAGAGCGCCAGTGCTTGTGGGGCTGTGGAAGGGCAGCCTAGGGAAGGTGAGGGCCAGCAAGAGCTTTCAGTGCTAGCCCCTTTGGTGTGGGAGCAGTGGCTGGACGTTTTGAATTTCGGAGCTGGGCTGTGGCTGTGCCGAGAAGGAACGTCCCCACTGTGCTGTGGCTAGGAAGCTCAGAGCGCCAGTGCTTGTGGGGCTGTGGAAGGGCTGCCTAGGGCAGGCGATGGACAGCAAGAGCTTTCAGTGCTAGCCCCTTTGGTGTGGGAGCAGTGGCTGGACGTTTCGAATTTGGGAGCTGGGCTGTGGCTGTGCTGAGAAGGAACGTCCCCACTGTGCTGTGGCTAGGAAGCTCAGAGCGCCAGTGCTTGTGGGGCTGTGGAAGGGCAGCCTAGGGCAGGTGATGGCCAGCAAGAGCTTTCAGTGCTAGCCCCTTTGGTGTGGGAGCAGTGGCTGGACGTTTCGAATTTCGGAGCTGGGCTGTGGCTGTGCTGAGAAGGAACGTCCCCACTGTGCTGTGGCTAGGAAGCTCAGAGCGCCAGTGCTTGTGGGGCTGTGGAAGGGCTGCCTAGGGCAGGTGATGGCCAGCAAGAGCTTTCAGTGCTAGCCCCTTTGGTGTGGGAGCAGTGGCTGGACATTTTGAATTTCGGAGCTGGGCTGTGGCTGTGCTGAGAAGGAACGTCCCCACTGTGCTGAGGCTAGGAAGCTCAGAGCGCCAGTGCTTGTGGGGCTGTGGAAGGGCTGCCTAGGGAAGGTGATGGCCAGCAAGAGCTTTCAGTGCTAGCCCCTTTGGTGTGGGAGCAGTGGCTGGACGTTTTGAATTTGGGAGCTGGGCTGTGGCTGTGCCGAGAAGGAACGTCCCCACTGTGCTGTGGCTAGGAAGCTCAGAGCGCCAGTGCTTGTGGGGCTGTGGAAGGGCTGCCTAGGGAAGGTGATGGCCAGCAAGAGCTTTCAGTGCTAGCCCCTTTGGTGTGGGAGCAGTGGCTGGACGTTTTGAATTTCGGAGCTGGGCTGTGGCTGTGCCGAGAAGGAACGTCCCCACTGTGCTGAGGCTAGGAAGCTCAGAGCGCCAGTGCTTGTGGGGCTGTGGAAGGGCTGCCTAGGGAAGGTGATGGCCAGCAAGAGCTTTCAGTGCTAGCCCCTTTGGTGTGGGAGCAGTGGCTGGACGTTTTGAATTTCGGAGCTGGGCTGTGGCTGTGCCGAGAAGGAACGTCCCCACTGTGCTGTGGCTAGGAAGCTCAGAGCGCCAGTGCTTGTGGGGCTGCGGAAGGGCTGCCTAGGGCAGGTGATGGCCAGCAAGAGCTTTCAGTGCTAGCCCCTTTGGTGTGGGAGCAGTGGCTGGACGTTTCGAATTTCGGAGCTGGGCTGTGGCTGTGCCGAGAAGGAACGTCCCCACTGTGCTGTGGCTAGGAAGCTCAGAGCGCCAGTGCTTGTGGGGCTGTGGAAGGGCTGCCTAGGGAAGGTGATGGCCAGCAAGAGCTTTCAGTGCTAGCCCCTTTGGTGTGGGAGCAGTGGCTGGACGTTTTGAATTTCGGAGCTGGGCTGTGGCTGTGCCGAGAAGGAACGTCCCCACTGTGCTGTGGCTAGGAAGCTCAGAGCGCCAGTGCTTGTGGGCTGTGGAAGGGCAGCCTAGGGAAGGTGATGGCCAGCAAGAGCTTTCAGTGCTAGCCCCTTTGGTGTGGGAGCAGTGGCTGGACGTTTTGAATTTGGGAGCTGGGCTGTGGCTGTGCCGAGAAGGAACGTCCCCACTGTGCTGTGGCTAGGAAGCTCAGAGCGCCAGTGCTTGTGGGGCTGTGGAAGGGCTGCCTAGGGAAGGTGATGGCCAGCAAGAGCTTTCAGTGCTAGCCCCTTTGGTGTGGGAGCAGTGGCTGGACGTTTTGAATTTCGGAGCTGGGCTGTCGCTGTGCCGAGAAGGAACGTCCCCACTGTGCTGTGGCTAGGAAGCTCAGAGCGCCAGTGCTTGTGGGGCTGTGGAAGGGCTGCCTAGGGAAGGTGATGGCCAGCAAGAGCTTTCAGTGCTAGCCCCTTTGGTGTGGGAGCAGTGGCTGGACGTTTCGAATTTGGGAGCTGGGCTCTGGCTGTGCCGAGAAGGAACGTCCCCACTGTGCTGTGGCTAGGAAGCTCAGAGCGCCAGTGCTTGTGGGGCTGTGGAAGGGCAGCCTAGGGAAGGTGATGGCCAGCAAGAGCTTTCAGTGCTAGCCCCTTTGGTGTGGGAGCAGTGGCTGGACGTTTCGAATTTCGGAGCTGGGCTGTGGCTGTGCCGAGAAGGAACGTCCCCACTGTGCTGTGGCTAGGAAGCTCAGAGCGCCAGTGCTTGTGGGGCTGTGGAAGTGCTGCCTAGGGCAGGCGATGGCCAGCAAGAGCTTTCAGTGCTAGCCCCTTTGGTGTGGGAGCAGTGGCTGGACGTTTCGAATTTGGGAGCTGGGCTGTGGCTGTGCCGAGAAGGAACGTCCCCACTGTGCTGTGGCTAGGAAGCTCAGAGCGCCAGTGCTTGTGGGGCTGTGGAAGGGCTGCCTAGGGCAGGTGATGGCCAGCAAGAGCTTTCAGTGCTAGCCCCTTTGGTGTGGGAGCAGTGGCTGGACGTTTTGAATTTCGGAGCTGGGCTGTGGCTGTGCCGAGAAGGAACGTCCCCACTGTGCTGTGGCTAGGAAGCTCAGAGCGCCAGTGCTTGTGGGCTGTGGAAGTGCTGCCTAGGGCAGGTGATGGCCAGCAAGAGCTTTCAGTGCTAGCCCCTTTGGTGTGGGAGCAGTGGCTGGACGTTTCGAATTTCGGAGCTGGGCTGTGGCTGTGCCGAGAAGGAACGTCCCCACTGTGCTGTGGCTAGGAAGCTCAGAGCGCCAGTGCTTGTGGGGCTGTGGAAGGGCTGCCTAGGGAAGGTGATGGCCAGCAAGAGCTTTCAGTGCTAGCCCCTTTGGTGTGGGAGCAGTGGCTGGACGTTTTGAATTTGGGAGCTGGGCTGTGGCTGTGCCGAGAAGGAACGTCCCCACTGTGCTGTGGCTAGGAAGCTCAGAGCGCCAGTGCTTGTGGGGCTGTGGAAGGGCTGCCTAGGGAAGGTGATGGCCAGCAAGAGCTTTCAGTGCTAGCCCCTTTGGTGTGGGAGCAGTGGCTGGACGTTTTGAATTTCGGAGCTGGGCTGTGGCTGTGCCGAGAAGGAACGTCCCCACTGTGCTGAGGCTAGGAAGCTCAGAGCGCCAGTGCTTGTGGGGCTGTGGAAGGGCTGCCTAGGGAAGGTGATGGCCAGCAAGAGCTTTCAGTGCTAGCCCCTTTGGTGTGGGAGCAGTGGCTGGACGTTTTGAATTTCGGAGCTGGGCTGTGGCTGTGCCGAGAAGGAACGTCCCCACTGTGCTGTGGCTAGGAAGCTCAGAGCGCCAGTGCTTGTGGGGCTGCGGAAGGGCTGCCTAGGGCAGGTGATGGCCAGCAAGAGCTTTCAGTGCTAGCCCCTTTGGTGTGGGAGCAGTGGCTGGACGTTTCGAATTTCGGAGCTGGGCTGTGGCTGTGCCGAGAAGGAACGTCCCCACTGTGCTGTGGCTAGGAAGCTCAGAGCGCCAGTGCTTGTGGGGCTGTGGAAGGGCTGCCTAGGGAAGGTGATGGCCAGCAAGAGCTTTCAGTGCTAGCCCCTTTGGTGTGGGAGCAGTGGCTGGACGTTTTGAATTTCGGAGCTGGGCTGTGGCTGTGCCGAGAAGGAACGTCCCCACTGTGCTGTGGCTAGGAAGCTCAGAGCGCCAGTGCTTGTGGGCTGTGGAAGGGCAGCCTAGGGAAGGTGATGGCCAGCAAGAGCTTTCAGTGCTAGCCCCTTTGGTGTGGGAGCAGTGGCTGGACGTTTTGAATTTGGGAGCTGGGCTGTGGCTGTGCCGAGAAGGAACGTCCCCACTGTGCTGTGGCTAGGAAGCTCAGAGCGCCAGTGCTTGTGGGGCTGTGGAAGGGCTGCCTAGGGAAGGTGATGGCCAGCAAGAGCTTTCAGTGCTAGCCCCTTTGGTGTGGGAGCAGTGGCTGGACGTTTTGAATTTCGGAGCTGGGCTGTCGCTGTGCCGAGAAGGAACGTCCCCACTGTGCTGTGGCTAGGAAGCTCAGAGCGCCAGTGCTTGTGGGGCTGTGGAAGGGCTGCCTAGGGAAGGTGATGGCCAGCAAGAGCTTTCAGTGCTAGCCCCTTTGGTGTGGGAGCAGTGGCTGGACGTTTCGAATTTGGGAGCTGGGCTCTGGCTGTGCCGAGAAGGAACGTCCCCACTGTGCTGTGGCTAGGAAGCTCAGAGCGCCAGTGCTTGTGGGGCTGTGGAAGGGCAGCCTAGGGAAGGTGATGGCCAGCAAGAGCTTTCAGTGCTAGCCCCTTTGGTGTGGGAGCAGTGGCTGGACGTTTCGAATTTCGGAGCTGGGCTGTGGCTGTGCCGAGAAGGAACGTCCCCACTGTGCTGTGGCTAGGAAGCTCAGAGCGCCAGTGCTTGTGGGGCTGTGGAAGTGCTGCCTAGGGCAGGCGATGGCCAGCAAGAGCTTTCAGTGCTAGCCCCTTTGGTGTGGGAGCAGTGGCTGGACGTTTCGAATTTGGGAGCTGGGCTGTGGCTGTGCCGAGAAGGAACGTCCCCACTGTGCTGTGGCTAGGAAGCTCAGAGCGCCAGTGCTTGTGGGGCTGTGGAAGGGCTGCCTAGGGCAGGTGATGGCCAGCAAGAGCTTTCAGTGCTAGCCCCTTTGGTGTGGGAGCAGTGGCTGGACGTTTTGAATTTCGGAGCTGGGCTGTGGCTGTGCCGAGAAGGAACGTCCCCACTGTGCTGTGGCTAGGAAGCTCAGAGCGCCAGTGCTTGTGGGCTGTGGAAGTGCTGCCTAGGGCAGGTGATGGCCAGCAAGAGCTTTCAGTGCTAGCCCCTTTGGTGTGGGAGCAGTGGCTGGACGTTTCGAATTTCGGAGCTGGGCTGTGGCTGTGCCGAGAAGGAACGTCCCCACTGTGCTGTGGCTAGGAAGCTCAGAGCGCCAGTGCTTGTGGGGCTGTGGAAGGGCTGCCTAGGGAAGGTGATGGCCAGCAAGAGCTTTCAGTGCTAGCCCCTTTGGTGTGGGAGCAGTGGCTGGACGTTTTGAATTTCGGAGCTGGGCTGTGGCTGTGCCGAGAAGGAACGTCCCCACTGTGCTGTGGCTAGGAAGCTCAGAGCGCCAGTGCTTGTGGGGCTGTGGAAGGGCTGCCTAGGGCAGGTGCTGGCCAGCAAGAGCTTTCAGTGCTAGCCCCTTTGGTGTGGGAGCAGTGGCTGGACGTTTTGAATTTCGGAGCTGGGCTGTGGCTGTGCCGAGAAGGAACGTCCCCACTGTGCTGTGGCTAGGAAGCTCAGAGCGCCAGTGCTTGTGGGGCTGTGGAAGGGCTGCCTAGGGCAGGTGATGGCCAGCAAGAGCTTTCAGTGCTAGCCCCTTTGGTGTGGGAGCAGTGGCTGGACGTTTTGAATTTCGGAGCTGGGCTGTGGCTGTGCCGAGAAGGAACGTCCCCACTGTGCTGAGGCTAGGAAGCTCAGAGCGCCAGTGCTTGTGGGGCTGTGGAAGGGCTGCCTAGGGCAGGTGATGGCCAGCAAGAGCTTTCAGTGCTAGCCCCTTTGGTGTGGGAGCAGTGGCTGGACGTTTCGAATTTCGGAGCTGGGCTGTGGCTGTGCTGAGAAGGAACGTCCCCACTGTGCTGTGGCTAGGAAGCTCAGAGCGCCAGTGCTTGTGGGGCTGCGGAAGGGCTGCCTAGGGCAGGTGATGGCCAGCAAGAGCTTTCAGTGCTAGCCCCTTTGGTGTGGGAGCAGTGGCTGGACGTTTCGAATTTCGGAGCTGGGCTGTGGCTGTGCTGAGAAGGAACGTCCCCACTGTGCTGTGGCTAGGAAGCTCAGAGCGCCAGTGCTTGTGGGGCTGTGGAAGGGCAGCCTAGGGCAGGTGATGGCCAGCAAGAGCTTTCAGTGCTAGCCCCTTTGGTGTGGGAGCAGTGGCTGGACGTTTTGAATTTCGGAGCTGGGCTGTGGCTGTGCTGAGAAGGAACGTCCCCACTGTGCTGTGGCTAGGAAGCTCAGAGCGCCAGTGCTTGTGGGGCTGTGGAAGGGCTGCCTAGGGAAGGTGATGGCCAGCAAGAGCTTTCAGTGCTAGCCCCTTTGGTGTGGGAGCAGTGGCTGGACGTTTTGAATTTGGGAGCTGGGCTGTGGCTGTGCCGAGAAGAAACGTCCCCACTGTGCTGAGGCTAGGAAGCTCAGAGCGCCAGTGCTTGTGGGGCTGTGGAAGGGCTGCCTAGGGAAGGTGATGGCCAGCAAGAGCTTTCAGTGCTAGCCCCTTTGGTGTGGGAGCAGTGGCTGGACGTTTTGAATTTCGGAGCTGGGCTGTGGCTGTGCCGAGAAGGAACGTCCCCACTGTGCTGTGGCTAGGAAGCTCAGAGCGCCAGTGCTTGTGGGGCTGTGGAAGGGCTGCCTAGGGCAGGTGATGGCCAGCAAGAGCTTTCAGTGCTAGCCCCTTTGGTGTGGGAGCAGTGGCTGGACGTTTTGAATTTCGGAGCTGGGCTGTGGCTGTGCCGAGAAGGAACGTCCCCACTGTGCTGTGGCTAGGAAGCTCAGAGCGCCAGTGCTTGTGGGGCTGTGGAAGGGCTGCCTAGGGCAGGTGCTGGCCAGCAAGAGCTTTCAGTGCTAGCCCCTTTGGTGTGGGAGCAGTGGCTGGACGTTTCGAATTTGGGAGCTGGGCTGTGGCTGTGCCGAGAAGGAACGTCCCCACTGTGCTGTGGCTAGGAAGCTCAGAGCGCCAGTGCTTGTGGGGCTGCGGAAGGGCTGCCTAGGGCAGGTGATGGCCAGCAAGAGCTTTCAGTGCTAGCCCCTTTGGTGTGGGAGCAGTGGCTGGACGTTTTGAATTTCGGAGCTGGGCTGTGGCTGTGCTGAGAAGGAACGTCCCCACTGTGCTGTGGCTAGGAAGCTCAGAGCGCCAGTGCTTGTGGGGCTGTGGAAGGGCTGCCTAGGGAAGGTGATGGCCAGCAAGAGCTTTCAGTGCTAGCCCCTTTGGTGTGGGAGCAGTGGCTGGACATTTTGAATTTCGGAGCTGGGCTGTGGCTGTGCCGAGAAGGAACGTCCCCACTGTGCTGTGGCTAGGAAGCTCAGAGCGCCAGTGCTTGTGGGGCTGTGGAAGGGCTGCCTAGGGCAGGTGATGGCCAGCAAGAGCTTTCAGTGCTAGCCCCTTTGGTGTGGGAGCAGTGGCTGGACGTTTTGAATTTCGGAGCTGGGCTGTGGCTGTGCCGAGAAGGAACGTCCCCACTGTGCTGAGGCTAGGAAGCTCAGAGCGCCAGTGCTTGTGGGGCTGTGGAAGGGCTGCCTAGGGCAGGTGATGGCCAGCAAGAGCTTTCAGTGCTAGCCCCTTTGGTGTGGGAGCAGTGGCTGGACGTTTTGAATTTCGGAGCTGGGCTGTGGCTGTGCCGAGAAGGAACGTCCCCACTGTGCTGAGGCTAGGAAGCTCAGAGCGCCAGTGCTTGTGGGGCTGTGGAAGGGCTGCCTAGGGAAGGTGATGGCCAGCAAGAGCTTTCAGTGCTAGCCCCTTTGGTGTGGGAGCAGTGGCTGGACGTTTTGAATTTGGGAGCTGGGCTGTGGCTGTGCCGAGAAGGAACGTCCCCACTGTGCTGTGGCTAGGAAGCTCAGAGCGCCAGTGCTTGTGGGGCTGTGGAAGGGCTGCCTAGGGAAGGTGATGGCCAGCAAGAGCTTTCAGTGCTAGCCCCTTTGGTGTGGGAGCAGTGGCTGGACGTTTTGAATTTCGGAGCTGGGCTGTCGCTGTGCCGAGAAGGAACGTCCCCACTGTGCTGTGGCTAGGAAGCTCAGAGCGCCAGTGCTTGTGGGGCTGTGGAAGGGCTGCCTAGGGAAGGTGATGGCCAGCAAGAGCTTTCAGTGCTAGCCCCTTTGGTGTGGGAGCAGTGGCTGGACGTTTCGAATTTGGGAGCTGGGCTCTGGCTGTGCCGAGAAGGAACGTCCCCACTGTGCTGTGGCTAGGAAGCTCAGAGCGCCAGTGCTTGTGGGGCTGTGGAAGGGCAGCCTAGGGAAGGTGATGGCCAGCAAGAGCTTTCAGTGCTAGCCCCTTTGGTGTGGGAGCAGTGGCTGGACGTTTCGAATTTCGGAGCTGGGCTGTGGCTGTGCCGAGAAGGAACGTCCCCACTGTGCTGTGGCTAGGAAGCTCAGAGCGCCAGTGCTTGTGGGGCTGTGGAAGTGCTGCCTAGGGCAGGCGATGGCCAGCAAGAGCTTTCAGTGCTAGCCCCTTTGGTGTGGGAGCAGTGGCTGGACGTTTCGAATTTGGGAGCTGGGCTGTGGCTGTGCCGAGAAGGAACGTCCCCACTGTGCTGTGGCTAGGAAGCTCAGAGCGCCAGTGCTTGTGGGGCTGTGGAAGGGCTGCCTAGGGCAGGTGATGGCCAGCAAGAGCTTTCAGTGCTAGCCCCTTTGGTGTGGGAGCAGTGGCTGGACGTTTTGAATTTCGGAGCTGGGCTGTGGCTGTGCCGAGAAGGAACGTCCCCACTGTGCTGTGGCTAGGAAGCTCAGAGCGCCAGTGCTTGTGGGCTGTGGAAGTGCTGCCTAGGGCAGGTGATGGCCAGCAAGAGCTTTCAGTGCTAGCCCCTTTGGTGTGGGAGCAGTGGCTGGACGTTTCGAATTTCGGAGCTGGGCTGTGGCTGTGCCGAGAAGGAACGTCCCCACTGTGCTGTGGCTAGGAAGCTCAGAGCGCCAGTGCTTGTGGGGCTGTGGAAGGGCTGCCTAGGGAAGGTGATGGCCAGCAAGAGCTTTCAGTGCTAGCCCCTTTGGTGTGGGAGCAGTGGCTGGACGTTTTGAATTTCGGAGCTGGGCTGTGGCTGTGCCGAGAAGGAACGTCCCCACTGTGCTGTGGCTAGGAAGCTCAGAGCGCCAGTGCTTGTGGGGCTGTGGAAGGGCTGCCTAGGGCAGGTGCTGGCCAGCAAGAGCTTTCAGTGCTAGCCCCTTTGGTGTGGGAGCAGTGGCTGGACGTTTTGAATTTCGGAGCTGGGCTGTGGCTGTGCCGAGAAGGAACGTCCCCACTGTGCTGTGGCTAGGAAGCTCAGAGCGCCAGTGCTTGTGGGGCTGTGGAAGGGCTGCCTAGGGCAGGTGATGGCCAGCAAGAGCTTTCAGTGCTAGCCCCTTTGGTGTGGGAGCAGTGGCTGGACGTTTTGAATTTCGGAGCTGGGCTGTGGCTGTGCCGAGAAGGAACGTCCCCACTGTGCTGAGGCTAGGAAGCTCAGAGCGCCAGTGCTTGTGGGGCTGTGGAAGGGCTGCCTAGGGCAGGTGATGGCCAGCAAGAGCTTTCAGTGCTAGCCCCTTTGGTGTGGGAGCAGTGGCTGGACGTTTCGAATTTCGGAGCTGGGCTGTGGCTGTGCTGAGAAGGAACGTCCCCACTGTGCTGTGGCTAGGAAGCTCAGAGCGCCAGTGCTTGTGGGGCTGCGGAAGGGCTGCCTAGGGCAGGTGATGGCCAGCAAGAGCTTTCAGTGCTAGCCCCTTTGGTGTGGGAGCAGTGGCTGGACGTTTCGAATTTCGGAGCTGGGCTGTGGCTGTGCTGAGAAGGAACGTCCCCACTGTGCTGTGGCTAGGAAGCTCAGAGCGCCAGTGCTTGTGGGGCTGTGGAAGGGCAGCCTAGGGCAGGTGATGGCCAGCAAGAGCTTTCAGTGCTAGCCCCTTTGGTGTGGGAGCAGTGGCTGGACGTTTTGAATTTCGGAGCTGGGCTGTGGCTGTGCTGAGAAGGAACGTCCCCACTGTGCTGTGGCTAGGAAGCTCAGAGCGCCAGTGCTTGTGGGGCTGTGGAAGGGCTGCCTAGGGAAGGTGATGGCCAGCAAGAGCTTTCAGTGCTAGCCCCTTTGGTGTGGGAGCAGTGGCTGGACGTTTTGAATTTGGGAGCTGGGCTGTGGCTGTGCCGAGAAGAAACGTCCCCACTGTGCTGAGGCTAGGAAGCTCAGAGCGCCAGTGCTTGTGGGGCTGTGGAAGGGCTGCCTAGGGAAGGTGATGGCCAGCAAGAGCTTTCAGTGCTAGCCCCTTTGGTGTGGGAGCAGTGGCTGGACGTTTTGAATTTCGGAGCTGGGCTGTGGCTGTGCCGAGAAGGAACGTCCCCACTGTGCTGTGGCTAGGAAGCTCAGAGCGCCAGTGCTTGTGGGGCTGTGGAAGGGCTGCCTAGGGCAGGTGATGGCCAGCAAGAGCTTTCAGTGCTAGCCCCTTTGGTGTGGGAGCAGTGGCTGGACGTTTTGAATTTCGGAGCTGGGCTGTGGCTGTGCCGAGAAGGAACGTCCCCACTGTGCTGTGGCTAGGAAGCTCAGAGCGCCAGTGCTTGTGGGGCTGTGGAAGGGCTGCCTAGGGCAGGTGCTGGCCAGCAAGAGCTTTCAGTGCTAGCCCCTTTGGTGTGGGAGCAGTGGCTGGACGTTTCGAATTTGGGAGCTGGGCTGTGGCTGTGCCGAGAAGGAACGTCCCCACTGTGCTGTGGCTAGGAAGCTCAGAGCGCCAGTGCTTGTGGGGCTGCGGAAGGGCTGCCTAGGGCAGGTGATGGCCAGCAAGAGCTTTCAGTGCTAGCCCCTTTGGTGTGGGAGCAGTGGCTGGACGTTTTGAATTTCGGAGCTGGGCTGTGGCTGTGCTGAGAAGGAACGTCCCCACTGTGCTGTGGCTAGGAAGCTCAGAGCGCCAGTGCTTGTGGGGCTGTGGAAGGGCTGCCTAGGGAAGGTGATGGCCAGCAAGAGCTTTCAGTGCTAGCCCCTTTGGTGTGGGAGCAGTGGCTGGACATTTTGAATTTCGGAGCTGGGCTGTGGCTGTGCCGAGAAGGAACGTCCCCACTGTGCTGTGGCTAGGAAGCTCAGAGCGCCAGTGCTTGTGGGGCTGTGGAAGGGCTGCCTAGGGCAGGTGATGGCCAGCAAGAGCTTTCAGTGCTAGCCCCTTTGGTGTGGGAGCAGTGGC
The DNA here is from genome assembly GCF_965638725.1 of Aptenodytes patagonicus. NCBI lineage: Eukaryota > Metazoa > Chordata > Aves > Sphenisciformes > Spheniscidae > Aptenodytes > Aptenodytes patagonicus. The sequence goes on along the minus strand of NW_027471996.1, from coordinate 1,307,180 downwards.
TGGACGTTTTGAATTTCGGAGCTGGGCTGTGGCTGTGCCGAGAAGGAACGTCCCCACTGTGCTGAGGCTAGGAAGCTCAGAGCGCCAGTGCTTGTGGGGCTGTGGAAGGGCTGCCTAGGGCAGGTGATGGCCAGCAAGAGCTTTCAGTGCTAGCCCCTTTGGTGTGGGAGCAGTGGCTGGACGTTTTGAATTTCGGAGCTGGGCTGTGGCTGTGCCGAGAAGGAACGTCCCCACTGTGCTGAGGCTAGGAAGCTCAGAGCGCCAGTGCTTGTGGGGCTGTGGAAGGGCTGCCTAGGGAAGGTGATGGCCAGCAAGAGCTTTCAGTGCTAGCCCCTTTGGTGTGGGAGCAGTGGCTGGACGTTTTGAATTTGGGAGCTGGGCTGTGGCTGTGCCGAGAAGAAACGTCCCCACTGTGCTGAGGCTAGGAAGCTCAGAGCGCCAGTGCTTGTGGGGCTGTGGAAGGGCTGCCTAGGGAAGGTGATGGCCAGCAAGAGCTTTCAGTGCTAGCCCCTTTGGTGTGGGAGCAGTGGCTGGACGTTTCGAATTTCGGAGCTGGGCTGTGGCTGTGCTGAGAAGGAACGTCCCCACTGTGCTGTGGCTAGGAAGCTCAGAGCGCCAGTGCTTGTGGGCTGTGGAAGGGCAGCCTAGGGCAGGTGATGGCCAGCAAGAGCTTTCAGTGCTAGCCCCTTTGGTGTGGGAGCAGTGGCTGGACGTTTTGAATTTCGGAGGTGGGCTGTGGCTGTGCCGAGAAGGAACGTCCCCACTGTGCTGTGGCTAGGAAGCTCAGAGCGCCAGTGCTTGTGGGGCTGTGGAAGGGCTGCCTAGGGCAGGTGATGGCCAGCAAGAGCTTTCAGTGCTAGCCCCTTTGGTGTGGGAGCAGTGGCTGGACGTTTTGAATTTCGGAGCTGGGCTGTGGCTGTGCCGAGAAGGAACGTCCCCACTGTGCTGTGGCTAGGAAGCTCAGAGCGCCAGTGCTTGTGGGGCTGTGGAAGGGCTGCCTAGGGCAGGTGCTGGCCAGCAAGAGCTTTCAGTGCTAGCCCCTTTGGTGTGGGAGCAGTGGCTGGACGTTTCGAATTTGGGAGCTGGGCTGTGGCTGTGCCGAGAAGGAACGTCCCCACTGTGCTGTGGCTAGGAAGCTCAGAGCGCCAGTGCTTGTGGGGCTGTGGAAGGGCTGCCTAGGGCAGGTGATGGCCAGCAAGAGCTTTCAGTGCTAGCCCCTTTGGTGTGGGAGCAGTGGCTGGACGTTTTGAATTTCGGAGCTGGGCTGTGGCTGTGCCGAGAAGGAACGTCCCCACTGTGCTGTGGCTAGGAAGCTCAGAGCGCCAGTGCTTGTGGGGCTGTGGAAGGGCTGCCTAGGGCAGGTGATGGCCAGCAAGAGCTTTCAGTGCTAGCCCCTTTGGTGTGGGAGCAGTGGCTGGACGTTTCGAATTTGGGAGCTGGGCTGTGGCTGTGCCGAGAAGGAACGTCCCCACTGTGCTGAGGCTAGGAAGCTCAGAGCGCCAGTGCTTGTGGGGCTGTGGAAGGGCTGCCTAGGGAAGGTGATGGCCAGCAAGAGCTTTCAGTGCTAGCCCCTTTGGTGTGGGAGCAGTGGCTGGACGTTTTGAATTTGGGAGCTGGGCTGAGGCTGTGCCGAGAAGAAACGTCCCCACTGTGCTGAGGCTAGGAAGCTCAGAGCGCCAGTGCTTGTGGGGCTGTGGAAGGGCTGCCTAGGGCAGGTGATGGCCAGCAAGAGCTTTCAGTGCTAGCCCCTTTGGTGTGGGAGCAGTGGCTGGACGTTTCGAATTTCGGAGCTGGGCTGTGGCTGTGCTGAGAAGGAACGTCCCCACTGTGCTGTGGCTAGGAAGCTCAGAGCGCCAGTGCTTGTGGGGCTGTGGAAGGGCTGCCTAGGGAAGGTGATGGCCAGCAAGAGCTTTCAGTGCTAGCCCCTTTGGTGTGGGAGCAGTGGCTGGACGTTTCGAATTTCGGAGCTGGGCTGTGGCTGTGCTGAGAAGGAACGTCCCCACTGTGCTGTGGCTAGGAAGCTCAGAGCGCCAGTGCTTGTGGGCTGTGGAAGGGCAGCCTAGGGCAGGTGATGGCCAGCAAGAGCTTTCAGTGCTAGCCCCTTTGGTGTGGGAGCAGTGGCTGGACGTTTTGAATTTCGGAGCTGGGCTCTGGCTGTGCTGAGAAGGAACGTCCCCACTGTGCTGTGGCTAGGAAGCTCAGAGCGCCAGTGCTTGTGGGGCTGTGGAAGTGCTGCCTAGGGCAGGCGATGGCCAGCAAGAGCTTTCAGTGCTAGCCCCTTTGGTGTGGGAGCAGTGGCTGGACGTTTTGAATTTCGGAGGTGGGCTGTGGCTGTGCTGAGAAGGAACGTCCCCACTGTGCTGTGGCTAGGAAGCTCAGAGCGCCAGTGCTTGTGGGGCTGTGGAAGTGCTGCCTAGGGCAGGCGATGGCCAGCAAGAGCTTTCAGTGCTAGCCCCTTTGGTGTGGGAGCAGTGGCTGGACGTTTTGAATTTCGGAGGTGGGCTGTGGCTGTGCCGAGAAGGAACGTCCCCACTGTGCTGAGGCTAGGAAGCTCAGAGCGCCAGTGCTTGTGGGGCTGTGGAAGGGCTGCCTAGGGAAGGTGATGGCCAGCAAGAGCTTTCAGTGCTAGCCCCTTTGGTGTGGGAGCAGTGGCTGGACGTTTTGAATTTCGGAGCTGGGCTGTGGCTGTGATGAGAAGGAACGTCCCCACTGTGCTGTGGCTAGGAAGCTCAGAGCGCCAGTGCTTGTGGGGCTGTGGAAGGGCTGCCTAGGGCAGGTGATGGCCAGGAAGAGCTTTCAGTGCTAGCCCCTTTGGTGTGGGAGCAGTGGCTGGACGTTTCGAATTTCGGAGCTGGGCTGTGGCTGTGCCGAGAAGGAACGTCCCCACTGTGCTGTGGCTAGGAAGCTCAGAGCGCCAGTGCTTGTGGGGCTGTGGAAGGGCTGCCTAGGGAAGGTGATGGCCAGCAAGAGCTTTCAGTGCTAGCCCCTTTGGTGTGGGAGCAGTGGCTGGAGGTTTCGAATTTGGGAGCTGGGCTGTGGCTGTGCCGAGAAGGAACGTCCCCACTGTGCTGTGGCTAGGAAGCTCAGAGCGCCAGTGCTTGTGGGGCTGTGGAAGGGCTGCCTAGGGAAGGTGATGGCCAGCAAGAGCTTTCAGTGCTAGCCCCTTTGGTGTGGGAGCAGTGGCTGGAGGTTTCGAATTTGGGAGCTGGGCTCTGGCTGTGCTGAGAAGGAACGTCCCCACTGTGCTGTGGCTAGGAAGCTCAGAGCGCCAGTGCTTGTGGGGCTGTGGAAGGGCTGCCTAGGGCAGGTGATGGCCAGCAAGAGCTTTCAGTGCTAGCCCCTTTGGTGTGGGAGCAGTGGCTGGACGTTTTGAATTTCGCAGCTGGGCTGTGGCTGTGCCGAGAAGGAACGTCCCCACTGTGCTGTGGCTAGGAAGCTCAGAGCGCCAGTGCTTGTGGGGCTGTGGAAGGGCTGCCTAGGGAAGGTGATGGCCAGCAAGAGCTTTCAGTGCTAGCCCCTTTGGTGTGGGAGCAGTGGCTGGAGGTTTCGAATTTGGGAGCGGGGCTGTGGCTGTGCCGAGAAGGAACGTCCCCACTGTGCTGTGGCTAGGAAGCTCAGAGCGCCAGTGCTTGTGGGGCTGTGGAAGGGCTGCCTAGGGCAGGTGATGGCCAGCAAGAGCTTTCAGTGCTAGCCCCTTTGGTGTGGGAGCAGTGGCTGGACGTTTCGAATTTGGGAGCTGGGCTGTGGCTGTGCCGAGAAGGAACGTCCCCACTGTGCTGTGGCTAGGAAGCTCAGAGCGCCAGTGCTTGTGGGGCTGTGGAAGGGCTGCCTAGGGAAGGTGCTGGCCAGCAAGAGCTTTCAGTGCTAGCCCCTTTGGTGTGGGAGCAGTGGCTGGACGTTTTGAATTTCGGAGCGGGGCTGTGGCTGTGCCGAGAAGGAACGTCCCCACTGTGCTGTGGCTAGGAAGCTCAGAGCGCCAGTGCTTGTGGGGCTGTGGAAGGGCTGCCTAGGGCAGGTGATGGCCAGCAAGAGCTTTCAGTGCTAGCCCCTTTGGTGTGGGAGCAGTGGCTGGACGTTTCGAATTTGGGAGCTGGGCTGTGGCTGTGCCGAGAAGGAACGTCCCCACTGTGCTGTGGCTAGGAAGCTCAGAGCGCCAGTGCTTGTGGGGCTGTGGAAGGGCTGCCTAGGGAAGGTGATGGCCAGCAAGAGCTTTCAGTGCTAGCCCTTTTGGTGTGGGAGCAGTGGATGGAGGTTTTGAATTTCGGAGCTGGGCTGTGGCTGTGCCGAGAAGGAACGTCCCCACTGTGCTGTGGCTAGGAAGCTCAGAGCGCCAGTGCTTGTGGGGCTGTGGAAGGGCTGCCTAGGGAAGGTGATGGCCAGCAAGAGCTTTCAGTGCTAGCCCCTTTGGTGTGGGAGCAGTGGCTGGACGTTTCGAATTTGGGAGCTGGGCTGTGGCTGTGCCGAGAAGGAACGTCCCCACTGTGCTGTGGCTAGGAAGCTCAGAGCGCCAGTGCTTGTGGGGCTGTGGAAGGGCTGCCTAGGGAAGGTGATGGCCAGCAAGAGCTTTCAGTGCTAGCCCCTTTGGTGTGGGAGCAGTGGCTGGACGTTTCGAATTTGGGAGCTGGGCTGTGGCTGTGCCGAGAAGGAACGTCCCCACTGTGCTGTGGCTAGGAAGCTCAGAGCGCCAGTGCTTGTGGGGCTGTGGAAGGGCTGCCTAGGGAAGGTGATGGCCAGCAAGAGCTTTCAGTGCTAGCCCTTTTGGTGTGGGAGCAGTGGATGGAGGTTTTGAATTTCGGAGCTGGGCTGTGGCTGTGCCGAGAAGGAACGTCCCCACTGTGCTGTGGCTAGGAAGCTCAGAGCGCCAGTGCTTGTGGGGCTGTGGAAGGGCTGCCTAGGGAAGGTGATGGCCAGCAAGAGCTTTCAGTGCTAGCCCCTTTGGTGTGGGAGCAGTGGCTGGACGTTTCGAATTTGGGAGCTGGGCTGTGGCTGTGCCGAGAAGGAACGTCCCCACTGTGCTGTGGCTAGGAAGCTCAGAGCGCCAGTGCTTGTGGGGCTGTGGAAGGGCTGCCTAGGGAAGGTGATGGCCAGCAAGAGCTTTCAGTGCTAGCCCCTTTGGTGTGGGAGCAGTGGCTGGACGTTTCGAATTTGGGAGCTGGGCTGTGGCTGTGCCGAGAAGGAACGTCCCCACTGTGCTGTGGCTAGGAAGCTCAGAGCGCCAGTGCTTGTGGGGCTGCGGAAGGGCTGCCTAGGGCAGGTGCTGGCCAGCAAGAGCTTTCAGTGCTAGCCCCTTTGGTGTGGGAGCAGTGGCTGGACGTTTCGAATTTGGGAGCTGGGCTGTGGCTGTGCCGAGAAGGAACGTCCCCACTGTGCTGTGGCTAGGAAGCTCAGAGCGCCAGTGCTTGTGGGGCTGTGGAAGGGCTGCCTAGGGAAGGTGATGGCCAGCAAGAGCTTTCAGTGCTAGCCCCTTTGGTGTGGGAGCAGTGGCTGGACGTTTCGAATTTGGGAGCTGGGCTGTGGCTGTGCCGAGAAGGAACGTCCCCACTGTGCTGTGGCTAGGAAGCTCAGAGCGCCAGTGCTTGTGGGGCTGTGGAAGGGCTGCCTAGGGAAGGTGATGGCCAGCAAGAGCTTTCAGTGCTAGCCCCTTTGGTGTGGGAGCAGTGGCTGGACGTTTTGAATTTGGGAGGTGGGCTGTGGCTGTGCCGAGAAGGAACGTCCCCACTGTGCTGTGGCTAGGAAGCTCAGAGCGCCAGTGCTTGTGGGGCTGTGGAAGGGCTGCCTAGGGCAGGTGATGGCCAGCAAGAGCTTTCAGTGCTAGCCCCTTTGGTGTGGGAGCAGTGGCTGGACGTTTTGAATTTGGGAGCTGGGCTGTGGCTGTGCCGAGAAGGAACGTCCCCACTGTGCTGTGGCTAGGAAGCTCAGAGCGCCAGTGCTTGTGGGGCTGTGGAAGGGCTGCCTAGGGAAGGTGATGGCCAGCAAGAGCTTTCAGTGCTAGCCCCTTTGGTGTGGGAGCAGTGGCTGGACGTTTTGAATTTCGGAGCTGGGCTGTGGCTGTGCCGAGAAGGAACGTCCCCACTGTGCTGTGGCTAGGAAGCTCAGAGCGCCAGTGCTTGTGGGGCTGTGGAAGGGCTGCCTAGGGCAGGTGATGGCCAGCAAGAGCTTTCAGTGCTAGCCCCTTTGGTGTGGGAGCAGTGGCTGGACGTTTCGAATTTCGGAGCTGGGCTGTGGCTGTGCTGAGAAGGAACGTCCCCACTGTGCTGTGGCTAGGAAGCTCAGAGCGCCAGTGCTTGTGGGGCTGTGGAAGGGCTGCCTAGGGAAGGTGATGGCCAGCAAGAGCTTTCAGTGCTAGCCCCTTTGGTGTGGGAGCAGTGGCTGGACGTTTCGAATTTCGGAGCTGGGCTGTGGCTGTGCTGAGAAGGAACGTCCCCACTGTGCTGTGGCTAGGAAGCTCAGAGCGCCAGTGCTTGTGGGCTGTGGAAGGGCAGCCTAGGGCAGGTGATGGCCAGCAAGAGCTTTCAGTGCTAGCCCCTTTGGTGTGGGAGCAGTGGCTGGACGTTTTGAATTTCGGAGCTGGGCTCTGGCTGTGCTGAGAAGGAACGTCCCCACTGTGCTGTGGCTAGGAAGCTCAGAGCGCCAGTGCTTGTGGGGCTGTGGAAGTGCTGCCTAGGGCAGGCGATGGCCAGCAAGAGCTTTCAGTGCTAGCCCCTTTGGTGTGGGAGCAGTGGCTGGACGTTTTGAATTTCGGAGGTGGGCTGTGGCTGTGCTGAGAAGGAACGTCCCCACTGTGCTGTGGCTAGGAAGCTCAGAGCGCCAGTGCTTGTGGGGCTGTGGAAGTGCTGCCTAGGGCAGGCGATGGCCAGCAAGAGCTTTCAGTGCTAGCCCCTTTGGTGTGGGAGCAGTGGCTGGACGTTTTGAATTTCGGAGGTGGGCTGTGGCTGTGCCGAGAAGGAACGTCCCCACTGTGCTGAGGCTAGGAAGCTCAGAGCGCCAGTGCTTGTGGGGCTGTGGAAGTGCTGCCTAGGGCAGGCGATGGCCAGCAAGAGCTTTCAGTGCTAGCCCCTTTGGTGTGGGAGCAGTGGCTGGACGTTTTGAATTTCGGAGGTGGGCTGTGGCTGTGCCGAGAAGGAACGTCCCCACTGTGCTGAGGCTAGGAAGCTCAGAGCGCCAGTGCTTGTGGGGCTGTGGAAGGGCTGCCTAGGGAAGGTGATGGCCAGCAAGAGCTTTCAGTGCTAGCCCCTTTGGTGTGGGAGCAGTGGCTGGACGTTTCGAATTTGGGAGCTGGGCTGTGGCTGTGCCGAGAAGGAACGTCCCCACTGTGCTGTGGCTAGGAAGCTCAGAGCGCCAGTGCTTGTGGGGCTGTGGAAGGGCTGCCTAGGGAAGGTGATGGCCAGCAAGAGCTTTCAGTGCTAGCCCCTTTGGTGTGGGAGCAGTGGCTGGACGTTTTGAATTTCGGAGCGGGGCTGTGGCTGTGCCGAGAAGGAACGTCCCCACTGTGCTGTGGCTAGGAAGCTCAGAGCGCCAGTGCTTGTGGGGCTGTGGAAGGGCTGCCTAGGGCAGGTGATGGCCAGCAAGAGCTTTCAGTGCTAGCCCCTTTGGTGTGGGAGCAGTGGCTGGACGTTTCGAATTTGGGAGCTGGGCTGTGGCTGTGCCGAGAAGGAACGTCCCCACTGTGCTGTGGCTAGGAAGCTCAGAGCGCCAGTGCTTGTGGGGCTGTGGAAGGGCTGCCTAGGGAAGGTGATGGCCAGCAAGAGCTTTCAGTGCTAGCCCTTTTGGTGTGGGAGCAGTGGATGGAGGTTTTGAATTTCGGAGCTGGGCTGTGGCTGTGCCGAGAAGGAACGTCCCCACTGTGCTGTGGCTAGGAAGCTCAGAGCGCCAGTGCTTGTGGGGCTGTGGAAGGGCTGCCTAGGGAAGGTGATGGCCAGCAAGAGCTTTCAGTGCTAGCCCCTTTGGTGTGGGAGCAGTGGCTGGACGTTTCGAATTTGGGAGCTGGGCTGTGGCTGTGCCGAGAAGGAACGTCCCCACTGTGCTGTGGCTAGGAAGCTCAGAGCGCCAGTGCTTGTGGGGCTGTGGAAGGGCTGCCTAGGGAAGGTGATGGCCAGCAAGAGCTTTCAGTGCTAGCCCCTTTGGTGTGGGAGCAGTGGCTGGACGTTTCGAATTTGGGAGCTGGGCTGTGGCTGTGCCGAGAAGGAACGTCCCCACTGTGCTGTGGCTAGGAAGCTCAGAGCGCCAGTGCTTGTGGGGCTGTGGAAGGGCTGCCTAGGGAAGGTGATGGCCAGCAAGAGCTTTCAGTGCTAGCCCTTTTGGTGTGGGAGCAGTGGATGGAGGTTTTGAATTTCGGAGCTGGGCTGTGGCTGTGCCGAGAAGGAACGTCCCCACTGTGCTGTGGCTAGGAAGCTCAGAGCGCCAGTGCTTGTGGGGCTGTGGAAGGGCTGCCTAGGGAAGGTGATGGCCAGCAAGAGCTTTCAGTGCTAGCCCCTTTGGTGTGGGAGCAGTGGCTGGACGTTTCGAATTTGGGAGCTGGGCTGTGGCTGTGCCGAGAAGGAACGTCCCCACTGTGCTGTGGCTAGGAAGCTCAGAGCGCCAGTGCTTGTGGGGCTGTGGAAGGGCTGCCTAGGGAAGGTGATGGCCAGCAAGAGCTTTCAGTGCTAGCCCCTTTGGTGTGGGAGCAGTGGCTGGACGTTTCGAATTTGGGAGCTGGGCTGTGGCTGTGCCGAGAAGGAACGTCCCCACTGTGCTGTGGCTAGGAAGCTCAGAGCGCCAGTGCTTGTGGGGCTGCGGAAGGGCTGCCTAGGGCAGGTGCTGGCCAGCAAGAGCTTTCAGTGCTAGCCCCTTTGGTGTGGGAGCAGTGGCTGGACGTTTCGAATTTGGGAGCTGGGCTGTGGCTGTGCCGAGAAGGAACGTCCCCACTGTGCTGTGGCTAGGAAGCTCAGAGCGCCAGTGCTTGTGGGGCTGTGGAAGGGCTGCCTAGGGAAGGTGATGGCCAGCAAGAGCTTTCAGTGCTAGCCCCTTTGGTGTGGGAGCAGTGGCTGGAGGTTTTGAATTTCGGAGCTGGGCTGTGGCTGTGCCGAGAAGGAACGTCCCCACTGTGCTGTGGCTAGGAAGCTCAGAGCGCCAGTGCTTGTGGGGCTGTGGAAGGGCTGCCTAGGGAAGGTGATGGCCAGCAAGAGCTTTCAGTGCTAGCCCCTTTGGTGTGGGAGCAGTGGCTGGACGTTTCGAATTTGGGAGCTGGGCTGTGGCTGTGCCGAGAAGGAACGTCCCCACTGTGCTGTGGCTAGGAAGCTCAGAGCGCCAGTGCTTGTGGGGCTGTGGAAGGGCTGCCTAGGGCAGGTGATGGCCAGCAAGAGCTTTCAGTGCTAGCCCCTTTGGTGTGGGAGCAGTGGCTGGACGTTTTGAATTTGGGAGCTGGGCTGTGGCTGTGCCGAGAAGGAACGTCCCCACTGTGCTGTGGCTAGGAAGCTCAGAGCGCCAGTGCTTGTGGGGCTGTGGAAGGGCTGCCTAGGGAAGGTGATGGCCAGCAAGAGCTTTCAGTGCTAGCCCCTTTGGTGTGGGAGCAGTGGCTGGACGTTTTGAATTTCGGAGCTGGGCTGTGGCTGTGCCGAGAAGGAACGTCCCCACTGTGCTGTGGCTAGGAAGCTCAGAGCGCCAGTGCTTGTGGGGCTGTGGAAGGGCTGCCTAGGGCAGGTGATGGCCAGCAAGAGCTTTCAGTGCTAGCCCCTTTGGTGTGGGAGCAGTGGCTGGACGTTTCGAATTTCGGAGCTGGGCTGTGGCTGTGCTGAGAAGGAACGTCCCCACTGTGCTGTGGCTAGGAAGCTCAGAGCGCCAGTGCTTGTGGGGCTGTGGAAGGGCTGCCTAGGGAAGGTGATGGCCAGCAAGAGCTTTCAGTGCTAGCCCCTTTGGTGTGGGAGCAGTGGCTGGACGTTTCGAATTTCGGAGCTGGGCTGTGGCTGTGCTGAGAAGGAACGTCCCCACTGTGCTGTGGCTAGGAAGCTCAGAGCGCCAGTGCTTGTGGGCTGTGGAAGGGCAGCCTAGGGCAGGTGATGGCCAGCAAGAGCTTTCAGTGCTAGCCCCTTTGGTGTGGGAGCAGTGGCTGGACGTTTTGAATTTCGGAGCTGGGCTCTGGCTGTGCTGAGAAGGAACGTCCCCACTGTGCTGTGGCTAGGAAGCTCAGAGCGCCAGTGCTTGTGGGGCTGTGGAAGTGCTGCCTAGGGCAGGCGATGGCCAGCAAGAGCTTTCAGTGCTAGCCCCTTTGGTGTGGGAGCAGTGGCTGGACGTTTTGAATTTCGGAGGTGGGCTGTGGCTGTGCTGAGAAGGAACGTCCCCACTGTGCTGTGGCTAGGAAGCTCAGAGCGCCAGTGCTTGTGGGGCTGTGGAAGTGCTGCCTAGGGCAGGCGATGGCCAGCAAGAGCTTTCAGTGCTAGCCCCTTTGGTGTGGGAGCAGTGGCTGGACGTTTTGAATTTCGGAGGTGGGCTGTGGCTGTGCCGAGAAGGAACGTCCCCACTGTGCTGAGGCTAGGAAGCTCAGAGCGCCAGTGCTTGTGGGGCTGTGGAAGGGCTGCCTAGGGAAGGTGATGGCCAGCAAGAGCTTTCAGTGCTAGCCCCTTTGGTGTGGGAGCAGTGGCTGGACGTTTTGAATTTCGGAGCTGGGCTGTGGCTGTGATGAGAAGGAACGTCCCCACTGTGCTGTGGCTAGGAAGCTCAGAGCGCCAGTGCTTGTGGGGCTGTGGAAGGGCTGCCTAGGGCAGGTGATGGCCAGGAAGAGCTTTCAGTGCTAGCCCCTTTGGTGTGGGAGCAGTGGCTGGACGTTTCGAATTTCGGAGCTGGGCTGTGGCTGTGCCGAGAAGGAACGTCCCCACTGTGCTGTGGCTAGGAAGCTCAGAGCGCCAGTGCTTGTGGGGCTGTGGAAGGGCTGCCTAGGGAAGGTGATGGCCAGCAAGAGCTTTCAGTGCTAGCCCCTTTGGTGTGGGAGCAGTGGCTGGAGGTTTCGAATTTGGGAGCTGGGCTGTGGCTGTGCCGAGAAGGAACGTCCCCACTGTGCTGTGGCTAGGAAGCTCAGAGCGCCAGTGCTTGTGGGGCTGTGGAAGGGCTGCCTAGGGAAGGTGATGGCCAGCAAGAGCTTTCAGTGCTAGCCCCTTTGGTGTGGGAGCAGTGGCTGGAGGTTTCGAATTTGGGAGCTGGGCTCTGGCTGTGCTGAGAAGGAACGTCCCCACTGTGCTGTGGCTAGGAAGCTCAGAGCGCCAGTGCTTGTGGGGCTGTGGAAGGGCTGCCTAGGGCAGGTGATGGCCAGCAAGAGCTTTCAGTGCTAGCCCCTTTGGTGTGGGAGCAGTGGCTGGACGTTTTGAATTTCGCAGCTGGGCTGTGGCTGTGCCGAGAAGGAACGTCCCCACTGTGCTGTGGCTAGGAAGCTCAGAGCGCCAGTGCTTGTGGGGCTGTGGAAGGGCTGCCTAGGGAAGGTGATGGCCAGCAAGAGCTTTCAGTGCTAGCCCCTTTGGTGTGGGAGCAGTGGCTGGAGGTTTCGAATTTGGGAGCGGGGCTGTGGCTGTGCCGAGAAGGAACGTCCCCACTGTGCTGTGGCTAGGAAGCTCAGAGCGCCAGTGCTTGTGGGGCTGTGGAAGGGCTGCCTAGGGCAGGTGATGGCCAGCAAGAGCTTTCAGTGCTAGCCCCTTTGGTGTGGGAGCAGTGGCTGGACGTTTCGAATTTGGGAGCTGGGCTGTGGCTGTGCCGAGAAGGAACGTCCCCACTGTGCTGTGGCTAGGAAGCTCAGAGCGCCAGTGCTTGTGGGGCTGTGGAAGGGCTGCCTAGGGAAGGTGATGGCCAGCAAGAGCTTTCAGTGCTAGCCCCTTTGGTGTGGGAGCAGTGGCTGGACGTTTTGAATTTCGGAGCGGGGCTGTGGCTGTGCCGAGAAGGAACGTCCCCACTGTGCTGTGGCTAGGAAGCTCAGAGCGCCAGTGCTTGTGGGGCTGTGGAAGGGCTGCCTAGGGCAGGTGATGGCCAGCAAGAGCTTTCAGTGCTAGCCCCTTTGGTGTGGGAGCAGTGGCTGGACGTTTCGAATTTGGGAGCTGGGCTGTGGCTGTGCCGAGAAGGAACGTCCCCACTGTGCTGTGGCTAGGAAGCTCAGAGCGCCAGTGCTTGTGGGGCTGTGGAAGGGCTGCCTAGGGAAGGTGATGGCCAGCAAGAGCTTTCAGTGCTAGCCCTTTTGGTGTGGGAGCAGTGGATGGAGGTTTTGAATTTCGGAGCTGGGCTGTGGCTGTGCCGAGAAGGAACGTCCCCACTGTGCTGTGGCTAGGAAGCTCAGAGCGCCAGTGCTTGTGGGGCTGTGGAAGGGCTGCCTAGGGAAGGTGATGGCCAGCAAGAGCTTTCAGTGCTAGCCCCTTTGGTGTGGGAGCAGTGGCTGGACGTTTCGAATTTGGGAGCTGGGCTGTGGCTGTGCCGAGAAGGAACGTCCCCACTGTGCTGTGGCTAGGAAGCTCAGAGCGCCAGTGCTTGTGGGGCTGTGGAAGGGCTGCCTAGGGAAGGTGATGGCCAGCAAGAGCTTTCAGTGCTAGCCCCTTTGGTGTGGGAGCAGTGGCTGGACGTTTCGAATTTGGGAGCTGGGCTGTGGCTGTGCCGAGAAGGAACGTCCCCACTGTGCTGTGGCTAGGAAGCTCAGAGCGCCAGTGCTTGTGGGGCTGTGGAAGGGCTGCCTAGGGAAGGTGATGGCCAGCAAGAGCTTTCAGTGCTAGCCCTTTTGGTGTGGGAGCAGTGGATGGAGGTTTTGAATTTCGGAGCTGGGCTGTGGCTGTGCCGAGAAGGAACGTCCCCACTGTGCTGTGGCTAGGAAGCTCAGAGCGCCAGTGCTTGTGGGGCTGTGGAAGGGCTGCCTAGGGAAGGTGATGGCCAGCAAGAGCTTTCAGTGCTAGCCCCTTTGGTGTGGGAGCAGTGGCTGGACGTTTCGAATTTGGGAGCTGGGCTGTGGCTGTGCCGAGAAGGAACGTCCCCACTGTGCTGTGGCTAGGAAGCTCAGAGCGCCAGTGCTTGTGGGGCTGTGGAAGGGCTGCCTAGGGAAGGTGATGGCCAGCAAGAGCTTTCAGTGCTAGCCCCTTTGGTGTGGGAGCAGTGGCTGGACGTTTCGAATTTGGGAGCTGGGCTGTGGCTGTGCCGAGAAGGAACGTCCCCACTGTGCTGTGGCTAGGAAGCTCAGAGCGCCAGTGCTTGTGGGGCTGCGGAAGGGCTGCCTAGGGCAGGTGCTGGCCAGCAAGAGCTTTCAGTGCTAGCCCCTTTGGTGTGGGAGCAGTGGCTGGACGTTTCGAATTTGGGAGCTGGGCTGTGGCTGTGCCGAGAAGGAACGTCCCCACTGTGCTGTGGCTAGGAAGCTCAGAGCGCCAGTGCTTGTGGGGCTGTGGAAGGGCTGCCTAGGGAAGGTGATGGCCAGCAAGAGCTTTCAGTGCTAGCCCCTTTGGTGTGGGAGCAGTGGCTGGAGGTTTTGAATTTCGGAGCTGGGCTGTGGCTGTGCCGAGAAGGAACGTCCCCACTGTGCTGTGGCTAGGAAGCTCAGAGCGCCAGTGCTTGTGGGGCTGTGGAAGGGCTGCCTAGGGAAGGTGATGGCCAGCAAGAGCTTTCAGTGCTAGCCCCTTTGGTGTGGGAGCAGTGGCTGGACGTTTCGAATTTGGGAGCTGGGCTGTGGCTGTGCCGAGAAGGAACGTCCCCACTGTGCTGTGGCTAGGAAGCTCAGAGCGCCAGTGCTTGTGGGGCTGTGGAAGGGCTGCCTAGGGAAGGTGATGGCCAGCAAGAGCTTTCAGTGCTAGCCCCTTTGGTGTGGGAGCAGTGGCTGGACGTTTTGAATTTCGGAGCTGGGCTGTGGCTGTGCCGAGAAGGAACGTCCCCACTGTGCTGTGGCTAGGAAGCTCAGAGCGCCAGTGCTTGTGGGGCTGTGGAAGGGCTGCCTAGGGCAGGTGATGGCCAGCAAGAGCTTTCAGTGCTAGCCCCTTTGGTGTGGGAGCAGTGGCTGGACGTTTTGAATTTGGGAGCTGGGCTGTGGCTGTGCCGAGAAGGAACGTCCCCACTGTGCTGTGGCTAGGAAGCTCAGAGCGCCAGTGCTTGTGGGGCTGTGGAAGGGCTGCCTAGGGAAGGTGATGGCCAGCAAGAGCTTTCAGTGCTAGCCCCTTTGGTGTGGGAGCAGTGGCTGGACGTTTTGAATTTCGGAGCTGGGCTGTGGCTGTGCCGAGAAGGAACGTCCCCACTGTGCTGTGGCTAGGAAGCTCAGAGCGCCAGTGCTTGTGGGGCTGTGGAAGGGCTGCCTAGGGAAGGTGATGGCCAGCAAGAGCTTTCAGTGCTAGCCCCTTTGGTGTGGGAGCAGTGGCTGGACGTTTCGAATTTGGGAGCTGGGCTGTGGCTGTGCCGAGAAGGAACGTCCCCACTGTGCTGTGGCTAGGAAGCTCAGAGCGCCAGTGCTTGTGGGGCTGTGGAAGGGCTGCCTAGGGAAGGTGATGGCCAGCAAGAGCTTTCAGTGCTAGCCCCTTTGGTGTGGGAGCAGTGGCTGGACGTTTCGAATTTGGGAGCTGGGCTGTGGCTGTGCCGAGAAGGAACGTCCCCACTGTGCTGTGGCTAGGAAGCTCAGAGCGCCAGTGCTTGTGGGGCTGTGGAAGGGCTGCCTAGGGAAGGTGATGGCCAGCAAGAGCTTTCAGTGCTAGCCCCTTTGGTGTGGGAGCAGTGGCTGGACGTTTTGAATTTCGGAGCGGGGCTGTGGCTGTGCCGAGAAGGAACGTCCCCACTGTACTGTGGCTAGGAAGCTCAGAGCGCCAGTGCTTGTGGGACTGTGGAAGGGCTGCCTAGGGAAGGTGATGGCCAGCAAGAGCTTTCAGTGCTAGCCCCTTTGGTGTGGGAGCAGTGGCTGGACGTTTCGAATTTCGGAGCTGGGCTGTGGCTGTGCCGAGAAGGAACGTCCCCACTGTGCTGTGGCTAGGAAGCTCAGAGCGCCAGTGCTTGTGGGGCTGTGGAAGGGCTGCCTAGGGAAGGTGATGGCCAGCAAGAGCTTTCAGTGCTAGCCCCTTTGGTGTGGGAGCAGTGGCTGGACGTTTTGAATTTGGGAGCTGGGCTGTGGCTGTGCCGAGAAGGAACGTCCCCACTGTGCTGTGGCTAGGAAGCTCAGAGCGCCAGTGCTTGTGGGGCTGTGGAAGGGCTGCCTAGGGAAGGTGATGGCCAGCAAGAGCTTTCAGTGCTAGCCCCTTTGGTGTGGGAGCAGTGGCTGGACGTTTCGAATTTGGGAGCTGGGCTGTGGCTGTGCCCAGAAGGAACGTCCCCACTGTGCTGTGGCTAGGAAGCTCAGAGCGCCAGTGCTTGTGGGGCTGTGGAAGGGCTGCCTAGGGAAGGTGATGGCCAGCAAGAGCTTTCAGTGCTAGCCCCTTTGGTGTGGGAGCAGTGGCTGGAGGTTT
The DNA here is from genome assembly GCF_965638725.1 of Aptenodytes patagonicus. Classification (NCBI taxonomy): domain Eukaryota; kingdom Metazoa; phylum Chordata; class Aves; order Sphenisciformes; family Spheniscidae; genus Aptenodytes; species Aptenodytes patagonicus. The sequence continues at coordinate 1,291,776 of NW_027471996.1, read as the reverse complement.
TGAATTTCGGAGCTGGGCTGTGGCTGTGCCGAGAAGGAACGTCCCCACTGTGCTGTGGCTAGGAAGCTCAGAGCGCCAGTGCTTGTGGGGCTGTGGAAGGGCTGCCTAGGGAAGGTGATGGCCAGCAAGAGCTTTCAGTGCTAGCCCCTTTGGTGTGGGAGCAGTGGCTGGACGTTTCGAATTTGGGAGCTGGGCTGTGGCTGTGCCGAGAAGGAACGTCCCCACTGTGCTGTGGCTAGGAAGCTCAGAGCGCCAGTGCTTGTGGGGCTGTGGAAGGGCTGCCTAGGGAAGGTGATGGCCAGCAAGAGCTTTCAGTGCTAGCCCCTTTGGTGTGGGAGCAGTGGCTGGACGTTTCGAATTTGGGAGCTGGGCTGTGGCTGTGCCGAGAAGGAACGTCCCCACTGTGCTGTGGCTAGGAAGCTCAGAGCGCCAGTGCTTGTGGGGCTGTGGAAGGGCTGCCTAGGGCAGGTGATGGCCAGCAAGAGCTTTCAGTGCTAGCCCCTTTGGTGTGGGAGCAGTGGCTGGACGTTTTGAATTTCGGAGCTGGGCTGTGGCTGTGCCGAGAAGGAACGTCCCCACTGTGCTGTGGCTAGGAAGCTCAGAGCGCCAGTGCTTGTGGGGCTGTGGAAGGGCTGCCTAGGGAAGGTGATGGCCAGCAAGAGCTTTCAGTGCTAGCCCCTTTGGTGTGGGAGCAGTGGCTGGACGTTTCGAATTTGAGAGCTGGGCTGTGGCTGTGCCGAGAAGGAACGTCCCCACTGTGCTGTTGCTAGGAAGCTCAGAGCGCCAGTGCTTGTGGGGCTGTGGAAGGGCTGCCTAGGGAAGGTGATGGCCAGCAAGAGCTTTCAGTGCTAGCCCCTTTGGTGTGGGAGCAGTGGCTGGACGTTTTGAATTTGGGAGGTGGGCTGTGGCTGTGCCGAGAAGGAACGTCCCCACTGTGCTGTGGCTAGGAAGCTCAGAGCGCCAGTGCTTGTGGGGCTGTGGAAGGGCTGCCTAGGGCAGGTGATGGCCAGCAAGAGCTTTCAGTGCTAGCCCCTTTGGTGTGGGAGCAGTGGCTGGACGTTTCGAATTTGGGAGCTGGGCTGTGGCTGTGCCGAGAAGGAACGTCCCCACTGTGCTGTGGCTAGGAAGCTCAGAGCGCCAGTGCTTGTGGGGCTGTGGAAGGGCTGCCTAGGGAAGGTGATGGCCAGCAAGAGCTTTCAGTGCTAGCCCCTTTGGTGTGGGAGCAGTGGCTGGACGTTTTGAATTTCGGAGCTGGGCTGTGGCTGTGCCGAGAAGGAACGTCCCCACTGTGCTGTGGCTAGGAAGCTCAGAGCGCCAGTGCTTGTGGGGCTGTGGAAGGGCTGCCTAGGGAAGGTGATGGCCAGCAAGAGCTTTCAGTGCTAGCCCCTTTGGTGTGGGAGCAGTGGCTGGACGTTTCGAATTTCGGAGCTGGGCTCTGGCTGTGCCGAGAAGGAACGTCCCCACTGTGCTGTGGCTAGGAAGCTCAGAGCGCCAGTGCTTGTGGGGCTGTGGAAGGGCTGCCTAGGGAAGGTGATGGCCAGCAAGAGCTTTCAGTGCTAGCCCCTTTGGTGTGGGAGCAGTGGCTGGACGTTTTGAATTTCGGAGCTGGGCTGTGGCTGTGCCGAGAAGGAACGTCCCCACTGTGCTGAGGCTAGGAAGCTCAGAGCGCCAGTGCTTGTGGGGCTGTGGAAGGGCTGCCTAGGGAAGGTGATGGCCAGCAAGAGCTTTCAGTGCTAGCCCCTTTGGTGTGGGAGCAGTGGCTGGACGTTTTGAATTTCGGAGCTGGGCTGTGGCTGTGCCGAGAAGAAACGTCCCCACTGTGCTGAGGCTAGGAAGCTCAGAGCGCCAGTGCTTGTGGGGCTGTGGAAGGGCTGCCTAGGGAAGGTGATGGCCAGCAAGAGCTTTCAGTGCTAGCCCCTTTGGTGTGGGAGCAGTGGCTGGACGTTTTGAATTTCGGAGCTGGGCTGTGGCTGTGCCGAGAAGGAACGTCCCCACTGTGCTGTGGCTAGGAAGCTCAGAGCGCCAGTGCTTGTGGGGCTGTGGAAGGGCTGCCTAGGGCAGGTGATGGCCAGCAAGAGCTTTCAGTGCTAGCCCCTTTGGTGTGGGAGCAGTGGCTGGACGTTTCGAATTTCGGAGCTGGGCTGTGGCTGTGCTGAGAAGGAACGTCCCCACTGTGCTGTGGCTAGGAAGCTCAGAGCGCCAGTGCTTGTGGGGCTGCGGAAGGGCTGCCTAGGGCAGGTGATGGTCAGCAAGAGCTTTCAGTGCTAGCCCCTTTGGTGTGGGAGCAGTGGCTGGACGTTTCGAATTTCGGAGCTGGGCTGTGGCTGTGCTGAGAAGGAACGTCCCCACTGTGCTGTGGCTAGGAAGCTCAGAGCGCCAGTGCTTGTGGGGCTGCGGAAGGGCTGCCTAGGGCAGGTGATGGCCAGCAAGAGCTTTCAGTGCTAGCCCCTTTGGTGTGGGAGCAGTGGCTGGACGTTTTGAATTTCGGAGCTGGGCTGTGGCTGTGCTGAGAAGGAACGTCCCCACTGTGCTGTGGCTAGGAAGCTCAGAGCGCCAGTGCTTGTGGGGCTGTGGAAGGGCAGCCTAGGGCAGGTGATGGCCAGCAAGAGCTTTCAGTGCTAGCCCCTTTGGTGTGGGAGCAGTGGCTGGACATTTTGAATTTCGGAGCTGGGTTGTGGCTGTGCTGAGAAGGAACGTCCCCACTGTGCTGTGGCTAGGAAGCTCAGAGCGCCAGTGCTTGTGGGGCTGTGGAAGGGCTGCCTAGGGAAGGTGATGGCCAGCAAGAGCTTTCAGTGCTAGCCCCTTTGGTGTGGGAGCAGTGGCTGGACGTTTTGAATTTCGGAGCTGGGCTGTGGCTGTGCCGAGAAGGAACGTCCCCACTGTGCTGTGGCTAGGAAGCTCAGAGCGCCAGTGCTTGTGGGCTGTGGAAGGGCAGCCTAGGGCAGGTGATGGCCAGCAAGAGCTTTCAGTGCTAGCCCCTTTGGTGTGGGAGCAGTGGCTGGACGTTTTGAATTTCGGAGGTGGGCTGTGGCTGTGCTGAGAAGGAACGTCCCCACTGTGCTGTGGCTAGGAAGCTCAGAGCGCCAGTGCTTGTGGGGCTGTGGAAGGGCTGCCTAGGGCAGGCGATGGCCAGCAAGAGCTTTCAGTGCTAGCCCCTTTGGTGTGGGAGCAGTGGCTGGACGTTTTGAATTTCGGAGGTGGGCTGTGGCTGTGCTGAGAAGGAACGTCCCCACTGTGCTGTGGCTAGGAAGCTCAGAGCGCCAGTGCTTGTGGGGCTGTGGAAGTGCTGCCTAGGGCAGGCGATGGCCAGCAAGACCTTTCAGTGCTAGCCCCTTTGGTGTGGGAGCAGTGGCTGGACGTTTTGAATTTCGGAGCTGGGCTGTGGCTGTGCCGAGAAGGAACGTCCCCACTGTGCTGAGGCTAGGAAGCTCAGAGCGCCAGTGCTTGTGGGGCTGTGGAAGGGCTGCCTAGGGAAGGTGATGGCCAGCAAGAGCTTTCAGTGCTAGCCCCTTTGGTGAGGGAGCAGTGGCTGGACGTTTTGAATTTCGGAGCTGGGCTGTGGCTGTGATGAGAAGGAACGTCCCCACTGTGCTGTGGCTAGGAAGCTCAGAGCGCCAGTGCTTGTGGGGCTGTGGAAGGGCTGCCTAGGGCAGGTGCTGGCCAGCAAGAGCTTTCAGTGCTAGCCCCTTTGGTGTGGGAGCAGTGGCTGGAGGTTTCGAATTTGGGAGCTGGGCTGTGGCTGTGCTGAGAAGGAACGTCCCCACTGTGCTGTGGCTAGGAAGCTCAGAGCGCCAGTGCTTGTGGGGCTGTGGAAGGGCTGCCTAGGGCAGGTGATGGCCAGCAAGAGCTTTCAGTGCTAGCCCCTTTGGTGTGGGAGCAGTGGCTGGACGTTTTGAATTTCGGAGCTGGGCTGTGGCTGTGCCGAGAAGGAACGTCCCCACTGTGCTGTGGCTAGGAAGCTCAGAGCGCCAGTGCTTGTGGGGCTGTGGAAGGGCTGCCTAGGGAAGGTGATGGCCAGCAAGAGCTTTCAGTGCTAGCCCCTTTGGTGTGGGAGCAGTGGCTGGACGTTTCGAATTTGGGAGCTGGGCTGTGGCTGTGCCGAGAAGGAACGTCCCCACTGTGCTGTGGCTAGGAAGCTCAGAGCGCCAGTGCTTGTGGGGCTGTGGAAGGGCTGCCTAGGGAAGGTGATGGCCAGCAAGAGCTTTCAGTGCTAGCCCCTTTGGTGTGGGAGCAGTGGCTGGACGTTTTGAATTTCGGAGCTGGGCTGTGGCTGTGCCGAGAAGGAACGTCCCCACTGTGCTGTGGCTAGGAAGCTCAGAGCGCCAGTGCTTGTGGGGCTGTGGAAGGGCTGCCTAGGGAAGGTGATGGCCAGCAAGAGCTTTCAGTGCTAGCCCCTTTGGTGTGGGAGCAGTGGCTGGACGTTTCGAATTTGGGAGCTGGGCTGTGGCTGTGCCGAGAAGGAACGTCCCCACTGTGCTGTGGCTAGGAAGCTCAGAGCGCCAGTGCTTGTGGGGCTGTGGAAGGGCTGCCTAGGGAAGGTGATGGCCAGCAAGAGCTTTCAGTGCTAGCCCCTTTGGTGTGGGAGCAGTGGCTGGACGTTTTGAATTTGGGAGGTGGGCTGTGGCTGTGCCGAGAAGGAACGTCCCCACTGTGCTGTGGCTAGGAAGCTCAGAGCGCCAGTGCTTGTGGGGCTGTGGAAGGGCTGCCTAGGGCAGGTGATGGCCAGCAAGAGCTTTCAGTGCTAGCCCCTTTGGTGTGGGAGCAGTGGCTGGACGTTTCGAATTTGGGAGCTGGGCTGTGGCTGTGCCGAGAAGGAACGTCCCCACTGTGCTGTGGCTAGGAAGCTCAGAGCGCCAGTGCTTGTGGGGCTGTGGAAGGGCTGCCTAGGGCAGGTGATGGCCAGCAAGAGCTTTCAGTGCTAGCCCCTTTGGTGTGGGAGCAGTGGCTGGACGTTTTGAATTTCGGAGCTGGGCTGTGGCTGTGCCGAGAAGGAACGTCCCCACTGTGCTGTGGCTAGGAAGCTCAGAGCGCCAGTGCTTGTGGGGCTGTGGAAGGGCTGCCTAGGGAAGGTGATGGCCAGCAAGAGCTTTCAGTGCTAGCCCCTTTGGTGTGGGAGCAGTGGCTGGACGTTTCGAATTTGGGAGCTGGGCTGTGGCTGTGCCGAGAAGGAACGTCCCCACTGTGCTGTGGCTAGGAAGCTCAGAGCGCCAGTGCTTGTGGGGCTGTGGAAGGGCTGCCTAGGGAAGGTGATGGCCAGCAAGAGCTTTCAGTGCTAGCCCCTTTGGTGTGGGAGCAGTGGCTGGAGGTTTTTAATTTCGGAGCTGGGCTGTGGCTGTGCCGAGAAGGAACGTCCCCACTGTGCTGTGGCTAGGAAGCTCAGAGCGCCAGTGCTTGTGGGGCTGTGGAAGGGCTGCCTAGGGCAGGTGATGGCCAGCAAGAGCTTTCAGTGCTAGCCCCTTTGGTGTGGGAGCAGTGGCTGGACGTTTCGAATTTGGGAGCTGGGCTGTGGCTGTGCCGAGAAGGAACGTCCCCACTGTGCTGTGGCTAGGAAGCTCAGAGCGCCAGTGCTTGTGGGGCTGTGGAAGGGCTGCCTAGGGAAGGTGATGGCCAGCAAGAGCTTTCAGTGCTAGCCCCTTTGGTGTGGGAGCAGTGGCTGGACGTTTTGAATTTGGGAGGTGGGCTGTGGCTGTGCCGAGAAGGAACGTCCCCACTGTGCTGTGGCTAGGAAGCTCAGAGCGCCAGTGCTTGTGGGGCTGTGGAAGGGCTGCCTAGGGCAGGTGATGGCCAGCAAGAGCTTTCAGTGCTAGCCCCTTTGGTGTGGGAGCAGTGGCTGGACGTTTCGAATTTGGGAGCTGGGCTGTGGCTGTGCTGAGAAGGAACGTCCCCACTGTGCTGTGGCTAGGAAGCTCAGAGCGCCAGTGCTTGTGGGGCTGTGGAAGGGCTGCCTAGGGAAGGTGATGGCCAGCAAGAGCTTTCAGTGCTAGCCCCTTTGGTGTGGGAGCAGTGGCTGGACGTTTTGAATTTCGGAGGTGGGCTGTGGCTGTGCCGAGAAGGAACGTCCCCACTGTGCTGTGGCTAGGAAGCTCAGAGCGCCAGTGCTTGTGGGGCTGTGGAAGGGCTGCCTAGGGAAGGTGATGGCCAGCAAGAGCTTTCAGTGCTAGCCCCTTTGGTGTGGGAGCAGTGGCTGGACGTTTCGAATTTGGGAGCTGGGCTGTGGCTGTGCCGAGAAGGAACGTCCCCACTGTGCTGTGGCTAGGAAGCTCAGAGCGCCAGTGCTTGTGGGGCTGTGGAAGGGCTGCCTAGGGAAGGTGATGGCCAGCAAGAGCTTTCAGTGCTAGCCCCTTTGGTGTGGGAGCAGTGGCTGGACGTTTCGAATTTGGGAGCTGGGCTGTGGCTGTGCCGAGAAGGAACGTCCCCACTGTGCTGTGGCTAGGAAGCTCAGAGCGCCAGTGCTTGTGGGGCTGTGGAAGGGCTGCCTAGGGAAGGTGATGGCCAGCAAGAGCTTTCAGTGCTAGCCCCTTTGGTGTGGGAGCAGTGGCTGGACGTTTCGAATTTCGGAGGTGGGCTGTGGCTGTGCCGAGAAGGAACGTCCCCACTGTGCTGTGGCTAGGAAGCTCAGAGCGCCAGTGCTTGTGGGGCTGTGGAAGGGCTGGCTAGGGAAGGTGATGGCCAGCAAGAGCTTTCAGTGCTAGCCCCTTTGGTGTGGGAGCAGTGGCTGGACGTTTCGAATTTGGGAGCTGGGCTGTGGCTGTGCCGAGAAGGAACGTCCCCACTGTGCTGTGGCTAGGAAGCTCAGAGCGCCAGTGCTTGTGGGGCTGTGGAAGGGCTGCCTAGGGCAGGTGATGGCCAGCAAGAGCTTTCAGTGCTAGCCCCTTTGGTGTGGGAGCAGTGGCTGGACGTTTTGAATTTCGCAGCTGGGCTGTGGCTGTGCCGAGAAGGAACGTCCCCACTGTGCTGTGGCTAGGAAGCTCAGAGCGCCAGTGCTTGTGGGGCTGTGGAAGGGCTGCCTAGGGAAGGTGATGGCCAGCAAGAGCTTTCAGTGCTAGCCCCTTTGGTGTGGGAGCAGTGGCTGGACGTTTCGAATTTGGGAGCTGGGCTGTGGCTGTGCCGAGAAGGAACGTCCCCACTGTGCTGTGGCTAGGAAGCTCAGAGCGCCAGTGCTTTTTGGGCTGTGGATGGGCTGCCTAGGGAAGGTGATGGCCAGCAAGAGCTTTCAGTGCTAGCCCCTTTGGTGTGGGAGCAGTGGCTGGAAGTTTTGAATTTGGGAGCTGGGCTGTGGCTGTGCCGAGAAGGAACGTCCCCACTGTGCTGAGGCTAGGAAGCTCAGAGCGCCAGTGCTTGTGGGGCTGTGGAAGGGCTGCCTAGGGCAGGTGATGGCCAGCAAGAGCTTTCAGTGCTAGCCCCTTTGGTGTGGGAGCAGTGGCTGGACGTTTTGAATTTCGGAGCTGGGCTGTGGCTGTGCCGAGAAGGAACGTCCCCACTGTGCTGTGGCTAGGAAGCTCAGAGCGCCAGTGCTTGTGGGGCTGCGGAAGGGCTGCCTAGGGCAGGTGATGGCCAGCAAGAGCTTTCAGTGCTAGCCCCTTTGGTGTGGGAGCAGTGGCTGGACGTTTTGAATTTCGGAGCTGGGCTGTGTCTGTGCCGAGAAGGAACGTCCCCACTGTGCTGTGGCTAGGAAGCTCAGAGCGCCAGTGCTTGTGGGGCTGTGGAAGGGCTGCCTAGGGCAGGTGATGGCCAGCAAGAGCTTTCAGTGCTAGCCCCTTTGGTGTGGGAGCAGTGGCTGGACGTTTTGAATTTCGGAGCTGGGCTGTGGCTGTGCCGAGAAGGAACGTCCCCACTGTGCTGTGGCTAGGAAGCTCAGAGCGCCAGTGCTTGTGGGGCTGTGGAAGGGCTGCCTAGGGCAGGTGATGGCCAGCAAGAGCTTTCAGTGCTAGCCCCTTTGGTGTGGGAGCAGTGGCTGGACGTTTTGAATTTCGGAGCTGGGCTGTGGCTGTGCTGAGAAGGAACGTCCCCACTGTGCTGTGGCTAGGAAGCTCAGAGCGCCAGTGCTTGTGGGGCTGTGGAAGGGCTGCCGAGGGCAGGTGATGGCCAGCAAGAGCTTTCAGTGCTAGCCCCTTTGGTGTGGGAGCAGTGGCTGGACGTTTTGAATTTCGGAGATGGGCTGTGGCTGTGCCGAGAAGGAACGTCCCCACTGTGCTGAGGCTAGGAAGCTCAGAGCGCCAGTGCTTGTGGGGCTGTGGAAGGGCTGCCTAGGGAAGGTGATGGCCAGCAAGAGCTTTCAGTGCTAGCCCCTTTGGTGTGGGAGCAGTGGCTGGACGTTTCGAATTTCGGAGCTAGGCTGTGGCTGTGATGAGAAGGAACGTCCCCACTGTGCTGTGGCTAGGAAGCTCAGAGCGCCAGTGCTTGTGGGGCTGTGGAAGGGCTGCCTAGGGCAGGTGATGGCCAGGAAGAGCTTTCAGTGCTAGCCCCTTTGGTGTGGGAGCAGTGGCTGGACGTTTCGAATTTCGGAGCTGGGCTGTGGCTGTGCCGAGAAGGAACGTCCCCACTGTGCTGTGGCTAGGAAGCTCAGAGCGCCAGTGCTTGTGGGGCTGTGGAAGGGCTGCCTAGGGAAGGTGATGGCCAGCAAGAGCTTTCAGTGCTAGCCCCTTTGGTGTGGGAGCAGTGGCTGGAGGTTTCGAATTTGGGAGCTGGGCTGTGGCTGTGCCGAGAAGGAACGTCCCCACTGTGCTGTGGCTAGGAAGCTCAGAGCGCCAGTGCTTGTGGGGCTGTGGAAGGGCTGCCTAGGGAAGGTGATGGCCAGCAAGAGCTTTCAGTGCTAGCCCCTTTGGTGTGGGAGCAGTGGCTGGATGTTTCGAATTTCGGAGCTGGGCTCTGGCTGTGCTGAGAAGGAACGTCCCCACTGTGCTGTGGCTAGGAAGCTCAGAGCGCCAGTGCTTGTGGGGCTGTGGAAGGGCTGCCTAGGGAAGGTGATGGCCAGCAAGAGCTTTCAGTGCTAGCCCCTTTGGTGTGGGAGCAGTGGCTGGACGTTTTGAATTTCGGAGCTGGGCTGTGGCTGTGCCGAGAAGGAACGTCCCCACTGTGCTGTGGCTAGGAAGCTCAGAGCGCCAGTGCTTGTGGGGCTGTGGAAGGGCTGCCTAGGGAAGGTGATGGCCAGCAAGAGCTTTCAGTGCTAGCCCCTTTGGTGTGGGAGCAGTGGCTGGACGTTTTGAATTTGGGAGCTGGGCTGTGGCTGTGCCGAGAAGGAACGTCCCCACTGTGCTGTGGCTAGGAAGCTCAGAGCGCCAGTGCTTGTGGGGCTGTGGAAGGGCTGCCTAGGGAAGGTGATGGCCAGCAAGAGTTTTCAGTGCTAGCCCCTTTGGTGTGGGATCAGTGGCTGGACGTTTTGAATTTCGGAGCTGGGCTGTGGCTGTGCCGAGAAGGAACGTCCCCACTGTGCTGTGGCTAGGAAGCTCAGAGCGCCAGTGCTTGTGGGGCTGTGGAAGGGCTGCCTAGGGAAGGTGATGGCCAGCAAGAGCTTTCAGTGCTAGCCCCTTTGGTGTGGGAGCAGTGGCTGGACGTTTCGAATTTGGGAGCTGGGCTGTGGCTGTGCCGAGAAGGAACGTCCCCACTGTGCTGTGGCTAGGAAGCTCAGAGCGCCAGTGCTTGTGGGGCTGTGGAAGGGCTGCCTAGGGAAGGTGATGGCCAGCATGAGCTTTCAGTGCTAGCCCCTTTGGTGTGGGAGCAGTGGCTGGATGTTTCGAATTTGGGAGCTGGGCTGTGGCTGTGCTGAGAAGGAACGTCCCCACTGTGCTGTGGCTAGGAAGCTCAGAGCGCCAGTGCTTGTGGGGCTGCGGAAGGGCTGCCTAGGGCAGGTGATGGCCAGCAAGAGCTTTCAGTGCTAGCCCCTTTGGTGTGGGAGCAGTGGCTGGACGTTTCGAATTTCGGAGCTGGGCTGTGGCTGTGCCGAGAAGGAACGTCCCCACTGTGCTGTGGCTAGGAAGCTCAGAGCGCCAGTGCTTGTGGGGCTGCGGAAGGGCTGCCTAGGGCAGGTGATGGCCAGCAAGAGCTTTCAGTGCTAGCCCCTTTGGTGTGGGAGCAGTGGCTGGACGTTTCGAATTTCGGAGCTGGGCTGTGGCTGTGCCGAGAAGGAACGTCCCCACTGTGCTGTGGCTAGGAAGCTCAGAGCGCCAGTGCTTGTGGGGCTGTGGAAGGGCTGCCTAGGGAAGGTGATGGCCAGCAAGAGCTTTCAGTGCTAGCCCCTTTGGTGTGGGAGCAGTGGCTGGACGTTTCGAATTTGGGAGCTGGGCTGTGGCTGTGCCGAGAAGGAACGTCCCCACTGTGCTGTGGCTAGGAAGCTCAGAGCGCCAGTGCTTGTGGGGCTGTGGAAGGGCTGCCTAGGGAAGGTGATGGCCAGCAAGAGCTTTCAGTGCTAGCCCCTTTGGTGTGGGAGCAGTGGCTGGATGTTTCGAATTTGGGAGCTGGGCTGTGGCTGTGCTGAGAAGGAACGTCCCCACTGTGCTGTGGCTAGGAAGCTCAGAGCGCCAGTGCTTGTGGGGCTGTGGAAGGGCTGCCTAGGGAAGGTGATGGCCAGCAAGAGCTTTCAGTGCTAGCCCCTTTGGTGTGGGAGCAGTGGCTGGACGTTTTGAATTTCGGAGCTGGGCTGTGGCTGTGCCGAGAAGGAACGTCCCCACTGTGCTGTGGCTAGGAAGCTCAGAGCGCCAGTGCTTGTGGGGCTGTGGAAGGGCTGCCTAGTGCAGGTGATGGCCAGCAAGAGCTTTCAGTGCTAGCCCCTTTGGTGTGGGAGCAGTGGCTGGACGTTTCGAATTTGGGAGCTGGGCTGTGGCTGTGCCGAGAAGGAACGTCCCCACTGTGCTGTGGCTAGGAAGCTCAGAGCGCCAGTGCTTGTGGGGCTGTGGAAGGGCTGCCTAGGGAAGGTGATGGCCAGCAAGAGTTTTCAGTGCTAGCCCCTTTGGTGTGGGAGCAGTGGCTGGAGGTTTTGAATTTCGGAGCTGGGCTGTGGCTGTGCCGAGAAGGAACGTCCCCACTGTGCTGTGGCTAGGAAGCTCAGAGCGCCAGTGCTTGTGGGGCTGTGGAAGGGCTGCCTAGGGAAGGTGATGGCCAGCAAGAGCTTTCAGTGCTAGCCCCTTTGGTGTGGGAGCAGTGGCTGGATGTTTCGAATTTGGGAGCTGGGCTGTGGCTGTGCTGAGAAGGAACGTCCCCACTGTGCTGTGGCTAGGAAGCTCAGAGCGCCAGTGCTTGTGGGGCTGTGGAAGGGCTGCCTAGGGCAGGTGATGGCCAGCAAGAGCTTTCAGTGCTAGCCCCTTTGGTGTGGGAGCAGTGGCTGGAGGTTTTGAATTTCGGAGCTGGGCTGTGTCTGTGCCGAGAAGGAACGTCCCCACTGTGCTGTGGCTAGGAAGCTCAGAGCGCCAGTGCTTGTGGGGCTGTGGAAGGGCTGCCTAGGGCAGGTGATGGCCAGCAAGAGCTTTCAGTGCTAGCCCCTTTGGTATGGGAGCAGTGGCTGGACGTTTCGAATTTCGGAGGTGGGCTGTGGCTGTGCCGAGAAGGAACGTCCCCACTGTGCTGTGGCTAGGAAGCTCAGAGCGCCAGTGCTTGTGGGGCTGTGGAAGGGCTGCCTAGGGAAGGTGATGGCCAGCAAGAGCTTTCAGTGCTAGCCCCTTTGGTGTGGGAGCAGTGGCTGGACGTTTTGAATTTCGGAGCTGGGCTGTGGCTGTGCCGAGAAGGAACGTCCCCACTGTGCTGTGGCTAGGAAGCTCAGAGCGCCAGTGCTTGTGGGGCTGTGGAAGGGCTGCCTAGGGAAGGTGATGGCCAGCAAGAGCTTTCAGTGCTAGCCCCTTTGGTGTGGGAGCAGTGGCTGGAGGTTTTGAATTTCGGAGCTGGGCTGTGTCTGTGCCGAGAAGGAACGTCCCCACTGTGCTGTGGCTAGGAAGCTCAGAGCGCCAGTTCTTGTGGGGCTGTGGAAGGGCTGCCTAGGGCAGGTGATGGCCAGCAAGAGCTTTCAGTGCTAGCCCCTTTGGTGTGGGAGCAGTGGCTGGAGGTTTTGAATTTCGGAGCTGGGCTGTGGCTGTGCCGAGAAGGAACGTCCCCACTGTGCTGTGGCTAGGAAGCTCAGAGCGCCAGTGCTTGTGGGGCTGTGGAAGGGCTGCCTAGGGAAGGTGATGGCCAGCAAGAGCTTTCAGTGCTAGCCCCTTTGGTGTGGGAGCAGTGGCTGGACGTTTCGAATTTGGGAGCTGGGCTCTGGCTGTGCCGAGAAGGAACGTCCCCACTGTGCTGTGGCTAGGAAGCTCAGAGCGCCAGTGCTTGTGGGGCTGCGGAAGGGCAGCCTAGGGAAGGTGAGGGCCAGCAAGAGCTTTCAGTGCTAGCCCCTTTGGTGTGGGAGCAGTGGCTGGACGTTTTGAATTTCGGAGCTGGGCTGTGGCTGTGCCGAGAAGGAACGTCCCCACTGTGCTGTGGCTAGGAAGCTCAGAGCGCCAGTGCTTGTGGGGCTGTGGCTGTGCCGAGAAGGAACGTCCCCACTGTGCTATGGCTAGGAAGCTCAGAGCGCCAGTGCTTGTGGGGCTGTGGAAGGGCTGCCTAGGGAAGGTGATGGCCAGCAAGAGCTTTCAGTGCTAGCCCCTTTGGTGTGGGAGCAGTGGCTGGAGGTTTTTAATTTCGGAGCTGGGCTGTGGCTGTGCCGAGAAGGAACGTCCCCACTGTGCTGTGGCTAGGAAGCTCAGAGCGCCAGTGCTTGTGGGGCTGTGGAAGGGCTGCCTAGGGCAGGTGCTGGCCAGCAAGAGCTTTCAGTGCTAGCCCCTTTGGTGTGGGAGCAGTGGCTGGACGTTTCGAATTTGGGAGCTGGGCTCTGGCTGTGCCGAGAAGGAACGTCCCCACTGTGCTGTGGCTAGGAAGCTCAGAGCGCCAGTGCTTGTGGGGCTGCGGAAGGGCAGCCTAGGGAAGGTGAGGGCCAGCAAGAGCTTTCAGTGCTAGCCCCTTTGGTGTGGGAGCAGTGGCTGGACGTTTTGAATTTCGGAGCTGGGCTGTGGCTGTGCCGAGAAGGAACGTCCCCACTGTGCTGTGGCTAGGAAGCTCAGAGCGCCAGTGCTTGTGGGGCTGTGGAAGTGCTGCCTAGGGCAGGCGATGGCCAGCAAGAGCTTTCAGTGCTAGCCCCTTTGGTGTGGGAGCAGTGGCTGGACGTTTCGAATTTGGGAGCTGGGCTGTGGCTGTGCCGAGAAGGAACGTCCCCACTGTGCTGTGGCTAGGAAGCTCAGAGCGCCAGTGCTTGTGGGCTGTGGAAGGGCAGCCTAGGGCAGGTGATGGCCAGCAAGAGCTTTCAGTGCTAGCCCCTTTGGTGTGGGAGCAGTGGCTGGAGGTTTTGAATTTCGGAGCTGGGCTGTGGCTGTGCCGAGAAGGAACGTCCCCACTGTGCTGTGGCTAGGAAGCTCAGAGCGCCAGTGCTTGTGGGGCTGTGGAAGGGCTGCCTAGGGCAGGTGATGGCCAGCAAGAGCTTTCAGTGCTAGCCCCTTTGGTGTGGGAGCAGTGGCTGGACGTTTCGAATTTCGGAGCTGGGCTGTGGCTGTGCCGAGAAGGAACGTCCCCACTGTGCTGTGGCTAGGAAGCTCAGAGCGCCAGTGCTTGTGGGGCTGTGGAAGGGCTGCCTAGGGCAGGTGATGGCCAGCAAGAGCTTTCAGTGCTAGCCCCTTTGGTGTGGGAGCAGTGGCTGGACGTTTTGAATTTCGGAGCTGGGCTGTGGCTGTGCCGAGAAGGAACGTCCCCACTGTGCTGAGGCTAGGAAGCTCAGAGCGCCAGTGCTTGTGGGGCTGTGGAAGGGCTGCCTAGGGCAGGTGCTGGCCAGCAAGAGCTTTCAGTGCTAGCCCCTTTGGTGTGGGAGCAGTGGCTGGACGTTTCGAATTTGGGAGCTGGGCTGTGGCTGTGCTGAGAAGGAACGTCCCCACTGTGCTGTGGCTAGGAAGCTCAGAGCGCCAGTGCTTGTGGGGCTGTGGAAGGGCTGCCTAGGGCAGGTGATGGCCAGCAAGAGCTTTCAGTGCTAGCCCCTTTGGTGTGGGAGCAGTGGCTGGACGTTTTGAATTTCGGAGCTGGGCTGTGGCTGTGCCGAGAAGGAACGTCCCCACTGTGCTGTGGCTAGGAAGCTCAGAGCGCCAGTGCTTGTGGGGCTGTGGAAGGGCTGCCTAGGGCAGGTGATGGCCAGCAAGAGCTTTCAGTGCTAGCCCCTTTGGTGTGGGAGCAGTGGCTGGACGTTTTGAATTTCGGAGCTGGGCTGTGGCTGTGCCGAGAAGGAACGTCCCCACTGTGCTGTGGCTAGGAAGCTCAGAGCGCCAGTGCTTGTGGGGCTGTGGAAGGGCTGCCTAGGGCAGGCGATGGCCAGCAAGAGCTTTCAGTGCTAGCCCCTTTGGTGTGGGAGCAGTGGCTGGACGTTTCGAATTTGGGAGCTGGGCTGTGGCTGTGCTGAGAAGGAACGTCCCCACTGTGCTGTGGCTAGGAAGCTCAGAGCGCCAGTGCTTGTGGGTTGTGGAAGGGCAGCCTAGGGCAGGTGATGGCCAGCAAGAGCTTTCAGTGCTAGCCCCTTTGGTGTGGGAGCAGTGGCTGGACGTTTTGAATTTCGCAGCTGGGCTGTGGCTGTGCCGAGAAGGAACGTCCCCACTGTGCTGTGGCTAGGAAGCTCAGAGCGCCAGTGCTTGTGGGGCTGTGGAAGGGCTGCCTAGGGAAGGTGATGGCCAGCAAGAGCTTTCAGTGCTAGCCCCTTTGGTGTGGGAGCAGTGGCTGGAGGTTTTTAATTTCGGAGCTGGGCTGTGGCTGTGCCGAGAAGGAACGTCCCCACTGTGCTGTGGCTAGGAAGCTCAGAGCGCCAGTGCTTGTGGGGCTGTGGAAGGGCTGGCTAGGGAAGGTGATGGCCAGCAAGAGCTTTCAGTGCTAGCCCCTTTGGTGTGGGAGCAGTGGCTGGACGTTTCGAATTTGGGAGCTGGGCTCTGGCTGTGCCGAGAAGGAACGTCCCCACTGTGCTGTGGCTAGGAAGCTCAGAGCGCCAGTGCTTGTGGGGCTGCGGAAGGGCAGCCTAGGGAAGGTGAGGGCCAGCAAGAGCTTTCAGTGCTAGCCCCTTTGGTGTGGGAGCAGTGGCTGGACGTTTTGAATTTCGCAGCTGGGCTGTGGCTGTGCCGAGAAGGAACGTCCCCACTGTGCTGTGGCTAGGAAGCTCAGAGCGCCAGTGCTTGTGGGGCTGTGGAAGGGCTGCCTAGGGCAGGTGATGGCCAGCAAGAGCTTTCAGTGCTAGCCCCTTTGGTGTGGGAGCAGTGGCTGGACGTTTCGAATTTCGGAGCTGGGCTGTGGCTGTGCCGAGAAGGAACGTCCCCACTGTGCTGTGGCTAGGAAGCTCAGAGCGCCAGTGCTTGTGGGGCTGTGGAAGGGCTGCCTAGGGAAGGTGATGGCCAGCAAGAGCTTTCAGTGCTAGCCCCTTTGGTGTGGGAGCAGTGGCTGGACGTTTTGAATTTCGGAGCTGGGCTGTCGCTGTGCCGAGAAGGAACGTCCCCACTGTGCTGTGGCTAGGAAGCTCAGAGCGCCAGTGCTTGTGGGGCTGTGGAAGGGCTGCCTAGGGCAGGTGCTGGCCAGCAAGAGCTTTCAGTGCTAGCCCCTTTGGTGTGGGAGCAGTGGCTGGAGGTTTTTAATTTCGGAGCTGGGCTGTGGCTGTGCCGAGAAGGAACGTCCCCACTGTGCTGTGGCTAGGAAGCTCAGAGCGCCAGTGCTTGTGGGGCTGTGGAAGGGCTGGCTAGGGAAGGTGATGGCCAGCAAGAGCTTTCAGTGCTAGCCCCTTTGGTGTGGGAGCAGTGGCTGGACGTTTCGAATTTGGGAGCTGGGCTCTGGCTGTGCCGAGAAGGAACGTCCCCACTGTGCTGTGGCTAGGAAGCTCAGAGCGCCAGTGCTTGTGGGGCTGCGGAAGGGCAGCCTAGGGAAGGTGAGGGCCAGCAAGAGCTTTCAGTGCTAGCCCCTTTGGTGTGGGAGCAGTGGCTGGACGTTTTGAATTTCGGAGCTGGGCTGTGGCTGTGCCGAGAAGGAACGTCCCCACTGTGCTGTGGCTAGGAAGCTCAGAGCGCCAGTGCTTGTGGGGCTGTGGAAGTGCTGCCTAGGGCAGGTGATGGCCAGCAAGAGCTTTCAGTGCTAGCCCCTTTGGTGTGGGAGCAGTGGCTGGACGTTTCGAATTTGGGAGCTGGGCTGTGGCTGTGCCGAGAAGGAACGTCCCCACTGTGCTGTGGCTAGGAAGCTCAGAGCGCCAGTGCTTGTGGGCTGTGGAAGGGCAGCCTAGGGCAGGTGATGGCCAGCAAGAGCTTTCAGTGCTAGCCCCTTTGGTGTGGGAGCAGTGGCTGGACGTTTTGAATTTCGGAGCTGGGCTGTGGCTGTGCCGAGAAGGAACGTCCCCACTGTGCTGTGGCTAGGAAGCTCAGAGCGCCAGTGCTTGTGGGGCTGTGGAAGGGCTGCCTAGGGCAGGTGATGGCCAGCAAGAGCTTTCAGTGCTAGCCCCTTTGGTGTGGGAGCAGTGGCTGGACGTTTCGAATTTCGGAGCTGGGCTGTGGCTGTGCCGAGAAGGAACGTCCCCACTGTGCTGTGGCTAGGAAGCTCAGAGCGCCAGTGCTTGTGGGGCTGTGGAAGGGCTGCCTAGGGCAGGTGATGGCCAGCAAGAGCTTTCAGTGCTAGCCCCTTTGGTGTGGGAGCAGTGGCTGGACGTTTTGAATTTCGGAGCTGGGCTGTGGCTGTGCCGAGAAGGAACGTCCCCACTGTGCTGTGGCTAGGAAGCTCAGAGCGCCAGTGCTTGTGGGGCTGTGGAAGGGCTGCCTAGGGCAGGTGATGGCCAGCAAGAGCTTTCAGTGCTAGCCCCTTTGGTGTGGGAGCAGTGGCTGGACGTTTTGAATTTGGGAGCTGGGCTGTGGCTGTGCTGAGAAGGAACGTCCCCACTGTGCTGTGGCTAGGAAGCTCAGAGCGCCAGTGCTTGTGGGGCTGCGGAAGGGCTGCCTAGGGCAGGTGATGGCCAGCAAGAGCTTTCAGTGCTAGCCCCTTTGGTGTGGGAGCAGTGGCTGGACGTTTTGAATTTGGGAGCTGGGCTGTGGCTGTGCCGAGAAGGAACGTCCCCACTGTGCTGTGGCTAGGAAGCTCAGAGCGCCAGTGCTTGTGGGGCTGTGGAAGGGCTGCCTAGGGCAGGTGATGGCCAGCAAGAGCTTTCAGTGCTAGCCCCTTTGGTGTGGGAGCAGTGGCTGGACGTTTCGAATTTCGGAGCTGGGCTGTGGCTGTGCCGAGAAGGAACGTCCCCACTGTGCTGTGGCTAGGAAGCTCAGAGCGCCAGTGCTTGTGGGGCTGTGGAAGGGCTGCCTAGGGCAGGTGATGGCCAGCAAGAGCTTTCAGTGCTAGCCCCTTTGGTGTGGGAGCAGTGGCTGGACATTTTGAATTTGGGAGCTGGGCTGTGGCTGTGCTGAGAAGGAACGTCCCCACTGTGCTGTGGCTAGGAAGCTCAGAGCGCCAGTGCTTGTGGGGCTGCGGAAGGGCTGCCTAGGGCAGGTGATGGCCAGCAAGAGCTTTCAGTGCTAGCCCCTTTGGTGTGGGAGCAGTGGCTGGACGTTTCGAATTTGGGAGCTGGGCTGTGGCTGTGCCGAGAAGGAACGTCCCCACTGTGCTGTGGCTAGGAAGCTCAGAGCGCCAGTGCTTGTGGGGCTGTGGAAGGGCTGCCTAGGGCAGGTGATGGCCAGCAAGAGCTTTCAGTGCTAGCCCCTTTGGTATGGGAGCAGTGGCTGGACGTTTTGAATTTCGGAGCTGGGCTGTGGCTGTGCCGAGAAGGAACGTCCCCACTGTGCTGTGGCTAGGAAGCTCAGAGCGCCAGTGCTTGTGGGGCTGTGGAAGGGCTGCCTAGGGCAGGTGATGGCCAGCAAGAGCTTTCAGTGCTAGACCCTTTGGTGTGGGAGCAGTGGCTGGACGTTTCGAATTTCGGAGCTGGGCTGTGGCTGTGCTGAGAAGGAACGTCCCCACTGTGCTGTGGCTAGGAAGCTCAGAGCGCCAGTGCTTGTGGGGCTGCGGAAGGGCTGCCTAGGGCAGGTGATGGCCAGCAAGAGCTTTCAGTGCTAGCCCCTTTGGTGTGGGAGCAGTGGCTGGACGTTTTGAATTTGGGAGCTGGGCTGTGGCTGTGCCGAGAAGGAACGTCCCCACTGTGCTGTGGCTAGGAAGCTCAGAGCACCAGTGCTTGTGGGGCTGTGGAAGGGCTGCCTAGGGCAGGTGATGGCCAGCAAGAGCTTTCAGTGCTAGCCCCTTTGGTGTGGGAGCAGTGGCTGGACGTTTTGAATTTCGGAGCTGGGCTGTGGCTGTGCTGAGAAGGAACGTCCCCACTGTGCTGTGGCTAGGAAGCTCAGAGCGCCAGTGCTTGTGGGGCTGCGGAAGGGCTGCCTAGGGCAGGTGATGGCCAGCAAGAGCTTTCAGTGCTAGCCCCTTTGGTGTGGGAGCAGTGGCTGGACGTTTTGAATTTCGCAGCTGGGCTGTGGCTGTGCCGAGAAGGAACGTCCCCACTGTGCTGTGGCTAGGAAGCTCAGAGCGCCAGTGCTTGTGGGGCTGTGGAAGGGCTGCCTAGGGCAGGTGATGGCCAGCAAGAGCTTTCAGTGCTAGCCCCTTTGGTGTGGGAGCAGTGGCTGGACGTTTTGAATTTCGGAGCTGGGCTGTGGCTGTGCCGAGAAGGAACGTCCCCACTGTGCTGTGGCTAGGAAGCTCAGAGCGCCAGTGCTTGTGGGGCTGTGGAAGGGCTGCCTAGGGCAGGTGCTGGCCAGCAAGAGCTTTCAGTGCTAGCCCCTTTGGTGTGGGAGCAGTGGCTGGACGTTTTGAATTTCGGAGCTGGGCTGTGGCTGTGCCGAGAAGGAACGTCCCCACTGTGCTGTGGCTAGGAAGCTCAGAGCGCCAGTGCTTGTGGGGCTGCGGAAGGGCTGCCTAGGGCAGGTGATGGCCAGCAAGAGCTTTCAGTGCTAGCCCCTTTGGTGTGGGAGCAGTGGCTGGACGTTTTGAATTTGGGAGCTGGGCTGTGGCTGTGCCGAGAAGGAACGTCCCCACTGTGCTGTGGCTAGGAAGCTCAGAGCGCCAGTGCTTGTGGGGCTGTGGAAGGGCTGCCTAGGGCAGGTGATGGCCAGCAAGAGCTTTCAGTGCTAGCCCCTTTGGTATGGGAGCAGTGGCTGGACGTTTTGAATTTGGGAGCTGGGCTGTGGCTGTGCCGAGAAGGAACGTCCCCACTGTGCTGTGGCTAGGAAGCTCAGAGCGCCAGTGCTTGTGGGGCTGTGGAAGGGCTGCCTAGGGCAGGTGATGGCCAGCAAGAGCTTTCAGTGCTAGACCCTTTGGTGTGGGAGCAGTGGCTGGACGTTTCGAATTTCGGAGCTGGGCTGTGGCTGTGCTGAGAAGGAACGTCCCCACTGTGCTGTGGCTAGGAAGCTCAGAGCGCCAGTGCTTGTGGGGCTGCGGAAGGGCTGCCTAGGGCAGGTGATGGCCAGCAAGAGCTTTCAGTGCTAGCCCCTTTGGTGTGGGAGCAGTGGCTGGACGTTTTGAATTTGGGAGCTGGGCTGTGGCTGTGCCGAGAAGGAACGTCCCCACTGTGCTGTGGCTAGGAAGCTCAGAGCGCCAGTGCTTGTGGGGCTGTGGAAGGGCTGCCTAGGGCAGGTGATGGCCAGCAAGAGCTTTCAGTGCTAGCCCCTTTGGTGTGGGAGCAGTGGCTGGACGTTTTGAATTTGGGAGCTGGGCTGTGGCTGTGCCGAGAAGGAACGTCCCCACTGTGCTGTGGCTAGGAAGCTCAGAGCGCCAGTGCTTGTGGGGCTGTGGAAGGGCTGCCTAGGGCAGGTGATGGCCAGCAAGAGCTTTCAGTGCTAGCCCCTTTGGTGTGGGAGCAGTGGCTGGACATTTTGAATTTCGGAGCTGGGCTGTGGCTGTGCTGAGAAGGAACGTCCCCACTGTGCTGTGGCTAGGAAGCTCAGAGCGCCAGTGCTTGTGGGGCTGCGGAAGGGCTGCCTAGGGCAGGTGATGGCCAGCAAGAGCTTTCAGTGCTAGCCCCTTTGGTGTGGGAGCAGTGGCTGGACGTTTTGAATTTGGGAGCTGGGCTGTGGCTGTGCCGAGAAGGAACGTCCCCACTGTGCTGTGGCTAGGAAGCTCAGAGCGCCAGTGCTTGTGGGGCTGTGGAAGGGCTGCCTAGGGCAGGTGATGGCCAGCAAGAGCTTTCAGTGCTAGCCCCTTTGGTATGGGAGCAGTGGCTGGACGTTTTGAATTTCGGAGCTGGGCTGTGGCTGTGCCGAGAAGGAACGTCCCCACTGTGCTGTGGCTAGGAAGCTCAGAGCGCCAGTGCTTGTGGGGCTGTGGAAGGGCTGCCTAGGGCAGGTGATGGCCAGCAAGAGCTTTCAGTGCTAGACCCTTTGGTGTGGGAGCAGTGGCTGGACGTTTCGAATTTCGGAGCTGGGCTGTGGCTGTGCTGAGAAGGAACGTCCCCACTGTGCTGTGGCTAGGAAGCTCAGAGCGCCAGTGCTTGTGGGGCTGCGGAAGGGCTGCCTAGGGCAGGTGATGGCCAGCAAGAGCTTTCAGTGCTAGCCCCTTTGGTGTGGGAGCAGTGGCTGGACGTTTTGAATTTGGGAGCTGGGCTGTGGCTGTGCCGAGAAGGAACGTCCCCACTGTGCTGTGGCTAGGAAGCTCAGAGCGCCAGTGCTTGTGGGGCTGTGGAAGGGCTGCCTAGGGCAGGTGATGGCCAGCAAGAGCTTTCAGTGCTAGCCCCTTTGGTGTGGGAGCAGTGGCTGGACGTTTTGAATTTCGCAGCTGGGCTGTGGCTGTGCCGAGAAGGAACGTCCCCACTGTGCTGTGGCTAGGAAGCTCAGAGCGCCAGTGCTTGTGGGGCTGTGGAAGGGCTGCCTAGGGAAGGTGATGGCCAGCAAGAGCTTTCAGTGCTAGCCCCTTTGGTGTGGGAGCAGTGGCTGGACGTTTCGAATTTGGGAGCTGGGCTGTGGCTGTGCCGAGAAGGAACGTCCCCACTGTGCTGTGGCTAGGAAGCTCAGAGCGCCAGTGCTTGTGGGGCTGTGGAAGGGCTGCCTAGGGAAGGTGATGGCCAGCAAGAGCTTTCAGTGCTAGCCCCTTTGGTGTGGGAGCAGTGGCTGGACGTTTCGAATTTGGGAGCTGGGCTGTGGCTGTGCCGAGAAGGAACGTCCCCACTGTGCTGTGGCTAGGAAGCTCAGAGCGCCAGTGCTTGTGGGGCTGTGGAAGGGCAGCCTAGGGAAGGTGAGGGCCAGCAAGAGCTTTCAGTGCTAGCCCCTTTGGTGTGGGAGCAGTGGCTGGACGTTTTGAATTTCGGAGCTGGGCTGTGGCTGTGCCGAGAAGGAACGTCCCCACTGTGCTGTGGCTAGGAAGCTCAGAGCGCCAGTGCTTGTGGGGCTGTGGAAGTGCTGCCTAGGGCAGGCGATGGCCAGCAAGAGCTTTCAGTGCTAGCCCCTTTGGTGTGGGAGCAGTGGCTGGACGTTTCGAATTTGGGAGCTGGGCTGTGGCTGTGCCGAGAAGGAACGTCCCCACTGTGCTGTGGCTAGGAAGCTCAGAGCGCCAGTGCTTGTGGGCTGTGGAAGGGCAGCCTAGGGCAGGTGATGGCCAGCAAGAGCTTTCAGTGCTAGCCCCTTTGGTGTGGGAGCAGTGGCTGGACGTTTTGAATTTCGGAGCTGGGCTGTGGCTGTGCCGAGAAGGAACGTCCCCACTGTGCTGTGGCTAGGAAGCTCAGAGCGCCAGTGCTTGTGGGGCTGTGGAAGGGCTGCCTAGGGCAGGTGATGGCCAGCAAGAGCTTTCAGTGCTAGCCCCTTTGGTGTGGGAGCAGTGGCTGGACGTTTCGAATTTGGGAGCTGGGCTGTGGCTGTGCCGAGAAGGAACGTCCCCACTGTGCTGTGGCTAGGAAGCTCAGAGCGCCAGTGCTTGTGGGGCTGTGGAAGGGCTGCCTAGGGCAGGTGATGGCCAGCAAGAGCTTTCAGTGCTAGCCCCTTTGGTGTGGGAGCAGTGGCTGGACGTTTTGAATTTCGGAGCTGGGCTGTGGCTGTGCCGAGAAGGAACGTCCCCACTGTGCTGAGGCTAGGAAGCTCAGAGCGCCAGTGCTTGTGGGGCTGTGGAAGGGCTGCCTAGGGCAGGTGATGGCCAGCAAGAGCTTTCAGTGCTAGCCCCTTTGGTGTGGGAGCAGTGGCTGGACGTTTCGAATTTGGGAGCTGGGCTGTGGCTGTGCCGAGAAGGAACGTCCCCACTGTGCTGTGGCTAGGAAGCTCAGAGCGCCAGTGCTTGTGGGGCTGTGGAAGGGCTGCCTAGGGCAGGTGATGGCCAGCAAGAGCTTTCAGTGCTAGCCCCTTTGGTGTGGGAGCAGTGGCTGGAGGTTTCGAATTTGGGAGCTGGGCTGTGGCTGTGCTGAGAAGGAACGTCCCCACTGTGCTGTGGCTAGGAAGCTCAGAGCGCCAGTGCTTGTGGGGCTGTGGAAGGGCTGCCTAGGGCAGGTGATGGCCAGCAAGAGCTTTCAGTGCTAGCCCCTTTGGTGTGGGAGCAGTGGCTGGACGTTTTGAATTTGGGAGCTGGGCTGTGGCTGTGCCGAGAAGGAACGTCCCCACTGTGCTGTGGCTAGGAAGCTCAGAGCGCCAGTGCTTGTGGGGCTGTGGAAGGGCTGCCTAGGGCAGGTGATGGCCAGCAAGAGCTTTCAGTGCTAGCCCCTTTGGTGTGGGAGCAGTGGCTGGACGTTTCGAATTTCGGAGCGGGGCTGTGGCTGTGCCGAGAAGGAACGTCCCCACTGTGCTGTGGCTAGGAAGCTCAGAGCGCCAGTGCTTGTGGGGCTGTGGAAGGGCTGCCTAGGGCAGGTGATGGCCAGCAAGAGCTTTCAGTGCTAGCCCCTTTGGTGTGGGAGCAGTGGCTGGACGTTTCGAATTTCGGAGCTGGGCTGTGGCTGTGCTGAGAAGGAACGTCCCCACTGTGCTGTGGCTAGGAAGCTCAGAGCGCCAGTGCTTGTGGGGCTGCGGAAGGGCTGCCTAGGGCAGGTGATGGCCAGCAAGAGCTTTCAGTGCTAGCCCCTTTGGTATGGGAGCAGTGGCTGGACGTTTTGAATTTCGGAGCTGGGCTGTGGCTGTGCCGAGAAGGAACGTCCCCACTGTGCTGTGGCTAGGAAGCTCAGAGCGCCAGTGCTTGTGGGGCTGTGGAAGGGCTGCCTAGGGCAGGTGCTGGCCAGCAAGAGCTTTCAGTGCTAGCCCCTTTGGTGTGGGAGCAGTGGCTGGACGTTTCGAATTTGGGAGCTGGGCTCTGGCTGTGCTGAGAAGGAACGTCCCCACTGTGCTGTGGCTAGGAAGCTCAGAGCGCCAGTGCTTGTGGGTTGTGGAAGGGCAGCCTAGGGCAGGTGATGGCCAGCAAGAGCTTTCAGTGCTAGCCCCTTTGGTGTGGGAGCAGTGGCTGGACGTTTTGAATTTCGCAGCTGGGCTGTGGCTGTGCCGAGAAGGAACGTCCCCACTGTGCTGTGGCTAGGAAGCTCAGAGCGCCAGTGCTTGTGGGGCTGTGGAAGGGCTGCCTAGGGAAGGTGATGGCCAGCAAGAGCTTTCAGTGCTAGCCCCTTTGGTGTGGGAGCAGTGGCTGGACGTTTCGAATTTCGGAGCTGGGCTGTGGCTGTGCCGAGAAGGAACGTCCCCACTGTGCTGTGGCTAGGAAGCTCAGAGCGCCAGTGCTTGTGGGGCTGTGGAAGGGCTGCCTAGGGCAGGTGATGGCCAGCAAGAGCTTTCAGTGCTAGCCCCTTTGGTGTGGGAGCAGTGGCTGGACGTTTCGAATTTCGGAGCTGGGCTGTGGCTGTGCTGAGAAGGAACGTCCCCACTGTGCTGTGGCTAGGAAGCTCAGAGCGCCAGTGCTTGTGGGGCTGCGGAAGGGCTGCCTAGGGAAGGTGATGGCCAGCAAGAGCTTTCAGTGCTAGCCCCTTTGGTGTGGGAGCAGTGGCTGGACGTTTTGAATTTGGGAGCTGGGCTGTGGCTGTGCCGAGAAGGAACGTCCCCACTGTGCTGTGGCTAGGAAGCTCAGAGCGCCAGTGCTTGTGGGGCTGTGGAAGGGCTGCCTAGGGCAGGTGATGGCCAGCAAGAGCTTTCAGTGCTAGCCCCTTTGGTATGGGAGCAGTGGCTGGACGTTTTGAATTTCGGAGCTGGGCTGTGGCTGTGCCGAGAAGGAACGTCCCCACTGTGCTGTGGCTAGGAAGCTCAGAGCGCCAGTGCTTGTGGGGCTGTGGAAGGGCTGCCTAGGGCAGGCGATGGCCAGCAAGAGCTTTCAGTGCTAGCCCCTTTGGTGTGGGAGCAGTGGCTGGACGTTTCGAATTTGGGAGCTGGGCTGTGGCTGTGCTGAGAAGGAACGTCCCCACTGTGCTGTGGCTAGGAAGCTCAGAGCGCCAGTGCTTGTGGGTTGTGGAAGGGCAGCCTAGGGCAGGTGATGGCCAGCAAGAGCTTTCAGTGCTAGCCCCTTTGGTGTGGGAGCAGTGGCTGGACGTTTTGAATTTCGCAGCTGGGCTGTGGCTGTGCCGAGAAGGAACGTCCCCACTGTGCTGTGGCTAGGAAGCTCAGAGCGCCAGTGCTTGTGGGGCTGTGGAAGGGCTGCCTAGGGAAGGTGATGGCCAGCAAGAGCTTTCAGTGCTAGCCCCTTTGGTGTGGGAGCAGTGGCTGGACGTTTCGAATTTGGGAGCTGGGCTGTGGCTGTGCTGAGAAGGAACGTCCCCACTGTGCTGTGGCTAGGAAGCTCAGAGCGCCAGTGCTTGTGGGGCTGTGGAAGGGCTGCCTAGGGAAGGTGATGGCCAGCAAGAGCTT
The DNA here is from genome assembly GCF_965638725.1 of Aptenodytes patagonicus. Classification (NCBI taxonomy): domain Eukaryota; kingdom Metazoa; phylum Chordata; class Aves; order Sphenisciformes; family Spheniscidae; genus Aptenodytes; species Aptenodytes patagonicus. The sequence continues at coordinate 1,266,973 of NW_027471996.1, read as the reverse complement.
TCAGTGCTAGCCCCTTTGGTGTGGGAGCAGTGGCTGGACGTTTCGAATTTGGGAGCTGGGCTGTGGCTGTGCCGAGAAGGAACGTCCCCACTGTGCTGTGGCTAGGAAGCTCAGAGCGCCAGTGCTTGTGGGGCTGTGGAAGGGCTGCCTAGGGAAGGTGATGGCCAGCAAGAGCTTTCAGTGCTAGCCCCTTTGGTGTGGGAGCAGTGGCTGGACGTTTTGAATTTGGGAGCTGGGCTGTGGCTGTGCCGAGAAGGAACGTCCCCACTGTGCTGTGGCTAGGAAGCTCAGAGCGCCAGTGCTTGTGGGGCTGTGGAAGGGCTGCCTAGGGAAGGTGATGGCCAGCAAGAGCTTTCAGTGCTAGCCCCTTTGGTGTGGGAGCAGTGGCTGGACGTTTTGAATTTGGGAGCTGGGCTGTGGCTGTGCCGAGAAGGAACGTCCCCACTGTGCTGTGGCTAGGAAGCTCAGAGCGCCAGTGCTTGTGGGGCTGTGGAAGGGCAGCCTAGGGAAGGTGAGGGCCAGCAAGAGCTTTCAGTGCTAGCCCCTTTGGTGTGGGAGCAGTGGCTGGACGTTTTGAATTTCGGAGCTGGGCTGTGGCTGTGCCGAGAAGGAACGTCCCCACTGTGCTGTGGCTAGGAAGCTCAGAGCGCCAGTGCTTGTGGGGCTGTGGAAGTGCTGCCTAGGGCAGGCGATGGCCAGCAAGAGCTTTCAGTGCTAGCCCCTTTGGTGTGGGAGCAGTGGCTGGACGTTTCGAATTTGGGAGCTGGGCTGTGGCTGTGCCGAGAAGGAACGTCCCCACTGTGCTGTGGCTAGGAAGCTCAGAGCGCCAGTGCTTGTGGGTTGTGGAAGGGCAGCCTAGGGCAGGTGATGGCCAGCAAGAGCTTTCAGTGCTAGCCCCTTTGGTGTGGGAGCAGTGGCTGGACGTTTCGAATTTCGCAGCTGGGCTGTGGCTGTGCCGAGAAGGAACGTCCCCACTGTGCTGTGGCTAGGAAGCTCAGAGCGCCAGTGCTTGTGGGGCTGTGGAAGGGCTGCCTAGGGCAGGTGATGGCCAGCAAGAGCTTTCAGTGCTAGCCCCTTTGGTGTGGGAGCAGTGGCTGGACGTTTCGAATTTGGGAGCTGGGCTGTGGCTGTGCTGAGAAGGAACGTCCCCACTGTGCTGTGGCTAGGAAGCTCAGAGCGCCAGTGCTTGTGGGGCTGTGGAAGGGCTGCCTAGGGAAGGTGATGGCCAGCAAGAGCTTTCAGTGCTAGCCCCTTTGGTGTGGGAGCAGTGGCTGGACGTTTCGAATTTGGGAGCTGGGCTGTGGCTGTGCCGAGAAGGAACGTCCCCACTGTGCTGTGGCTAGGAAGCTCAGAGCGCCAGTGCTTGTGGGGCTGTGGAAGGGCTGCCTAGGGAAGGTGATGGCCAGCAAGAGCTTTCAGTGCTAGCCCCTTTGGTGTGGGAGCAGTGGCTGGACGTTTTGAATTTGGGAGCTGGGCTGTGGCTGTGCCGAGAAGGAACGTCCCCACTGTGCTGTGGCTAGGAAGCTCAGAGCGCCAGTGCTTGTGGGGCTGTGGAAGGGCTGCCTAGGGAAGGTGATGGCCAGCAAGAGCTTTCAGTGCTAGCCCCTTTGGTGTGGGAGCAGTGGCTGGACGTTTCGAATTTGGGAGCTGGGCTGTGGCTGTGCCGAGAAGGAACGTCCCCACTGTGCTGTGGCTAGGAAGCTCAGAGCGCCAGTGCTTGTGGGGCTGTGGAAGGGCAGCCTAGGGAAGGTGAGGGCCAGCAAGAGCTTTCAGTGCTAGCCCCTTTGGTGTGGGAGCAGTGGCTGGACGTTTTGAATTTCGGAGCTGGGATCTGGCTGTGCCGAGAAGGAACGTCCCCACTGTGCTGTGGCTAGGAAGCTCAGAGCGCCAGTGCTTGTGGGGCTGTGGAAGTGCTGCCTAGGGCAGGCGATGGCCAGCAAGAGCTTTCAGTGCTAGCCCCTTTGGTGTGGGAGCAGTGGCTGGACGTTTCGAATTTGGGAGCTGGGCTGTGGCTGTGCCGAGAAGGAACGTCCCCACTGTGCTGTGGCTAGGAAGCTCAGAGCGCCAGTGCTTGTGGGCTGTGGAAGGGCAGCCTAGGGCAGGTGAGGGCCAGCAAGAGCTTTCAGTGCTAGCCCCTTTGGTGTGGGAGCAGTGGCTGGACGTTTTGAATTTCGGAGCTGGGCTGTGGCTGTGCCGAGAAGGAACGTCCCCACTGTGCTGTGGCTAGGAAGCTCAGAGCGCCAGTGCTTGTGGGGCTGTGGAAGTGCTGCCTAGGGCAGGCGATGGCCAGCAAGAGCTTTCAGTGCTAGCCCCTTTGGTGTGGGAGCAGTGGCTGGACGTTTCGAATTTGGGAGCTGGGCTGTGGCTGTGCCGAGAAGGAACGTCCCCACTGTGCTGTGGCTAGGAAGCTCAGAGCGCCAGTGCTTGTGGGCTGTGGAAGGGCAGCCTAGGGCAGGTGATGGCCAGCAAGAGCTTTCAGTGCTAGCCCCTTTGGTGTGGGAGCAGTGGCTGGACGTTTTGAATTTCGGAGCTGGGCTGTGGCTGTGCCGAGATGGAACGTCCCCACTGTGCTGTGGCTAGGAAGCTCAGAGCGCCAGTGCTTGTGGGGCTGTGGAAGGGCTGCCTAGGGCAGGCGATGGCCAGCAAGAGCTTTCAGTGCTAGCCCCTTTGGTGTGGGAGCAGTGGCTGGACGTTTCGAATTTGGGAGCTGGGCTGTGGCTGTGCTGAGAAGGAACGTCCCCACTGTGCTGTGGCTAGGAAGCTCAGAGCGCCAGTGCTTGTGGGTTGTGGAAGGGCTGCCTAGGGCAGGTGATGGCCAGCAAGAGCTTTCAGTGCTAGCCCCTTTGGTGTGGGAGCAGTGGCTGGACGTTTCGAATTTCGCAGCTGGGCTGTGGCTGTGCCGAGAAGGAACGTCCCCACTGTGCTGTGGCTAGGAAGCTCAGAGCGCCAGTGCTTGTGGGGCTGTGGAAGGGCTGCCTAGGGAAGGTGATGGCCAGCAAGAGCTTTCAGTGCTAGCCCCTTTGGTGTGGGAGCAGTGGCTGGACGTTTCGAATTTGGGAGCTGGGCTGTGGCTGTGCTGAGAAGGAACGTCCCCACTGTGCTGTGGCTAGGAAGCTCAGAGCGCCAGTGCTTGTGGGGCTGTGGAAGGGCTGCCTAGGGAAGGTGATGGCCAGCAAGAGCTTTCAGTGCTAGCCCCTTTGGTGTGGGAGCAGTGGCTGGACGTTTCGAATTTGGGAGCTGGGCTGTGGCTGTGCCGAGAAGGAACGTCCCCACTGTGCTGTGGCTAGGAAGCTCAGAGCGCCAGTGCTTGTGGGGCTGTGGAAGGGCTGCCTAGGGAAGGTGATGGCCAGCAAGAGCTTTCAGTGCTAGCCCCTTTGGTGTGGGAGCAGTGGCTGGACGTTTTGAATTTGGGAGCTGGGCTGTGGCTGTGCCGAGAAGGAACGTCCCCACTGTGCTGTGGCTAGGAAGCTCAGAGCGCCAGTGCTTGTGGGGCTGTGGAAGGGCTGCCTAGGGAAGGTGATGGCCAGCAAGAGCTTTCAGTGCTAGCCCCTTTGGTGTGGGAGCAGTGGCTGGACGTTTCGAATTTGGGAGCTGGGCTGTGGCTGTGCCGAGAAGGAACGTCCCCACTGTGCTGTGGCTAGGAAGCTCAGAGCGCCAGTGCTTGTGGGGCTGTGGAAGGGCAGCCTAGGGAAGGTGAGGGCCAGCAAGAGCTTTCAGTGCTAGCCCCTTTGGTGTGGGAGCAGTGGCTGGACGTTTTGAATTTGGGAGCTGGGCTGTGGCTGTGCCGAGAAGGAACGTCCCCACTGTGCTGTGGCTAGGAAGCTCAGAGCGCCAGTGCTTGTGGGGCTGTGGAAGGGCTGCCTAGGGCAGGCGATGGCCAGCAAGAGCTTTCAGTGCTAGCCCCTTTGGTGTGGGAGCAGTGGCTGGACGTTTCGAATTTGGGAGCTGGGCTGTGGCTGTGCCGAGAAGGAACGTCCCCACTGTGCTGTGGCTAGGAAGCTCAGAGCGCCAGTGCTTGTGGGCTGTGGAAGGGCAGCCTAGGGCAGGTGATGGCCAGCAAGAGCTTTCAGTGCTAGCCCCTTTGGTGTGGGAGCAGTGGCTGGACGTTTTGAATTTCGGAGCTGGGCTGTGGCTGTGCCGAGAAGGAACGTCCCCACTGTGCTGTGGCTAGGAAGCTCAGAGCGCCAGTGCTTGTGGGGCTGTGGAAGGGCTGCCTAGGGCAGGTGATGGCCAGCAAGAGCTTTCAGTGCTAGCCCCTTTGGTGTGGGAGCAGTGGCTGGACGTTTCGAATTTCGGAACTGGGCTGTGGCTGTGCCGAGAAGGAACGTCCCCACTGTGCTGTGGCTAGGAAGCTCAGAGCGCCAGTGCTTGTGGGGCTGTGGAAGGGCTGCCTAGGGCAGGTGATGGCCAGCAAGAGCTTTCAGTGCTAGCCCCTTTGGTGTGGGAGCAGTGGCTGGACGTTTTGAATTTCGGAGCTGGGCTGTGGCTGTGCCGAGAAGGAACGTCCCCACTGTGCTGAGGCTAGGAAGCTCAGAGCGCCAGTGCTTGTGGGGCTGTGGAAGGGCTGCCTAGGGCAGGTGATGGCCAGCAAGAGCTTTCAGTGCTAGCCCCTTTGGTGTGGGAGCAGTGGCTGGACGTTTCGAATTTGGGAGCTGGGCTGTGGCTGTGCCGAGAAGGAACGTCCCCACTGTGCTGTGGCTAGGAAGCTCAGAGCGCCAGTGCTTGTGGGGCTGTGGAAGGGCTGCCTAGGGCAGGTGATGGCCAGCAAGAGCTTTCAGTGCTAGCCCCTTTGGTGTGGGAGCAGTGGCTGGAGGTTTCGAATTTGGGAGCTGGGCTGTGGCTGTGCTGAGAAGGAACGTCCCCACTGTGCTGTGGCTAGGAAGCTCAGAGCGCCAGTGCTTGTGGGGCTGTGGAAGGGCTGCCTAGGGCAGGTGATGGCCAGCAAGAGCTTTCAGTGCTAGCCCCTTTGGTGTGGGAGCAGTGGCTGGACGTTTTGAATTTCGGAGCTGGGCTGTGGCTGTGCCGAGAAGGAACGTCCCCACTGTGCTGTGGCTAGGAAGCTCAGAGCGCCAGTGCTTGTGGGGCTGTGGAAGGGCTGCCTAGGGCAGGTGATGGCCAGCAAGAGCTTTCAGTGCTAGCCCCTTTGGTGTGGGAGCAGTGGCTGGACGTTTCGAATTTCGGAGCGGGGCTGTGGCTGTGCCGAGAAGGAACGTCCCCACTGTGCTGTGGCTAGGAAGCTCAGAGCGCCAGTGCTTGTGGGGCTGTGGAAGGGCTGCCTAGGGCAGGTGCTGGCCAGCAAGAGCTTTCAGTGCTAGCCCCTTTGGTGTGGGAGCAGTGGCTGGACGTTTCGAATTTCGGAGCTGGGCTGTGGCTGTGCTGAGAAGGAACGTCCCCACTGTGCTGTGGCTAGGAAGCTCAGAGCGCCAGTGCTTGTGGGGCTGCGGAAGGGCTGCCTAGGGCAGGTGATGGCCAGCAAGAGCTTTCAGTGCTAGCCCCTTTGGTGTGGGAGCAGTGGCTGGACGTTTTGAATTTGGGAGCTGGGCTGTGGCTGTGCCGAGAAGGAACGTCCCCACTGTGCTGTGGCTAGGAAGCTCAGAGCGCCAGTGCTTGTGGGGCTGTGGAAGGGCTGCCTAGGGCAGGTGATGGCCAGCAAGAGCTTTCAGTGCTAGCCCCTTTGGTGTGGGAGCAGTGGCTGGACGTTTTGAATTTCGGAGCTGGGCTGTGGCTGTGCCGAGAAGGAACGTCCCCACTGTGCTGTGGCTAGGAAGCTCAGAGCGCCAGTGCTTGTGGGGCTGTGGAAGGGCTGCCTAGGGCAGGTGATGGCCAGCAAGAGCTTTCAGTGCTAGCCCCTTTGGTGTGGGAGCAGTGGCTGGACGTTTCGAATTTGGGAGCTGGGCTCTGGCTGTGCTGAGAAGGAACGTCCCCACTGTGCTGTGGCTAGGAAGCTCAGAGCGCCAGTGCTTGTGGGTTGTGGAAGGGCAGCCTAGGGCAGGTGATGGCCAGCAAGAGCTTTCAGTGCTAGCCCCTTTGGTGTGGGAGCAGTGGCTGGACGTTTTGAATTTCGCAGCTGGGCTGTGGCTGTGCCGAGAAGGAACGTCCCCACTGTGCTGTGGCTAGGAAGCTCAGAGCGCCAGTGCTTGTGGGGCTGTGGAAGGGCTGCCTAGGGAAGGTGATGGCCAGCAAGAGCTTTCAGTGCTAGCCCCTTTGGTGTGGGAGCAGTGGCTGGACGTTTCGAATTTCGGAGCTGGGCTGTGGCTGTGCTGAGAAGGAACGTCCCCACTGTGCTGTGGCTAGGAAGCTCAGAGCGCCAGTGCTTGTGGGGCTGCGGAAGGGCTGCCTAGGGCAGGTGATGGCCAGCAAGAGCTTTCAGTGCTAGCCCCTTTGGTGTGGGAGCAGTGGCTGGACGTTTTGAATTTGGGAGCTGGGCTGTGGCTGTGCCGAGAAGGAACGTCCCCACTGTGCTGTGGCTAGGAAGCTCAGAGCGCCAGTGCTTGTGGGGCTGTGGAAGGGCTGCCTAGGGCAGGTGATGGCCAGCAAGAGCTTTCAGTGCTAGCCCCTTTGGTATGGGAGCAGTGGCTGGACGTTTTGAATTTCGGAGCTGGGCTGTGGCTGTGCCGAGAAGGAACGTCCCCACTGTGCTGTGGCTAGGAAGCTCAGAGCGCCAGTGCTTGTGGGGCTGTGGAAGGGCTGCCTAGGGCAGGTGCTGGCCAGCAAGAGCTTTCAGTGCTAGCCCCTTTGGTGTGGGAGCAGTGGCTGGACGTTTCGAATTTGGGAGCTGGGCTCTGGCTGTGCTGAGAAGGAACGTCCCCACTGTGCTGTGGCTAGGAAGCTCAGAGCGCCAGTGCTTGTGGGTTGTGGAAGGGCAGCCTAGGGCAGGTGATGGCCAGCAAGAGCTTTCAGTGCTAGCCCCTTTGGTGTGGGAGCAGTGGCTGGACGTTTTGAATTTCGCAGCTGGGCTGTGGCTGTGCCGAGAAGGAACGTCCCCACTGTGCTGTGGCTAGGAAGCTCAGAGCGCCAGTGCTTGTGGGGCTGTGGAAGGGCTGCCTAGGGAAGGTGATGGCCAGCAAGAGCTTTCAGTGCTAGCCCCTTTGGTGTGGGAGCAGTGGCTGGACGTTTTGAATTTCGGAGCTGGGCTGTGGCTGTGCCGAGAAGGAACGTCCCCACTGTGCTGTGGCTAGGAAGCTCAGAGCGCCAGTGCTTGTGGGGCTGTGGAAGGGCTGCCTAGGGCAGGTGATGGCCAGCAAGAGCTTTCAGTGCTAGCCCCTTTGGTGTGGGAGCAGTGGCTGGACGTTTTGAATTTCGGAGCTGGGCTGTGGCTGTGCTGAGAAGGAACGTCCCCACTGTGCTGTGGCTAGGAAGCTCAGAGCGCCAGTGCTTGTGGGGCTGCGGAAGGGCTGCCTAGGGAAGGTGATGGCCAGCAAGAGCTTTCAGTGCTAGCCCCTTTGGTGTGGGAGCAGTGGCTGGACGTTTTGAATTTGGGAGCTGGGCTGTGGCTGTGCCGAGAAGGAACGTCCCCACTGTGCTGTGGCTAGGAAGCTCAGAGCGCCAGTGCTTGTGGGGCTGTGGAAGGGCTGCCTAGGGCAGGTGATGGCCAGCAAGAGCTTTCAGTGCTAGCCCCTTTGGTATGGGAGCAGTGGCTGGACGTTTTGAATTTCGGAGCTGGGCTGTGGCTGTGCCGAGAAGGAACGTCCCCACTGTGCTGTGGCTAGGAAGCTCAGAGCGCCAGTGCTTGTGGGGCTGTGGAAGGGCTGCCTAGGGCAGGCGATGGCCAGCAAGAGCTTTCAGTGCTAGCCCCTTTGGTGTGGGAGCAGTGGCTGGACGTTTCGAATTTGGGAGCTGGGCTGTGGCTGTGCTGAGAAGGAACGTCCCCACTGTGCTGTGGCTAGGAAGCTCAGAGCGCCAGTGCTTGTGGGGCTGTGGAAGGGCTGCCTAGGGAAGGTGATGGCCAGCAAGAGCTTTCAGTGCTAGCCCCTTTGGTGTGGGAGCAGTGGCTGGACGTTTCGAATTTCGGAGCTGGGCTGTGGCTGTGCTGAGAAGGAACGTCCCCACTGTGCTGTGGCTAGGAAGCTCAGAGCGCCAGTGCTTGTGGGGCTGTGGAAGGGCTGCCTAGGGAAGGTGATGGCCAGCAAGAGCTTTCAGTGCTAGCCCCTTTGGTGTGGGAGCAGTGGCTGGACGTTTCGAATTTGGGAGCTGGGCTGTGGCTGTGCCGAGAAGGAACGTCCCCACTGTGCTGTGGCTAGGAAGCTCAGAGCGCCAGTGCTTGTGGGGCTGTGGAAGGGCTGCCTAGGGAAGGTGATGGCCAGCAAGAGCTTTCAGTGCTAGCCCCTTTGGTGTGGGAGCAGTGGCTGGACGTTTCGAATTTGGGAGCTGGGCTGTGGCTGTGCCGAGAAGGAACGTCCCCACTGTGCTGTGGCTAGGAAGCTCAGAGCGCCAGTGCTTGTGGGGCTGTGGAAGGGCAGCCTAGGGAAGGTGAGGGCCAGCAAGAGCTTTCAGTGCTAGCCCCTTTGGTGTGGGAGCAGTGGCTGGACGTTTTGAATTTCGGAGCTGGGCTGTGGCTGTGCCGAGAAGGAACGTCCCCACTGTGCTGTGGCTAGGAAGCTCAGAGCGCCAGTGCTTGTGGGGCTGTGGAAGTGCTGCCTAGGGCAGGCGATGGCCAGCAAGAGCTTTCAGTGCTAGCCCCTTTGGTGTGGGAGCAGTGGCTGGACGTTTCGAATTTGGGAGCTGGGCTGTGGCTGTGCCGAGAAGGAACGTCCCCACTGTGCTGTGGCTAGGAAGCTCAGAGCGCCAGTGCTTGTGGGCTGTGGAAGGGCAGCCTAGGGCAGGTGATGGCCAGCAAGAGCTTTCAGTGCTAGCCCCTTTGGTGTGGGAGCAGTGGCTGGACGTTTTGAATTTCGGAGCTGGGCTGTGGCTGTGCCGAGAAGGAACGTCCCCACTGTGCTGTGGCTAGGAAGCTCAGAGCGCCAGTGCTTGTGGGGCTGTGGAAGGGCTGCCTAGGGCAGGCGATGGCCAGCAAGAGCTTTCAGTGCTAGCCCCTTTGGTGTGGGAGCAGTGGCTGGACGTTTTGAATTTCGGAGCTGGGCTGTGGCTGTGCTGAGAAGGAACGTCCCCACTGTGCTGTGGCTAGGAAGCTCAGAGCGCCAGTGCTTGTGGGGCTGTGGAAGGGCTGCCTAGGGAAGGTGATGGCCAGCAAGAGCTTTCAGTGCTAGCCCCTTTGGTGTGGGAGCAGTGGCTGGACGTTTCGAATTTGGGAGCTGGGCTGTGGCTGTGCTGAGAAGGAACGTCCCCACTGTGCTGTGGCTAGGAAGCTCAGAGCGCCAGTGCTTGTGGGGCTGTGGAAGGGCTGCCTAGGGAAGGTGATGGCCAGCAAGAGCTTTCAGTGCTAGCCCCTTTGGTGTGGGAGCAGTGGCTGGACGTTTCGAATTTGGGAGCTGGGCTGTGGCTGTGCCGAGAAGGAACGTCCCCACTGTGCTGTGGCTAGGAAGCTCAGAGCGCCAGTGCTTGTGGGGCTGTGGAAGGGCTGCCTAGGGCAGGTGATGGCCAGCAAGAGCTTTCAGTGCTAGCCCCTTTGGTGTGGGAGCAGTGGCTGGACGTTTTGAATTTCGGAGCTGGGCTGTGGCTGTGCCGAGAAGGAACGTCCCCACTGTGCTGTGGCTAGGAAGCTCAGAGCGCCAGTGCTTGTGGGGCTGTGGAAGGGCTGCCTAGGGAAGGTGATGGCCAGCAAGAGCTTTCAGTGCTAGCCCCTTTGGTGTGGGAGCAGTGGCTGGACGTTTCGAATTTGGGAGCTGGGCTGTGGCTGTGCCGAGAAGGAACGTCCCCACTGTGCTGTGGCTAGGAAGCTCAGAGCGCCAGTGCTTGTGGGGCTGTGGAAGGGCAGCCTAGGGAAGGTGAGGGCCAGCAAGAGCTTTCAGTGCTAGCCCCTTTGGTGTGGGAGCAGTGGCTGGACGTTTTGAATTTCGGAGCTGGGATCTGGCTGTGCCGAGAAGGAACGTCCCCACTGTGCTGTGGCTAGGAAGCTCAGAGCGCCAGTGCTTGTGGGGCTGTGGAAGTGCTGCCTAGGGCAGGCGATGGCCAGCAAGAGCTTTCAGTGCTAGCCCCTTTGGTGTGGGAGCAGTGGCTGGACGTTTCGAATTTGGGAGCTGGGCTGTGGCTGTGCCGAGAAGGAACGTCCCCACTGTGCTGTGGCTAGGAAGCTCAGAGCGCCAGTGCTTGTGGGCTGTGGAAGGGCAGCCTAGGGCAGGTGAGGGCCAGCAAGAGCTTTCAGTGCTAGCCCCTTTGGTGTGGGAGCAGTGGCTGGACGTTTTGAATTTCGGAGCTGGGCTGTGGCTGTGCCGAGAAGGAACGTCCCCACTGTGCTGTGGCTAGGAAGCTCAGAGCGCCAGTGCTTGTGGGGCTGTGGAAGTGCTGCCTAGGGCAGGCGATGGCCAGCAAGAGCTTTCAGTGCTAGCCCCTTTGGTGTGGGAGCAGTGGCTGGACGTTTCGAATTTGGGAGCTGGGCTGTGGCTGTGCCGAGAAGGAACGTCCCCACTGTGCTGTGGCTAGGAAGCTCAGAGCGCCAGTGCTTGTGGGGCTGTGGAAGGGCTGCCTAGGGCAGGTGATGGCCAGCAAGAGCTTTCAGTGCTAGCCCCTTTGGTGTGGGAGCAGTGGCTGGACGTTTTGAATTTCGGAGCTGGGCTGTGGCTGTGCCGAGAAGGAACGTCCCCACTGTGCTGTGGCTAGGAAGCTCAGAGCGCCAGTGCTTGTGGGGCTGTGGAAGGGCTGCCTAGGGCAGGCGATGGCCAGCAAGAGCTTTCAGTGCTAGCCCCTTTGGTGTGGGAGCAGTGGCTGGACGTTTCGAATTTGGGAGCTGGGCTGTGGCTGTGCTGAGAAGGAACGTCCCCACTGTGCTGTGGCTAGGAAGCTCAGAGCGCCAGTGCTTGTGGGTTGTGGAAGGGCAGCCTAGGGCAGGTGATGGCCAGCAAGAGCTTTCAGTGCTAGCCCCTTTGGTGTGGGAGCAGTGGCTGGACGTTTCGAATTTCGCAGCTGGGCTGTGGCTGTGCCGAGAAGGAACGTCCCCACTGTGCTGTGGCTAGGAAGCTCAGAGCGCCAGTGCTTGTGGGGCTGTGGAAGGGCTGCCTAGGGAAGGTGATGGCCAGCAAGAGCTTTCAGTGCTAGCCCCTTTGGTGTGGGAGCAGTGGCTGGACGTTTCGAATTTGGGAGCTGGGCTGTGGCTGTGCTGAGAAGGAACGTCCCCACTGTGCTGTGGCTAGGAAGCTCAGAGCGCCAGTGCTTGTGGGGCTGTGGAAGGGCTGCCTAGGGAAGGTGATGGCCAGCAAGAGCTTTCAGTGCTAGCCCCTTTGGTGTGGGAGCAGTGGCTGGACGTTTCGAATTTGGGAGCTGGGCTGTGGCTGTGCCGAGAAGGAACGTCCCCACTGTGCTGTGGCTAGGAAGCTCAGAGCGCCAGTGCTTGTGGGGCTGTGGAAGGGCTGCCTAGGGAAGGTGATGGCCAGCAAGAGCTTTCAGTGCTAGCCCCTTTGGTGTGGGAGCAGTGGCTGGACGTTTTGAATTTGGGAGCTGGGCTGTGGCTGTGCCGAGAAGGAACGTCCCCACTGTGCTGTGGCTAGGAAGCTCAGAGCGCCAGTGCTTGTGGGGCTGTGGAAGGGCTGCCTAGGGAAGGTGATGGCCAGCAAGAGCTTTCAGTGCTAGCCCCTTTGGTGTGGGAGCAGTGGCTGGACGTTTCGAATTTGGGAGCTGGGCTGTGGCTGTGCCGAGAAGGAACGTCCCCACTGTGCTGTGGCTAGGAAGCTCAGAGCGCCAGTGCTTGTGGGGCTGTGGAAGGGCAGCCTAGGGAAGGTGAGGGCCAGCAAGAGCTTTCAGTGCTAGCCCCTTTGGTGTGGGAGCAGTGGCTGGACGTTTTGAATTTCGGAGCTGGGCTGTGGCTGTGCCGAGAAGGAACGTCCCCACTGTGCTGTGGCTAGGAAGCTCAGAGCGCCAGTGCTTGTGGGGCTGTGGAAGTGCTGCCTAGGGCAGGCGATGGCCAGCAAGAGCTTTCAGTGCTAGCCCCTTTGGTGTGGGAGCAGTGGCTGGACGTTTCGAATTTGGGAGCTGGGCTGTGGCTGTGCCGAGAAGGAACGTCCCCACTGTGCTGTGGCTAGGAAGCTCAGAGCGCCAGTGCTTGTGGGCTGTGGAAGGGCAGCCTAGGGCAGGTGATGGCCAGCAAGAGCTTTCAGTGCTAGCCCCTTTGGTGTGGGAGCAGTGGCTGGACGTTTTGAATTTCGGAGCTGGGCTGTGGCTGTGCCGAGAAGGAACGTCCCCACTGTGCTGTGGCTAGGAAGCTCAGAGCGCCAGTGCTTGTGGGGCTGTGGAAGGGCTGCCTAGGGCAGGTGATGGCCAGCAAGAGCTTTCAGTGCTAGCCCCTTTGGTGTGGGAGCAGTGGCTGGACGTTTCGAATTTCGGAGCTGGGCTGTGGCTGTGCCGAGAAGGAACGTCCCCACTGTGTTGTGGCTAGGAAGCTCAGAGCGCCAGTGCTTGTGGGGCTGTGGAAGGGCTGCCTAGGGCAGGTGATGGCCAGCAAGAGCTTTCAGTGCTAGCCCCTTTGGTGTGGGAGCAGTGGCTGGACGTTTTGAATTTCGGAGCTGGGCTGTGGCTGTGCCGAGAAGGAACGTCCCCACTGTGCTGAGGCTAGGAAGCTCAGAGCGCCAGTGCTTGTGGGGCTGTGGAAGGGCTGCCTAGGGCAGGTGATGGCCAGCAAGAGCTTTCAGTGCTAGCCCCTTTGGTGTGGGAGCAGTGGCTGGACGTTTCGAATTTCGGAGCTGGGCTGTGGCTGTGCCGAGAAGGAACGTCCCCACTGTGCTGTGGCTAGGAAGCTCAGAGCGCCAGTGCTTGTGGGGCTGTGGAAGGGCTGCCTAGGGCAGGTGATGGCCAGCAAGAGCTTTCAGTGCTAGCCCCTTTGGTATGGGAGCAGTGGCTGGACGTTTTGAATTTCGGAGCTGGGCTGTGGCTGTGCCGAGAAGGAACGTCCCCACTGTGCTGTGGCTAGGAAGCTCAGAGCGCCAGTGCTTGTGGGGCTGTGGAAGGGCTGCCTAGGGCAGGTGATGGCCAGCAAGAGCTTTCAGTGCTAGCCCCTTTGGTGTGGGAGCAGTGGCTGGACGTTTCGAATTTCGGAGCTGGGCTGTGGCTGTGCTGAGAAGGAACGTCCCCACTGTGCTGTGGCTAGGAAGCTCAGAGCTCCAGGGCTTGTGGGGCTGCGGAAGGGCTGCCTAGGGCAGGTGATGGCCAGCAAGAGCTTTCAGTGCTAGCCCCTTTGGTGTGGGAGCAGTGGCTGGACGTTTTGAATTTGGGAGCTGGGCTGTGGCTGTGCCGAGAAGGAACGTCCCCACTGTGCTGTGGCTAGGAAGCTCAGAGCGCCAGTGCTTGTGGGGCTGTGGAAGGGCTGCCTAGGGAAGGTGATGGCCAGCAAGAGCTTTCAGTGCTAGCCCCTTTGGTATGGGAGCAGTGGCTGGACGTTTCGAATTTGGGAGCTGGGCTGTGGCTGTGCTGAGAAGGAACGTCCCCACTGTGCTGTGGCTAGGAAGCTCAGAGCGCCAGTGCTTGTGGGTTGTGGAAGGGCAGCCTAGGGCAGGTGATGGCCAGCAAGAGCTTTCAGTGCTAGCCCCTTTGGTGTGGGAGCAGTGGCTGGACGTTTTGAATTTCGCAGCTGGGCTGTGGCTGTGCCGAGAAGGAACGTCCCCACTGTGCTGTGGCTAGGAAGCTCAGAGCGCCAGTGCTTGTGGGGCTGTGGAAGGGCTGCCTAGGGAAGGTGATGGCCAGCAAGAGCTTTCAGTGCTAGCCCCTTTGGTGTGGGAGCAGTGGCTGGACGTTTCGAATTTGGGAGCTGGGCTGTGGCTGTGCCGAGAAGGAACGTCCCCACTGTGCTGTGGCTAGGAAGCTCAGAGCGCCAGTGCTTGTGGGGCTGTGGAAGGGCTGCCTAGGGCAGGTGATGGCCAGCAAGAGCTTTCAGTGCTAGCCCCTTTGGTGTGGGAGCAGTGGCTGGACGTTTTGAATTTGGGAGCTGGGCTGTGGCTGTGCCGAGAAGGAACGTCCCCACTGTGCTGTGGCTAGGAAGCTCAGAGCGCCAGTGCTTGTGGGGCTGTGGAAGGGCTGCCTAGGGAAGGTGATGGCCAGCAAGAGCTTTCAGTGCTAGCCCCTTTGGTGTGGGAGCAGTGGCTGGACGTTTCGAATTTGGGAGCTGGGCTGTGGCTGTGCCGAGAAGGAACGTCCCCACTGTGCTGTGGCTAGGAAGCTCAGAGCGCCAGTGCTTGTGGGGCTGTGGAAGGGCAGCCTAGGGAAGGTGAGGGCCAGCAAGAGCTTTCAGTGCTAGCCCCTTTGGTGTGGGAGCAGTGGCTGGACGTTTTGAATTTCGGAGCTGGGCTGTGGCTGTGCCGAGAAGGAACGTCCCCACTGTGCTGTGGCTAGGAAGCTCAGAGCGCCAGTGCTTGTGGGGCTGTGGAAGTGCTGCCTAGGGCAGGCGATGGCCAGCAAGAGCTTTCAGTGCTAGCCCCTTTGGTGTGGGAGCAGTGGCTGGACGTTTCGAATTTGGGAGCTGGGCTGTGGCTGTGCCGAGAAGGAACGTCCCCACTGTGCTGTGGCTAGGAAGCTCAGAGCGCCAGTGCTTGTGGGCTGTGGAAGGGCAGCCTAGGGCAGGTGATGGCCAGCAAGAGCTTTCAGTGCTAGCCCCTTTGGTGTGGGAGCAGTGGCTGGACGTTTTGAATTTCGGAGCTGGGCTGTGGCTGTGCCGAGAAGGAACGTCCCCACTGTGCTGTGGCTAGGAAGCTCAGAGCGCCAGTGCTTGTGGGGCTGTGGAAGGGCTGCCTAGGGCAGGTGATGGCCAGCAAGAGCTTTCAGTGCTAGCCCCTTTGGTGTGGGAGCAGTGGCTGGACGTTTCGAATTTCGGAGCTGGGCTGTGGCTGTGCCGAGAAGGAACGTCCCCACTGTGCTGTGGCTAGGAAGCTCAGAGCGCCAGTGCTTGTGGGGCTGTGGAAGGGCTGCCTAGGGCAGGTGATGGCCAGCAAGAGCTTTCAGTGCTAGCCCCTTTGGTGTGGGAGCAGTGGCTGGACGTTTTGAATTTGGGAGCTGGGCTGTGGCTGTGCCGAGAAGGAACGTCCCCACTGTGCTGAGGCTAGGAAGCTCAGAGCGCCAGTGCTTGTGGGGCTGTGGAAGGGCTGCCTAGGGCAGGTGATGGCCAGCAAGAGCTTTCAGTGCTAGCCCCTTTGGTGTGGGAGCAGTGGCTGGACGTTTCGAATTTCGGAGCTGGGCTGTGGCTGTGCCGAGAAGGAACGTCCCCACTGTGCTGTGGCTAGGAAGCTCAGAGCGCCAGTGCTTGTGGGGCTGTGGAAGGGCTGCCTAGGGCAGGTGATGGCCAGCAAGAGCTTTCAGTGCTAGCCCCTTTGGTATGGGAGCAGTGGCTGGACGTTTTGAATTTCGGAGCTGGGCTGTGGCTGTGCCGAGAAGGAACGTCCCCACTGTGCTGTGGCTAGGAAGCTCAGAGCGCCAGTGCTTGTGGGGCTGTGGAAGGGCTGCCTAGGGCAGGTGATGGCCAGCAAGAGCTTTCAGTGCTAGCCCCTTTGGTGTGGGAGCAGTGGCTGGACGTTTCGAATTTCGGAGCTGGGCTGTGGCTGTGCTGAGAAGGAACGTCCCCACTGTGCTGTGGCTAGGAAGCTCAGAGCGCCAGTGCTTGTGGGGCTGCGGAAGGGCTGCCTAGGGCAGGTGATGGCCAGCAAGAGCTTTCAGTGCTAGCCCCTTTGGTGTGGGAGCAGTGGCTGGACGTTTTGAATTTGGGAGCTGGGCTGTGGCTGTGCCGAGAAGGAACGTCCCCACTGTGCTGTGGCTAGGAAGCTCAGAGCGCCAGTGCTTGTGGGGCTGTGGAAGGGCTGCCTAGGGAAGGTGATGGCCAGCAAGAGCTTTCAGTGCTAGCCCCTTTGGTATGGGAGCAGTGGCTGGACGTTTCGAATTTGGGAGCTGGGCTGTGGCTGTGCTGAGAAGGAACGTCCCCACTGTGCTGTGGCTAGGAAGCTCAGAGCGCCAGTGCTTGTGGGTTGTGGAAGGGCAGCCTAGGGCAGGTGATGGCCAGCAAGAGCTTTCAGTGCTAGCCCCTTTGGTGTGGGAGCAGTGGCTGGACGTTTTGAATTTCGCAGCTGGGCTGTGGCTGTGCCGAGAAGGAACGTCCCCACTGTGCTGTGGCTAGGAAGCTCAGAGCGCCAGTGCTTGTGGGGCTGTGGAAGGGCTGCCTAGGGAAGGTGATGGCCAGCAAGAGCTTTCAGTGCTAGCCCCTTTGGTGTGGGAGCAGTGGCTGGACGTTTTGAATTTGGGAGCTGGGCTGTGGCTGTGCTGAGAAGGAACGTCCCCACTGTGCTGTGGCTAGGAAGCTCAGAGCGCCAGTGCTTGTGGGGCTGTGGAAGGGCTACCTAGGGCAGGTGATGGCCAGCAAGAGCTTTCAGTGCTAGCCCCTTTGGTGTGGGAGCAGTGGCTGGACGTTTCGAATTTGGGAGCTGGGCTGTGGCTGTGCCGAGAAGGAACGTCCCCACTGTGCTGTGGCTAGGAAGCTCAGAGCGCCAGTGCTTGTGGGGCTGTGGAAGGGCTGCCTAGGGCAGGTGATGGCCAGCAAGAGCTTTCAGTGCTAGCCCCTTTGGTGTGGGAGCAGTGGCTGGACGTTTTGAATTTCGGAGCTGGGCTGTGGCTGTGCCGAGAAGGAACGTCCCCACTGTGCTGTGGCTAGGAAGCTCAGAGCGCCAGTGCTTGTGGGGCTGTGGAAGGGCTGCCTAGGGCAGGTGCTGGCCAGCAAGAGCTTTCAGTGCTAGCCCCTTTGGTGTGGGAGCAGTGGCTGGACGTTTTGAATTTCGGAGCTGGGCTGTGGCTGTGCCGAGAAGGAACGTCCCCACTGTGCTGTGGCTAGGAAGCTCAGAGCGCCAGTGCTTGTGGGGCTGTGGAAGGGCTGCCTAGGGCAGGTGCTGGCCAGCAAGAGCTTTCAGTGCTAGCCCCTTTGGTGTGGGAGCAGTGGCTGGACGTTTCCGATTTGGGAGCTGGGCTGTGGCTGTGCCGAGAAGGAACGTCCCCACTGTGCTGTGGCTAGGAAGCTCAGAGCGCCAGTGCTTGTGGGGCTGTGGAAGGGCTGCCTAGGGCAGGTGCTGGCCAGCAAGAGCTTTCAGTGCTAGCCCCTTTGGTGTGGGAGCAGTGGCTGGACGTTTCGAATTTGGGAGCTGGGCTGTGGCTGTGCCGAGAAGGAACGTCCCCACTGTGCTGTGGCTAGGAAGCTCAGAGCGCCAGTGCTTGTGGGCTGTGGAAGGGCAGCCTAGGGCAGGTGATGGCCAGCAAGAGCTTTCAGTGCTAGCCCCTTTGGTGTGGGAGCAGTGGCTGGACGTTTTGAATTTCGGAGCTGGGCTGTGGCTGTGCCGAGAAGGAACGTCCCCACTGTGCTGTGGCTAGGAAGCTGAGAGCGCCAGTGCTTGTGGGGCTGTGGAAGGGCTGCCTAGGGCAGGTGATGGCCAGCAAGAGCTTTCAGTGCTAGCCCCATTGGTGTGGGAGCAGTGGCTGGACGTTTCGAATTTGGGAGCTGGGCTGTGGCTGTGCTGAGAAGGAACGTCCCCACTGTGCTGTGGCTAGGAAGCTCAGAGCGCCAGTGCTTGTGGGGCTGTGGAAGGGCTGCCTAGGGCAGGTGCTGGCCAGCAAGAGCTTTCAGTGCTAGCCCCTTTGGTGTGGGAGCAGTGGCTGGACGTTTCGAATTTGGGAGCTGGGCTGTGGCTGTGCTGAGAAGGAACGTCCCCACTGTGCTGTGGCTAGGAAGCTCAGAGCGCCAGTGCTTGTGGGGCTGTGGAAGGGCTGCCTAGGGCAGGTGATGGCCAGCAAGAGCTTTCAGTGCTAGCCCCTTTGGTGTGGGAGCAGTGGCTGGACGTTTTGCATTTCGGAGCTGGGCTGTGGCTGTGCCGAGAAGGAACGTCCCCACTGTGCTGTGGCTAGGAAGCGCAGAGCGCCAGTGCTTGTGGGGCTGTGGAAGGGCTGCCTAGGGCAGGTGCTGGCCAGCAAGAGCTTTCAGTGCTAGCCCCTTTGGTGTGGGAGCAGTGGCTGGACGTTTTGAATTTCGGAGCTTGGCTGTGGCTGTGCCGAGAAGGAACGTCCCCACTGTGCTGTGGCCAGGAAGCTCAGAGCGCCAGTGCTTGTGGGGCTGTGGAAGGGCTGCCTAGGGCAGGTGATGGCCAGCAAGAGCTTTCAGTGCTAGCCCCTTTGGTGTGGGAGCAGTGGCTGGACGTTTTGCATTTCGGAGCTGGGCTGTGGCTGTGCCGAGAAGGAACGTCCCCACTGTGCTGTGGCTAGGAAGCTCAGAGCGCCAGGGCTTGTGGGGCTGTGGAAGGGCTGCCTAGGGCAGGTGATGGCCAGCAAGAGCTTTCAGTGCTAGCCCCTTTGGTGTGGGAGCAGTGGCTGGACGTTTTGAATTTCGGATCTGGGCTGTGGCTGTGCCGAGAAGGAACGTCCCCACTGTGCTGTGGCTAGGAAGCTCAGAGCGCCAGTGCTTGTGGGGCTGTGGAAGGGCTGCCTAGGGCAGGTGCTGGCCAGCAAGAGCTTTCAGTGCTAGCCCCTTTGGTGTGGGAGCAGTGGCTGGACGTTTCGAATTTGGGAGCTGGGCTGTGGCTGTGCCGAGAAGGAACGTCCCCACTGTGCTGTGGCTAGGAAGCTCAGAGCGCCAGTGCTTGTGGGGCTGTGGAAGGGCTGCCTAGGGAAGGTGATGGCCAGCAAGAGCTTTCAGTGCTAGCCCCTTTGGTGTGGGAGCAGTGGCTGGACGTTTCGAATTTGGGAGCTGGGCTGTGGCTGTGCTGAGAAGGAACGTCCCCACTGTGCTGTGGCTAGGAAGCTCAGAGCGCCAGTGCTTGTGGGGCTGTGGAAGGGCTGCCTAGGGCAGGTGCTGGCCAGCAAGAGCTTTCAGTGCTAGCCCCTTTGGTGTGGGAGCAGTGGCTGGACGTTTTGAATTTGGGAGCTGGGCTGTGGCTGTGCCGAGAAGGAACGTCCCCACTGTGCTGTGGCTAGGAAGCTCAGAGCGCCAGTGCTTGTGGGGCTGTGGAAGGGCTGCCTAGGGCAGGTGATGGCCAGCAAGAGCGTTCAGTGCTAGCCCCTTTGGTGTGGGAGCAGTGGCTGGACGTTTTGAATTTGGGAGATGGGCTGTGGCTGTGCCGAGAAGGAACGTCCCCACTGTGCTGTGGCTAGGAAGCGCAGAGCGCCAGTGCTTGTGGGGCTGTGGAAGGGCTGCCTAGGGCAGGTGATGGCCAGCAAGAGCTTTCAGTGCTAGCCCCTTTCGTGTGGGAGCAGTGGCTGGACGTTTTGAATTTCGGAGCTGGGCTGTGGCTGTGCCGAGAAGGAACGTCCCCAATGTGCTGTGGCTAGGAAGCTCAGAGCGCCAGTGCTTGTGGGGCTGTGGAAGGGCTGCCTAGGGCAGGTGCTGGCCAGCAAGAGCTTTCAGTACTAGCCCCTTTGGTGTGGGAGCAGTGGCTGGACGTTTTGAATTTGGGAGCTGGGCTGTGGCTGTGCCGAGAAGGAACGTCCCCACTGTGCTGTGGCTAGGAAGCTCAGAGCGCCAGTGCTTGTGGGGCTGTGGAAGGGCTGCCTAGGGCAGGTGATGGCCAGCAAGAGCTTTCAGTGCTAGCCCCTTTGGTGTGGGAGCAGTGGCTGGACGTTTCGAATTTGGGAGCTGGGCTGTCGCTGTGCCGAGAAGGAACGTCCCCACTGTGCTGTGGCTAGGAAGCTCAGAGCGCCAGTGCTTGTGGGGCTGTGGAAGGGCTGCCTAGGGCAGGTGCTGGCCAGCAAGAGCTTTCAGTGCTAGCCCCTTTGGTGTGGGAGCAGTGGCTGGACGTTTTGAATTTGGGAGCTGGGCTGTGGCTGTGCCGAGAAGGAACGTCCCCACTGTGCTGTGGCTAGGAAGCTCAGAGCGCCAGTGCTTGTGGGGCTGTGGAAGGGCTGCCTAGGGCAGGTGATGGCCAGCAAGAGCTTTCAGTGCTAGCCTCTTTCGTGTGGGAGCAGTGGCTGGACGTTTTGAATTTCGGAGCTGGGCTGTGGCTGTGCCGAGAAGGAACGTCCCCACTGTGCTGTGGCTAGGAAGCTCAGAGCGCCAGTGCTTGTGGGGCTGTGGAAGGGCTGCCTAGGGCAGGTGATGGCCAGCAAGAGCTTTCAGTGCTAGCCCCTTTGGTGTGGGAGCAGTGGCTGGACGTTTTGAATTTGGGAGCTGGGCTGTGGCTGTGCTGAGAAGGAACGTCCCCACTGTGCTGTGGCTAGGAAGCTGAGAGCGCCAGTGCTTGTGGGGCTGTGGAAGGGCTGCCTAGGGCAGGTGATGGCCAGCAAGAGCTTTCAGTGCTAGCCCCATTGGTGTGGGAGCAGTGGCTGGACGTTTCGAATTTGGGAGCTGGGCTGTGGCTGTGCTGAGAAGGAACGTCCCCACTGTGCTGTGGCTAGGAAGCTGAGAGCGCCAGTGCTTGTGGGGCTGTGGAAGGGCTGCCTAGGGCAGGTGCTGGCCAGCAAGAGCTTTCAGTGCTAGCCCCTTTGGTGTGGGAGCAGTGGCTGGACGTTTCGAATTTGGGAGCTGGGCTGTGGCTGTGCTGAGAAGGAACGTCCCCACTGTGCTGTGGCTAGGAAGCTCAGAGCGCCAGTGCTTGTGGGGCTGTGGAAGGGCTGCCTAGGGCAGGTGATGGCCAGCAAGAGCTTTCAGTGCTAGCCCCTTTGGTGTGGGAGCAGTGGCTGGACGTTTTGCATTTCGGAGCTGGGCTGTGGCTGTGCCGAGAAGGAACGTCCCCACTGTGCTGTGGCTAGGAAGCGCAGAGCGCCAGTGCTTGTGGGGCTGTGGAAGGGCTGCCTAGGGCAGGTGCTGGCCAGCAAGAGCTTTCAGTGCTAGCCCCTTTGGTGTGGGAGCAGTGGCTGGACGTTTTGAATTTCGGAGCTTGGCTGTGGCTGTGCCGAGAAGGAACGTCCCCACTGTGCTGTGGCCAGGAAGCTCAGAGCGCCAGTGCTTGTGGGGCTGTGGAAGGGCTGCCTAGGGCAGGTGATGGCCAGCAAGAGCTTTCAGTGCTAGCCCCTTTGGTGTGGGAGCAGTGGCTGGACGTTTTGCATTTCGGAGCTGGGCTGTGGCTGTGCCGAGAAGGAACGTCCCCACTGTGCTGTGGCTAGGAAGCTCAGAGCGCCAGGGCTTGTGGGGCTGTGGAAGGGCTGCCTAGGGCAGGTGATGGCCAGCAAGAGCTTTCAGTGCTAGCCCCTTTGGTGTGGGAGCAGTGGCTGGACGTTTTGAATTTCGGATCTGGGCTGTGGCTGTGCCGAGAAGGAACGTCCCCACTGTGCTGTGGCTAGGAAGCTCAGAGCGCCAGTGCTTGTGGGGCTGTGGAAGGGCTGCCTAGGGCAGGTGCTGGCCAGCAAGAGCTTTCAGTGCTAGCCCCTTTGGTGTGGGAGCAGTGGCTGGACGTTTCGAATTTGGGAGCTGGGCTGTGGCTGTGCCGAGAAGGAACGTCCCCACTGTGCTGTGGCTAGGAAGCTCAGAGCGCCAGTGCTTGTGGGGCTGTGGAAGGGCTGCCTAGGGCAGGTGATGGCCAGCAAGAGCTTTCAGTGCTAGCCCCTTTGGTGTGGGAGCAGTGGCTGGACGTTTTGAATTTCGGAGCTGGGCTGTGGCTGTGCCGAGAAGGAACGTCCCCACTGTGCTGTGGCTAGGAAGCTCAGAGCGCCAGTGCTTGTGGGGCTGTGGAAGGGCTGCCTAGGGAAGGTGATGGCCAGCAAGAGCTTTCAGTGCTAGCCCCTTTGGTGTGGGAGCAGTGGCTGGACGTTTCGAATTTGGGAGCTGGGCTGTGGCTGTGCTGAGAAGGAACGTCCCCACTGTGCTGTGGCTAGGAAGCTCAGAGCGCCAGTGCTTGTGGGGCTGTGGAAGGGCTGCCTAGGGCAGGTGCTGGCCAGCAAGAGCTTTCAGTGCTAGCCCCTTTGGTGTGGGAGCAGTGGCTGGACGTTTTGAATTTGGGAGCTGGGCTGTGGCTGTGCCGAGAAGGAACGTCCCCACTGTGCTGTGGCTAGGAAGCTCAGAGCGCCAGTGCTTGTGGGGCTGTGGAAGGGCTGCCTAGGGCAGGTGATGGCCAGCAAGAGCGTTCAGTGCTAGCCCCTTTGGTGTGGGAGCAGTGGCTGGACGTTTTGAATTTGGGAGATGGGCTGTGGCTGTGCCGAGAAGGAACGTCCCCACTGTGCTGTGGCTAGGAAGCGCAGAGCGCCAGTGCTTGTGGGGCTGTGGAAGGGCTGCCTAGGGCAGGTGATGGCCAGCAAGAGCTTTCAGTGCTAGCCCCTTTCGTGTGGGAGCAGTGGCTGGACGTTTTGAATTTCGGAGCTGGGCTGTGGCTGTGCCGAGAAGGAACGTCCCCAATGTGCTGTGGCTAGGAAGCTCAGAGCGCCAGTGCTTGTGGGGCTGTGGAAGGGCTGCCTAGGGCAGGTGCTGGCCAGCAAGAGCTTTCAGTACTAGCCCCTTTGGTGTGGGAGCAGTGGCTGGACGTTTTGAATTTGGGAGCTGGGCTGTGGCTGTGCCGAGAAGGAACGTCCCCACTGTGCTGTGGCTAGGAAGCTCAGAGCGCCAGTGCTTGTGGGGCTGTGGAAGGGCTGCCTAGGGCAGGTGATGGCCAGCAAGAGCTTTCAGTGCTAGCCCCTTTGGTGTGGGAGCAGTGGCTGGACGTTTCGAATTTCGGAGCTGGGCTGTCGCTGTGCCGAGAAGGAACGTCCCCACTGTGCTGTGGCTAGGAAGCTCAGAGCGCCAGTGCTTGTGGGGCTGTGGAAGGGCTGCCTAGGGCAGGTGCTGGCCAGCAAGAGCTTTCAGTGCTAGCCCCTTTGGTGTGGGAGCAGTGGCTGGACGTTTTGAATTTGGGAGCTGGGCTGTGGCTGTGCCGAGAAGGAACGTCCCCACTGTGCTGTGGCTAGGAAGCTCAGAGCGCCAGTGCTTGTGGGGCTGTGGAAGGGCTGCCTAGGGCAGGTGATGGCCAGCAAGAGCTTTCAGTGCTAGCCTCTTTCGTGTGGGAGCAGTGGCTGGACGTTTTGAATTTCGGAGCTGGGCTGTGGCTGTGCCGAGAAGGAACGTCCCCACTGTGCTGTGGCTAGGAAGCTCAGAGCGCCAGTGCTTGTGGGGCTGTGGAAGGGCTGCCTAGGGAAGGTGATGGCCAGCAAGAGCTTTCAGTGCTAGCCCCTTTGGTGTGGGAGCAGTGGCTGGACGTTTTGAATTTGGGAGCTGGGCTGTGGCTGTGCTGAGAAGGAACGTCCCCACTGTGCTGTGGCTAGGAAGCTGAGAGCGCCAGTGCTTGTGGGGCTGTGGAAGGGCTGCCTAGGGCAGGTGATGGCCAGCAAGAGCTTTCAGTGCTAGCCCCATTGGTGTGGGAGCAGTGGCTGGACGTTTCGAATTTGGGAGCTGGGCTGTGGCTGTGCTGAGAAGGAACGTCCCCACTGTGCTGTGGCTAGGAAGCTGAGAGCGCCAGTGCTTGTGGGGCTGTGGAAGGGCTGCCTAGGGCAGGTGCTGGCCAGCAAGAGCTTTCAGTGCTAGCCCCTTTGGTGTGGGAGCAGTGGCTGGACGTTTCGAATTTGGGAGCTGGGCTGTGGCTGTGCTGAGAAGGAACGTCCCCACTGTGCTGTGGCTAGGAAGCTCAGAGCGCCAGTGCTTGTGGGGCTGTGGAAGGGCTGCCTAGGGCAGGTGCTGGCCAGCAAGAGCTTTCAGTGCTAGCCCCTTTGGTGTGGGAGCAGTGGCTGGACGTTTCGAATTTGGGAGCTGGGCTGTGGCTGTGCTGAGAAGGAACGTCCCCACTGTGCTGTGGCTAGGAAGCTCAGAGCGCCAGTGCTTGTGGGGCTGTGGAAGGGCTGCCTAGGGCAGGTGCTGGCCAGCAAGAGCTTTCAGTGCTAGCCCCTTTGGTGTGGGAGCAGTGGCTGGACGTTTTGAATTTGGGAGCTGGGCTGTGGCTGTGCCGAGAAGGAACGTCCCCACTGTGCTGTGGCTAGGAAGCTCAGAGCGCCAGTGCTTGTGGGGCTGTGGAAGGGCTGCCTAGGGCAGGTGATGGCCAGCAAGAGCTTTCAGTGCTAGCCCCTTTGGTGTGGGAGCAGTGGCTGGACGTTTTGAATTTCGGAGCTGGGCTGTGGCTGTGCCGAGAAGGAACGTCCCCACTGTGCTGAGGCTAGGAAGCTCAGAGCGCCAGTGCTTGTGGGGCTGTGGAAGGGCTGCCTAGGGCAGGTGATGGCCAGCAAGAGCTTTCAGTGCTAGCCCCTTTGGTGTGGGAGCAGTGGCTGGACGTTTCGAATTTCGGAGCTGGGCTGTGGCTGTGCCGAGAAGGAACGTCCCCACTGTGCTGTGGCTAGGAAGCTCAGAGCGCCAGTGCTTGTGGGGCTGTGGAAGGGCTGCCTAGGGCAGGTGATGGCCAGCAAGAGCTTTCAGTGCTAGCCCCTTTGGTATGGGAGCAGTGGCTGGACGTTTTGAATTTCGGAGCTGGGCTGTGGCTGTGCCGAGAAGGAAAGTCCCCACTGTGCTGTGGCTAGGAAGCTCAGAGCGCCAGTGCTTGTGGGGCTGTGGAAGGGCTGCCTAGGGCAGGTGATGGCCAGCAAGAGCTTTCAGTGCTAGCCCCTTTGGTGTGGGAGCAGTGGCTGGACGTTTCGAATTTCGGAGCTGGGCTGTGGCTGTGCTGAGAAGGAACGTCCCCACTGTGCTGTGGCTAGGAAGCTCAGAGCGCCAGTGCTTGTGGGGCTGCGGAAGGGCTGCCTAGGGCAGGTGATGGCCAGCAAGAGCTTTCAGTGCTAGCCCCTTTGGTGTGGGAGCAGTGGCTGGACGTTTTGAATTTGGGAGCTGGGCTGTGGCTGTGCCGAGAAGGAACGTCCCCACTGTGCTGTGGCTAGGAAGCTCAGAGCGCCAGTGCTTGTGGGGCTGTGGAAGGGCTGCCTAGGGAAGGTGATGGCCAGCAAGAGCTTTCAGTGCTAGCCCCTTTGGTATGGGAGCAGTGGCTGGACGTTTCGAATTTGGGAGCTGGGCTGTGGCTGTGCTGAGAAGGAACGTCCCCACTGTGCTGTGGCTAGGAAGCTCAGAGCGCCAGTGCTTGTGGGTTGTGGAAGGGCAGCCTAGGGCAGGTGATGGCCAGCAAGAGCTTTCAGTGCTAGCCCCTTTGGTGTGGGAGCAGTGGCTGGACGTTTTGAATTTCGCAGCTGGGCTGTGGCTGTGCCGAGAAGGAACGTCCCCACTGTGCTGTGGCTAGGAAGCTCAGAGCGCCAGTGCTTGTGGGGCTGTGGAAGGGCTGCCTAGGGAAGGTGATGGCCAGCAAGAGCTTTCAGTGCTAGCCCCTTTGGTGTGGGAGCAGTGGCTGGACGTTTTGAATTTGGGAGCTGGGCTGTGGCTGTGCTGAGAAGGAACGTCCCCACTGTGCTGTGGCTAGGAAGCTCAGAGCGCCAGTGCTTGTGGGGCTGTGGAAGGGCTGCCTAGGGAAGGTGATGGCCAGCAAGAGCTTTCAGTGCTAGCCCCTTTGGTGTGGGAGCAGTGGCTGGACGTTTCGAATTTGGGAGCTGGGCTGTGGCTGTGCCGAGAAGGAACGTCCCCACTGTGCTGTGGCTAGGAAGCTGAGAGCGCCAGTGCTTGTGGGGCTGTGGAAGGGCTGCCTAGGGCAGGTGCTGGCCAGCAAGAGCTTTCAGTGCTAGCCCCTTTGGTGTGGGAGCAGTGGCTGGACGTTTTGAATTTGGGAGCTGGGCTGTGGCTGTGCCGAGAAGGAACGTCCCCAATGTGATGTGGCTAGGAAGCTCAGAGCGCCAGTGCTTGTGGGGCTGTGGAAGGGCTGCCTAGGGCAGGTGCTGGCCAGCAAGAGCTTTCAGTGCTAGCCCCTTTGGTGTGGGAGCAGTGGCTGGACGTTTTGAATTTCGGAGGTGGGCTGTGGCTGTGCCGAGAAGGAACGTCCCCACTGTGCTGTGGCTAGGAAGCTCAGAGCGCCAGTGCTTGTGGGGCTGTGGAAGGGCTGCCTAGGGCAGGTGCTGGCCAGCAAGAGCTTTCAGTGCTAGCCCCTTTGGTGTGGGAGCAGTGGCTGGACGTTTCCGATTTGGTAGCTGGGCTGTGGCTGTGCCGAGAAGGAACGTCCCCACTGTGCTGTGGCTAGGAAGCTCAGAGCGCCAGTGCTTGTGGGGCTGTGGAAGGGCTGCCTAGGGCAGGTGCTGGCCAGCAAGAGCTTTCAGTGCTAGCCCCTTTGGTGTGGGAGCAGTGGCTGGACGTTTCGAATTTCGGAGCTGGGCTGTGGCTGTGCTGAGAAGGAACGTCCCCACTGTGCTGTGGCTAGGAAGCTCAGAGCGCCAGTGCTTGTGGGGCTGTGGAAGGGCTGCCTAGGGCAGGTGCTGGCCAGCAAGAGCTTTCAGTGCTAGCCCCTTTGGTGTGGGAGCAGTGGCTGGACGTTTTGAATTTGGGAGCTGGGCTGTGGCTGTGCCGAGAAGGAACGTCCCCACTGTGCTGTGGCTAGGAAGCTCAGAGCGCCAGTGCTTGTGGGGCTGTGGAAGGGCTGCCTAGGGCAGGTGCTGGCCAGCAAGAGCTTTCAGTGCTAGCCCCTTTGGTGTGGGAGCAGTGGCTGGACGTTTTGAATTTGGGAGCTGGGCTGTGGCTGTGCCGAGAAGGAACGTCCCCAATGTGCTGTGGCTAGGAAGCTCAGAGCGCCAGTGCTTGTGGGGCTGTGGAAGGGCTGCCTAGGGCAGGTGCTGGCCAGCAAGAGCTTTCAGTACTAGCCCCTTTGGTGTGGGAGCAGTGGCTGGACGTTTCGAATTTGGGAGCTGGGCTGTGGCTGTGCCGAGAAGGAACGTCCCCACTGTGCTGTGGCTAGGAAGCTCAGAGCGCCAGTGCTTGTGGGGCTGTGGAAGGGCTGCCTAGGGCAGGTGCTGGCCAGCAAGAGCTTTCAGTGCTAGCCCCTTTGGTGTGGGAGCAGTGGCTGGACGTTTCGAATTTCGGAGCTGGGCTGTCGCTGTGCCGAGAAGGAACGTCCCCACTGTGCTGTGGCTAGGAAGCTCAGAGCGCCAGTGCTTGTGAGGCTGTGGAAGGGCTGCCTAGGGCAGGTGCTGGCCAGCAAGAGCTTTCAGTGCTAGCCCCTTTGGTGTGGGAGCAGTGGCTGGACGTTTTGAATTTGGGAGCTGGGCTGTGGCTGTGCCGAGAAGGAACGTCCCCACTGTGCTGTGGCTAGGAAGCTCAGAGCGCCAGTGCTTGTGGGGCTGTGGAAGGGCTGCCTAGGGCAGGTGCTGGCCAGCAAGAGCTTTCAGTGCTAGCCCCTTTGGTGTGGGAGCAGTGGCTGGACGTTTCGAATTTGGGAGCTGGGCTGTGGCTGTGCTGAGAAGGAACGTCCCCACTGTGCTGTGGCTAGGAAGCTCAGAGCGCCAGTGCTTGTGGGGCTGTGGAAGGGCTGCCTAGGGCAGGTGATGGCCAGCAAGAGCTTTCAGTGCTAGCCCCTTTGGTGTGGGAGCAGTGGCTGGACGTTTTGCATTTCGGAGCTGGGCTGTGGCTGTGCCGAGAAGGAACGTCCCCACTGTGCTGTGGCTAGGAAGCGCAGAGCGCCAGTGCTTGTGGGGCTGTGGAAGGGCTGCCTAGGGCAGGTGCTGGCCAGCAAGAGCTTTCAGTGCTAGCCCCTTTGGTGTGGGAGCAGTGGCTGGACGTTTTGAATTTCGGAGCTTGGCTGTGGCTGTGCCGAGAAGGAACGTCCCCACTGTGCTGTGGCCAGGAAGCTCAGAGCGCCAGTGCTTGTGGGGCTGTGGAAGGGCTGCCTAGGGCAGGTGATGGCCAGCAAGAGCTTTCAGTGCTAGCCCCTTTGGTGTGGGAGCAGTGGCTGGACGTTTTGCATTTCGGAGCTGGGCTGTGGCTGTGCCGAGAAGGAACGTCCCCACTGTGCTGTGGCTAGGAAGCTCAGAGCGCCAGGGCTTGTGGGGCTGTGGAAGGGCTGCCTAGGGCAGGTGATGGCCAGCAAGAGCTTTCAGTGCTAGCCCCTTTGGTGTGGGAGCAGTGGCTGGACGTTTTGAATTTCGGAGCGGGGCTGTGGCTGTGCCGAGAAGGAACGTCCCCACTGTGCTGTGGCTAGGAAGCTCAGAGCGCCAGTGCTTGTGGGGCTGTGGAAGGGCTGCCTAGGGCAGGTGCTGGCCAGCAAGAGCTTTCAGTGCTAGCCCCTTTGGTGTGGGAGCAGTGGCTGGACGTTTCGAATTTGGGAGCTGGGCTGTGGCTGTGCCGAGAAGGAACGTCCCCACTGTGCTGTGGCTAGGAAGCTCAGAGCGCCAGTGCTTGTGGGGCTGTGGAAGGGCTGCCTAGGGCAGGTGATGGCCAGCAAGAGCTTTCAGTGCTAGCCCCTTTGGTGTGGGAGCAGTGGCTGGACGTTTTGAATTTCGGAGCTGGGCTGTGGCTGTGCCGAGAAGGAACGTCCCCACTGTGCTGTGGCTAGGAAGCTCAGAGCGCCAGTGCTTGTGGGGCTGTGGAAGGGCTGCCTAGGGAAGGTGATGGCCAGCAAGAGCTTTCAGTGCTAGCCCCTTTGGTGTGGGAGCAGTGGCTGGACGTTTCGAATTTGGGAGCTGGGCTGTGGCTGTGCTGAGAAGGAACGTCCCCACTGTGCTGTGGCTAGGAAGCTGAGAGCGCCAGTGCTTGTGGGGCTGTGGAAGGGCTGCCTAGGGCAGGTGCTGGCCAGCAAGAGCTTTCAGTGCTAGCCCCTTTGGTGTGGGAGCAGTGGCTGGACGTTTTGAATTTGGGAGCTGGGCTGTGGCTGTGCCGAGAAGGAACGTCCCCACTGTGCTGTGGCTAGGAAGCTCAGAGCGCCAGTGCTTGTGGGGCTGTGGAAGGGCTGCCTAGGGCAGGTGATGGCCAGCAAGAGCGTTCAGTGCTAGCCCCTTTGGTGTGGGAGCAGTGGCTGGACGTTTTGAATTTGGGAGATGGGCTGTGGCTGTGCCGAGAAGGAACGTCCCCACTGTGCTGTGGCTAGGAAGCGCAGAGCGCCAGTGCTTGTGGGGCTGTGGAAGGGCTGCCTAGGGCAGGTGATGGCCAGCAAGAGCTTTCAGTGCTAGCCCCTTTCGTGTGGGAGCAGTGGCTGGACGTTTTGAATTTCGGAGCTGGGCTGTGGCTGTGCCGAGAAGGAACGTCCCCACTGTGCTGTGGCTAGGAAGCTCAGAGCGCCAGTGCTTGTGGGGCTGTGGAAGGGCTGCCTAGGGCAGGTGCTGGCCAGCAAGAGCTTTCAGTGCTAGCCCCTTTGGTGTGGGAGCAGTGGCTGGACGTTTTGAATTTGGGAGCTGGGCTGTGGCTGTGCCGAGAAGGAACGTCCCCACTGTGCTGTGGCTAGGAAGCTCAGAGCGCCAGTGCTTGTGGGGCTGTGGAAGGGCTGCCTAGGGCAGGTGCTGGCCAGCAAGAGCTTTCAGTGCTAGCCTCTTTCGTGTGGGAGCAGTGGCTGGACGTTTTGAATTTCGGAGCTGGGCTGTGGCTGTGCCGAGAAGGAACGTCCCCACTGTGCTGTGGCTAGGAAGCTCAGAGCGCCAGTGCTTGTGGGGCTGTGGAAGGGCTGCCTAGGGCAGGTGATGGCCAGCAAGAGCTTTCAGTGCTAGCCCCTTTGGTGTGGGAGCAGTGGCTGGACGTTTTGAATTTCGGAGCTGGGCTGTGGCTGTGCTGAGAAGGAACGTCCCCACTGTGCTGTGGCTAGGAAGCTCAGAGCGCCAGTGCTTGTGGGGCTGTGGAAGGGCTGCCTAGGGCAGGTGATGGCCAGCAAGAGCTTTCAGTGCTAGCCCCTTTGGTGTGGGAGCAGTGGCTGGACGTTTCGAATTTCGGAGCTGGGCTGTGGCTGTGCCGAGAAGGAACGTCCCCACTGTGCTGTGGCTAGGAAGCTCAGAGCGCCAGTGCTTGTGGGGCTGTGGAAGGGCTGCCTAGGGCAGGTGCTGGCCAGCAAGAGCTTTCAGTGCTAGCCCCTTTGGTGTGGGAGCAGTGGCTGGACGTTTCGAATTTGGGAGCTGGGCTGTGGCTGTGCCGAGAAGGAACGTCCCCACTGTGCTGTGGCTAGGAAGCTCAGAGCGCCAGTGCTTGTGGGGCTGTGGAAGGGCTGCCTAGGGCAGGTGATGGCCAGCAAGAGCTTTCAGTGCTAGCCCCTTTGGTGTGGGAGCAGTGGCTGGACGTTTTGAATTTCGGAGCTGGGCTGTGGCTGTGCTGAGAAGGAACGTCCCCACTGTGCTGTGGCTAGGAAGCGCAGAGCGCCAGTGCTTGTGGGGCTGTGGAAGGGCTGCCTAGGGCAGGTGCTGGCCAGCAAGAGCTTTCAGTGCTAGCCCCTTTGGTGTGGGAGCAGTGGCTGGACGTTTTGAATTTCGGAGCTTGGCTGTGGCTGTGCCGAGAAGGAACGTCCCCACTGTGCTGTGGCCAGGAAGCTCAGAGCGCCAGTGCTTGTGGGGCTGTGGAAGGGCTGCCTAGGGCAGGTGATGGCCAGCAAGAGCTTTCAGTGCTAGCCCCTTTGGTGTGGGAGCAGTGGCTGGACGTTTCGAATTTGGGAGCTGGGCTGTGGCTGTGCTGAGAAGGAACGTCCCCACTGTGCTGTGGCTAGGAAGCTCAGAGCGCCAGTGCTTGTGGGGCTGTGGAAGGGCTGCCTAGGGCAGGTGCTGGCCAGCAAGAGCTTTCAGTGCTAGCCCCTTTGGTGTGGGAGCAGTGGCTGGACGTTTTGAATTTCGGATCTGGGATCTGGCTGTGCCGAGAAGGAACGTCCCCACTGTGCTGTGGCTAGGAAGCGCAGAGCGCCAGGGCTTGTGGGGCTGTGGAAGGGCTGCCTAGGGCAGGTGCTGGCCAGCAAGAGCTTTCAGTGCTAGCCCCTTTGGTGTGGGAGCAGTGGCTGGACGTTTCGAATTTCGGAGCTGGGCTGTGGCTGTGCCGAGAAGGAACGTCCCCACTGTGCTGTGGCTAGGAAGCTCAGAGCGCCAGTGCTTGTGGGGCTGTGGAAGGGCTGCCTAGGGCAGGTGCTGGCCAGCAAGAGCTTTCAGTGCTAGCCCCTTTGGTGTGGGAGCAGTGGCTGGACGTTTTGAATTTGGGAGCTGGGCTGTGGCTGTGCTGAGAAGGAACGTCCCCACTGTGCTGTGGCTAGGAAGCTCAGAGCGCCAGTGCTTGTGGGGCTGTGGAAGGGCTGCCTAGGGCAGGTGCTGGCCAGCAAGAGCTTTCAGTGCTAGCCCCTTTGGTGTGGGAGCAGTGGCTGGACGTTTTGAATTTCGGAGCTGGGCTGTGGCTGTGCCGAGAAGGAACGTCCCCACTGTGCTGTGGCTAGGAAGCTCAGAGCGCCAGTGCTTGTGGGGCTGTGGAAGGGCTGCCTAGGGCAGGTGATGGCCAGCAAGAGCTTTCAGTGCTAGCCCCTTTGGTGTGGGAGCAGTGGCTGGACGTTTCCGATTTGGGAGCTGGGCTGTGGCTGTGCCGAGAAGGAACGTCCCCACTGTGCTGTGGCTAGGAAGCTCAGAGCGCCAGTGCTTGTGGGGCTGTGGAAGGGCTGCCTAGGGCAGGTGCTGGCCAGCAAGAGCTTTCAGTGCTAGCCCCTTTGGTGTGGGAGCAGCGGCTGGACGTTTTGAATTTGGGAGCTGGGCTGTGGCTGTGCCGAGAAGGAACGTCCCCACTGTGCTGTGGCTAGGAAGCTCAGAGCGCCAGTGCTTGTGGGGCTGTGGAAGGGCTGCCTAGGGCAGGTGATGGCCAGCAAGAGCGTTCAGTGCTAGCCCCTTTGGTGTGGGAGCAGTGGCTGGACGTTTTGAATTTGGGAGATGGGCTGTGGCTGTGCCGAGAAGGAACGTCCCCACTGTGCTGTGGCTAGGAAGCTCAGAGCGCCAGTGCTTGTGGGGCTGTGGAAGGGCTGCCTAGGGCAGGTGATGGCCAGCAAGAGCTTTCAGTGCTAGCCCCTTTCGTGTGGGAGCAGTGGCTGGACGTTTTGAATTTCGGAGCTGGGCTGTGGCTGTGCCGAGAAGGAACGTCCCCACTGTGCTGTGGCTAGGAAGCTCAGAGCGCCAGTGCTTGTGGGGCTGTGGAAGGGCTGCCTAGGGCAGGTGATGGCCAGCAAGAGCTTTCAGTACTAGCCCCTTTGGTGTGGGAGCAGTGGCTGGACGTTTTGAATTTGGGAGGTGGGCTGTGGCTGTGCCGAGAAGGAACGTCCCCACTGTGCTGTGGCTAGGAAGCTCAGAGCGCCAGTGCTTGTGGGGCTGTGGAAGGGCTGCCTAGGGCAGGTGCTGGCCAGCAAGAGCTTTCAGTACTAGCCCCTTTGGTGTGGGAGCAGTGGCTGGACGTTTTGAATTTCGGAGCTGGGATCTGGCTGTGCCGAGAAGGAACGTCCCCACTGTGCTGTGGCTAGGAAGCTCAGAGCGCCAGTGCTTGTGGGGCTGTGGAAGGGCTGCCTAGGGCAGGTGATGGCCAGCAAGAGCTTTCAGTGCTAGCCCCTTTCGTGTGGGAGCAGTGGCTGGACGTTTTGAATTTCGGAGCTGGGCTGTGGCTGTGCCGAGAAGGAACGTCCCCACTGTGCTGTGGCTAGGAAGCTCAGAGTGCCAGTGCTTGTGGGGCTGTGGAAGGGCTGCCTAGGGCAGGTGATGGCCAGCAAGAGCTTTCAGTGCTAGCCCCTTTCGTGTGGGAGCAGTGGCTGGACGTTTTGAATTTCGGAGCTGGGCTGTGGCTGTGCCGAGAAGGAACGTCCCCACTGTGCTGTGGCTAGGAAGCTCAGAGCGCCAGTGCTTGTGGGGCTGTGGAAGGGCTGCCTAGGGCAGGTGATGGCCAGCAAGAGCTTTCAGTGCTAGCCCCTTTGGTGTGGGAGCAGTGGCTGGACGTTTCGAATTTCGGAGCTGGGCTGTGGCTGTGCCGAGAAGGAACGTCCCCACTGTGCTGTGGCCAGGAAGCTCAGAGCACCAGTGCTTGTGGGGCTGTGGAAGGGCTGCCTAGGGCAGGTGATGGCCAGCAAGAGCTTTCAGTGCTAGCCCCTTTGGTGTGGGAGCAGTGGCTGGACGTTTTGAATTTGGGAGCTGGGCTGTGGCTGTGCTGAGAAGGAACGTCCCCACTGTGCTGTGGCTAGGAAGCTCAGAGCTCCAGGGCTTGTGGGGCTGTGGAAGGGCTGCCTAGGGCAGGTGATGGCCAGCAAGAGCTTTCAGTGCTAGCCCCTTTCGTGTAGGAGCAGTGGCTGGACGTTTCGAATTTCGGAGCTGGGCTCTGGCTGTGCTGAGAAGGAACGTCCCCACTGTGCTGTGGCTAGGAAGCTCAGAGCGCCAGTGCTTGTGGGGCTGTGGAAGGGCTGCCTAGGGCAGGTGATGGCCAGCAAGAGCTTTCAGTGCTAGCCCCTTTGGTGTGGGAGCAGTGGCTGGACGTTATGAATTTGGGAGCTGGGCTGTGGCTGTGCCGAGAAGGAACGTCCCCACTGTGCTGTGGCTAGGAAGCTCAGAGCGCCAGTGCTTGTGGGGCTGTGGAAGGGCTGCCTAGGGCAGGTGATGGCCAGCAAGAGCTTTCAGTGCTAGCCCCTTTGGTGTGGGAGCAGTGGCTGGACGTTTCGAATTTCGGAGCTGGGCTGTGGCTGTGCTGAGAAGGAACGTCCCCACTGTGCTGTGGCTAGGAAGCTCATAGCGCCAGTGCTTGTGGGGCTGTGGAAGGGCTGCCTAGGGCAGGTGATGGCCAGCAAGAGCTTTCAGTGCTAGCCCCTTTGGTGTGGGAGCAGTGGCTGGACGTTTCGAATTTGGGAGCTGGGCTGTGGCTGTGCCGAGAAGGAACGTCCCCACTGTGCTGTGGCCAGGAAGCTCAGAGCGCCAGTGCTTGTGGGGCTGTGGAAGGGCTGCCTAGGGCAGGTGATGGCCCGCAAGAGCTTTCAGTGCTAGCCCCTTTGGTGTGGGAGCAGTGGCTGGACGTTTTGAATTTGGGAGCTGGGCTGTGGCTGTGCCGAGAAGGAACGTCCCCACTGTGCTGTGGCTAGGAAGCTCAGAGCGCCAGTGCTTGTGGGGCTGTGGAAGGGCTGCCTAGGGCAGGTGATGGCCAGGAAGAGCTTTCAGTGCTAGCCCCTTTGGTGTGGGAGCAGTGGCTGGACGTTACGAATTTCGGAGCTGGGCTGTGGCTGTGCTGAGAAGGAACGTCCCCACTGTGCTGTGGCTAGGAAGCTCAGAGCGCCAGTGCTTGTGGGGCTGTGGAAGGGCTGCCTAGGGCAGGTGATGGCCAGCAAGAGCTTTCAGTGCTAGCCCCTTTGGTGTGGGAGCAGTGGCTGGACGTTTCGAATTTGGGAGCTGGGCTCTGGCTGTGCTGAGAAGGAACGTCCCCACTGTGCTGTGGCTAGGAAGCTCAGAGCGCCAGTGCTTGTGGGGCTGTGGAAGGGCTGCCTAGGGCAGGTGATGGCCAGCAAGAGCTTTCAGTGCTAGCCCCTTTGATGAGGGAGCAGTGGCTGGACGTTTTGAATTTCGGAGCTGGGCTGTGGCTGTGCTGAGAAGGAATGTCCCCACTGTGCTGTGGCTAGGAAGCTCAGAGCGCCAGTGCTTGTGGGGCTGTGGAAGGGCTGCCTAGGGCAGGTGCTGGCCAGCAAGAGCTTTCAGTGCTAGCCCCTTTGGTGTGGGAGCAGTGGCTGGACGTTTTGAATTTCGGATCTGGGCTCTGGCTGTGCCGAGAAAGAACGTCCCCACTGTGCTGTGGCTAGGAAGCTCAGAGCGCCAGTGCTTGTGGGGCTGTGGAAGGGCTGCCTAGGGCAGGTGCTGGCCAGCAAGAGCTTTCAGTGCTAGCCCCTTTGGTGTGGGAGCAGTGGCTGGACGTTTCGAATTTCAGATCTGGGCTGTGGCTGTGCCGAGAAGGAACGTCCCCACTGTGCTGTGGCTAGGAAGCTCAGAGCGCCAGTGCTTGTGGGGCTGTGGAAGGGCTGCCTAGGGCAGGTGATGGCCAGCAAGAGCTTTCAGTGCTAGCCCCTTTGGTGTGGGAGCAGTGGCTGGACGTTTTGAATTTGGGAGCTGGGCTGTGGCTGTGATGAGAAGGAACGTCCCCACTGTGCTGTGGCTAGGAAGCTCAGAGCGCCAGTGCTTGTGGGGCTGTGGAAGGGCTGCCTAGGGCAGGTGATGGCCAGCAAGAGCTTTCAGTGCTAGCCCCTTTGGTGTGGGAGCAGTGGCTGGACGTTTCGAATTTCGGAGCTGGGCTGTGGCTGTGCCGAGAAGGAACGTCCCCACTGTGCTGTGGCCAGGAAGCTCAGAGCACCAGTGCTTGTGGGGCTGTGGAAGGGCTGCCTAGGGAAGGTGATGGCCAGCAAGAGCTTTCAGTGCTAGCCCCTTTGGTGTGGGAGCAGTGGCTGGACGTTTTGAATTTGGGAGCTGGGCTGTGGCTGTGCTGAGAAGGAACGTCCCCACTGTGCTGTGGCTAGGAAGCTCAGAGCTCTAGGGCTTGTGGGGCTGTGGAAGGGCTGCCTAGGGCAGGTGATGGCCAGCAAGAGCTTTCAGTGCTAGCCCCTTTCGTGTAGGAGCAGTGGCTGGACGTTTCGAATTTGGGAGCTGGGCTGTGGCTGTGCTGAGAAGGAACGTCCCCACTGTGCTGTGGCTAGGAAGCTCAGAGCGCCAGTGCTTGTGGGGCTGTGGAAGGGCTGCCTAGGGCAGGTGATGGCCAGCAAGAGCTTTCAGTGCTAGCCCCTTTGGTGTGGGAGCAGTGGCTGGACGTTTTGAATTTGGGAGCTGGGCTGTGGCTGTGCCGAGAAGGAACGTCCCCACTGTGCTGTGGCTAGGAAGCTCAGAGCGCCAGTGCTTGTGGGGCTGTGGAAGGGCTGCCTAGGGCAGGTGATGGCCAGCAAGAGCTTTCAGTGCTAGCCCCTTTGGTGTGGGAGCAGTGGCTGGACGTTTCGAATTTCGGAGCGGGGCTGTGGCTGTGCTGAGAAGGAACGTCCCCACTGTGCTGTGGCTAGGAAGCTCAGAGCGCCAGTGCTTGTGGGGCTGTGGAAGGGCTGCCTAGGGCAGGTGATGGCCAGCAAGAGCTTTCAGTGCTAGCCCCTTTGGTGTGGGAGCAGTGGCTGGACGTTTTGAATTTCGGAGCTGGGCTGTGGCTGTGCCGAGAAGGAACGTCCCCACTGTGCTGTGGCCAGGAAGCTCAGAGCGCCAGTGCTTGTGGGGCTGTGGAAGGGCTGCCTAGGGCAGGTGCTGGCCAGCAAGAGCTTTCAGTGCTAGCCCCTTTGGTGTGGGAGCAGTGGCTGGACGTTTTGAATTTGGGAGCTGGGCTGTGGCTGTGCCGAGAAGGAACGTCCCCACTGTGCTGTGGCTAGGAAGCTCAGAGCGCCAGTGCTTGTGGGGCTGTGGAAGGGCTGCCTAGGGCAGGTGATGGCCAGCAAGAGCTTTCAGTGCTAGCCCCTTTGGTGTGGGAGCAGTGGCTGGACGTTTCGAATTTGGGAGCTGGGCTGTGGCTGTGCTGAGAAGGAACGTCCCCACTGTGCTGTGGCTAGGAAGCTCAGAGCGCCAGTGCTTGTGGGGCTGTGGAAGGGCTGCCTAGGGAAGGTGATGGCCAGCAAGAGCTTTCAGTGCTAGCCCCTTTGGTGTGGGAGCAGTGGCTGGACGTTTTGAATTTGGGAGCTGGGCTGTGGCTGTGCCGAGAAGGAACGTCCCCACTGTGCTGTGGCTAGGAAGCTCAGAGCGCCAGTGCTTGTGGGGCTGTGGAAGGGCTGCCTAGGGCAGGTGCTGGCCAGCAAGAGCTTTCAGTGCTAGCCCCTTTGGTGTGGGAGCAGTGGCTGGACGTTACGAATTTCGGAGCTGGGCTGTGGCTGTGCTGAGAAGGAACGTCCCCACTGTGCTGTGGCTAGGAAGCTCAGAGCGCCAGTGCTTGTGGGGCTGTGGAAGGGCTGCCTAGGGCAGGTGCTGGCCAGCAAGAGCTTTCAGTGCTAGCCCCTTTGGTGTGGGAGCAGTGGCTGGACGTTTTGAATTTCGGATCTGGGCTGTGGCTGTGCCGAGAAGGAACGTCCCCACTGTGCTGTGGCTAGGAAGCTCAGAGCGCCAGTGCTTGTGGGGCTGTGGAAGGGCTGCCTAGGGAAGGTGATGGCCAGCAAGAGCTTTCAGTGCTAGCCCCTTTGGTGTGGGAGCAGTGGCTGGACGTTTTGAATTTGGGAGCTGGGCTGTGGCTGTGCCGAGAAGGAACGTCCCCACTGTGCTGTGGCTAGGAAGCTCAGAGCGCCAGTGCTTGTGGGGCTGTGGAAGGGCTGCCTAGGGCAGGTGCTGGCCAGCAAGAGCTTTCAGTGCTAGCCCCTTTGGTGTGGGAGCAGTGGCTGGACGTTTTGAATTTGGGAGCTGGGCTGTGGCTGTGCCGAGAAGGAACGTCCCCACTGTGCTGTGGCTAGGAAGCTCAGAGCGCCAGTGCTTGTGGGGCTGTGGAAGGGCTGCCTAGGGCAGGTGCTGGCCAGCAAGAGCTTTCAGTGCTAGCCCCTTTGGTGTGGGAGCAGTGGCTGGACGTTTTGAATTTCGGAGATGGGCTGTGGCTGTGCTGAGAAGGAACGTCCCCACTGTGCTGTGGCTAGGAAGCTCAGAGCGCCAGTGCTTGTGGGGCTGTGGAAGGGCTGCCTAGGGCAGGTGATGGCCAGCAAGAGCTTTCAGTGCTAGCCCCTTTGGTGTGGGAGCAGTGGCTGGACGTTTCGAATTTGGGAGCTGGGCTGTGGCTGTGCTGAGAAGGAACGTCCCCACTGTGCTGTGGCTAGGAAGCTGAGAGCGCCAGTGCTTGTGGGGCTGTGGAAGGGCTGCCTAGGGCAGGTGATGGCCAGCAAGAGCTTTCAGTGCTAGCCCCTTTGGTGTGGGAGCAGTGGCTGGACGTTTCGAATTTGGGAGCTGGGCTGTGGCTGTGCTGAGAAGGAACGTCCCCACTGTGCTGTGGCTAGGAAGCTCAGAGCGCCAGTGCTTGTGGGGCTGTGGAAGGGCTGCCTAGGGCAGGTGCTGGCCAGCAAGAGCTTTCAGTGCTAGCTCCTTTCGTGTGGGAGCAGTGGCTGGACGTTTTGAATTTCGGAGCTGGGCTGTGGCTGTGCCGAGAAGGAACGTCCCCACTGTGCTGTGGCTAGGAAGCTCAGAGCGCCAGTGCTTGTGGGGCTGTGGAAGGGCTGCCTAGGGCAGGTGCTGGCCAGCAAGAGCTTTCAGTGCTAGCCCCTTTGGTGTGGGAGCAGTGGCTGGACGTTTTGAATTTCGGAGCGGGGCTATGGCTGTGCCGAGAAGGAACATCCCCACTGTGCTGTGGCTAGGAAGCTCAGAGCACCAGTGCTTGTGGGGCTGTGGAAGGGCTGCCTAGGGCAGGTGATGGCCAGCAAGAGCTTTCAGTGCTAGCCCCTTTGGTGTGGGAGCAGTGGCTGGACGTTTTGAATTTCGGATCTGGGATCTGGCTGTGCCGAGAAGGAACGTCCCCACTGTGCTGTGGCTAGGAAGCTCAGAGCGCCAGTGCTTGTGGGGCTGTGGAAGGGCTGCCTAGGGCAGGTGATGGCCAGCAAGAGCTTTCAGTGCTAGCCCCTTTGGTGTGGGAGCAGTGGCTGGACGTTTTGAATTTCGGAGCTGGGCTGTGGCTGTGCCGAGAAGGAACGTCCCCACTGTGCTGTGGCTAGGAAGCTCAGAGCGCCAGTGCTTGTGGGGCTGTGGAAGGGCTGCCTAGGGAAGGTGATGGCCAGCAAGAGCTTTCAGTGCTAGCCCCTTTGGTGTGGGAGCAGTGGCTGGACGTTTCGAATTTGGGAGCTGGGCTGTGGCTGTGCCGAGAAGGAACGTCCCCACTGTGCTGTGGCTAGGAAGCTCAGAGCGCCAGTGCTTGTGGGGCTGTGGAAGGGCTGCCTAGGGCAGGTGATGGCCAGCAAGAGCTTTCAGTGCTAGCCCCTTTGGTGTGGGAGCAGTGGCTGGACGTTTTGAATTTCGGAGCTGGGCTGTGGTGCCGAGAAGGAACGTCCCCACTGTGCTGTGGCTAGGAAGCTGAGAGCGCCAGTGCTTGTGGGGCTGTGGAAGGGCTGCCTAGGGCAGGTGATGGCCAGCAAGAGCTTTCAGTGCTAGCCCCTTTGGTGTGGGAGCAGTGGCTGGACGTTTCGAATTTGGGAGCTGGGCTGTGGCTGTGCTGAGAAGGAACGTCCCCACTGTGCTGTGGCTAGGAAGCTCAGAGCGCCAGTGCTTGTGGGGCTGTGGAAGGGCTGCCTAGGGCAGGTGCTGGCCAGCAAGAGCTTTCAGTGCTAGCTCCTTTCGTGTGGGAGCAGTGGCTGGACGTTTTGAATTTCGGAGCTGGGCTGTGGCTGTGCCGAGAAGGAACGTCCCCACTGTGCTGTGGCTAGGAAGCTCAGAGCGCCAGTGCTTGTGGGGCTGTGGAAGGGCTGCCTAGGGCAGGTGCTGGCCAGCAAGAGCTTTCAGTGCTAGCCCCTTTGGTGTGGGAGCAGTGGCTGGACGTTTTGAATTTCGGAGCGGGGCTATGGCTGTGCCGAGAAGGAACATCCCCACTGTGCTGTGGCTAGGAAGCGCAGAGCGCCAGTGCTTGTGGGGCTGTGGAAGGGCTGCCTAGGGCAGGTGATGGCCAGCAAGAGCTTTCAGTGCTAGCCCCTTTGGTGTGGGAGCAGTGGCTGGACGTTTTGAATTTCGGAGCTGGGCTGTGGCTGTGCCGAGAAGGAACGTCCCCACTGTGCTGTGGCTAGGAAGCTCAGAGCGCCAGTGCTTGTGGGGCTGTGGAAGGGCTGCCTAGGGAAGGTGATGGCCAGCAAGAGCTTTCAGTGCTAGCCCCTTTGGTGTGGGAGCAGTGGCTGGACGTTTCGAATTTGGGAGCTGGGCTGTGGCTGTGCCGAGAAGGAACGTCCCCACTGTGCTGTGGCTAGGAAGCTCAGAGCGCCAGTGCTTGTGGGGCTGTGGAAGGGCTGCCTAGGGCAGGTGATGGCCAGCAAGAGCTTTCAGTGCTAGCCCCTTTGGTGTGGGAGCAGTGGCTGGACGTTTTGAATTTCGGAGCTGGGCTGTGGCTGTGCCGAGAAGGAACGTCCCCACTGTGCTGTGGCTAGGAAGCTCAGAGCGCCAGTGCTTGTGGGGCTGTGGA
This sequence comes from Aptenodytes patagonicus, assembly GCF_965638725.1. Classification (NCBI taxonomy): domain Eukaryota; kingdom Metazoa; phylum Chordata; class Aves; order Sphenisciformes; family Spheniscidae; genus Aptenodytes; species Aptenodytes patagonicus. The sequence goes on along the minus strand of NW_027471996.1, from coordinate 1,227,027 downwards.
AGGGCTGCCTAGGGCAGGTGCTGGCCAGCAAGAGCTTTCAGTGCTAGCCCCTTTGGTGTGGGAGCAGTGGCTGGACGTTTTGAATTTCGGAGCTGGGCTGTGGCTGTGCCGAGAAGGAACGTCCCCACTGTGCTGTGGCTAGGAAGCTCAGAGCGCCAGTGCTTGTGGGGCTGTGGAAGGGCTGCCTAGGGCAGGTGCTGGCCAGCAAGAGCTTTCAGTGCTAGCCCCTTTGGTGTGGGAGCAGTGGCTGGACGTTTCCGATTTGGTAGCTGGGCTGTGGCTGTGCCGAGAAGGAACGTCCCCACTGTGCTGTGGCTAGGAAGCTCAGAGCGCCAGTGCTTGTGGGGCTGTGGAAGGGCTGCCTAGGGCAGGTGATGGCCAGCAAGAGCTTTCAGTGCTAGCCCCTTTGGTGTGGGAGCAGTGGCTGGACGTTTCGAATTTCGGAGCTGGGCTGTGGCTGTGCTGAGAAGGAACGTCCCCACTGTGCTGTGGCTAGGAAGCTCAGAGCGCCAGTGCTTGTGGGGCTGTGGAAGGGCTGCCTAGGGCAGGTGCTGGCCAGCAAGAGCTTTCAGTGCTAGCCCCTTTGGTGTGGGAGCAGTGGCTGGACGTTTTGAATTTGGGAGCTGGGCTGTGGCTGTGCTGAGAAGGAACGTCCCCACTGTGCTGTGGCTAGGAAGCTCAGAGCGCCAGTGCTTGTGGGGCTGTGGAAGGGCTGCCTAGGGCAGGTGCTGGCCAGCAAGAGCTTTCAGTGCTAGCCCCTTTGGTGTGGGAGCAGTGGCTGGACGTTTTGAATTTGGGAGCTGGGCTGTGGCTGTGCCGAGAAGGAACGTCCCCACTGTGCTGTGGCTAGGAAGCTCAGAGCGCCAGTGCTTGTGGGGCTGTGGAAGGGCTGCCTAGGGCAGGTGATGGCCAGCAAGAGCGTTCAGTGCTAGCCCCTTTGGTGTGGGAGCAGTGGCTGGACGTTTTGAATTTGGGAGATGGGCTGTGGCTGTGCCGAGAAGGAACGTCCCCACTGTGCTGTGGCTAGGTAGCGCAGAGCGCCAGTGCTTGTGGGGCTGTGGAAGGGCTGCCTAGGGCAGGTGATGGCCAGCAAGAGCTTTCAGTGCTAGCCCCTTTGGTGTGGGAGCGGTGGCTGGACGTTTTGAATTTCGGATCTGGGCTGTGGCTGTGCCGAGAAGGAACGTCCCCACTGTGCTGTGGCTAGGAAGCTCAGAGCGCCAGTGCTTGTGGGGCTGTGGAAGGGCTGCCTAGGGCAGGTGCTGGCCAGCAAGAGCTTTCAGTGCTAGCCCCTTTGGTGTGGGAGCAGTGGCTGGACGTTTCGAATTTGGGAGCTGGGCTGTGGCTGTGCCGAGAAGGAACGTCCCCACTGTGCTGTGGCTAGGAAGCTCAGAGCGCCAGTGCTTGTGGGGCTGTGGAAGGGCTGCCTAGGGCAGGTGCTGGCCAGCAAGAGCTTTCAGTGCTAGCCCCTTTGGTGTGGGAGCAGTGGCTGGACGTTTCGAATTTCGGAGCTGGGCTGTCGCTGTGCCGAGAAGGAACGTCCCCACTGTGCTGTGGCTAGGAAGCTCAGAGCGCCAGTGCTTGTGGGGCTGTGGAAGGGCTGCCTAGGGCAGGTGCTGGCCAGCAAGAGCTTTCAGTGCTAGCCCCTTTGGTGTGGGAGCAGTGGCTGGACGTTTTGAATTTGGGAGCTGGGCTGTGGCTGTGCCGAGAAGGAACGTCCCCACTGTGCTGTGGCTAGGAAGCTCAGAGCGCCAGTGCTTGTGGGGCTGTGGAAGGGCTGCCTAGGGCAGGTGATGGCCAGCAAGAGCTTTCAGTGCTAGCCCCTTTGGTGTGGGAGCAGTGGCTGGACGTTTTGAATTTCGGAGCTGGGCTGTGGCTGTGCCGAGAAGGAACGTCCCCACTGTGCTGTGGCTAGGAAGCTCAGAGCGCCAGTGCTTGTGGGGCTGTGGAAGGGCTGCCTAGGGAAGGTGATGGCCAGCAAGAGCTTTCAGTGCTAGCCCCTTTGGTGTGGGAGCAGTGGCTGGACGTTTTGAATTTGGGAGCTGGGCTGTGGCTGTGCTGAGAAGGAACGTCCCCACTGTGCTGTGGCTAGGAAGCTGAGAGCGCCAGTGCTTGTGGGGCTGTGGAAGGGCTGCCTAGGGCAGGTGATGGCCAGCAAGAGCTTTCAGTGCTAGCCCCATTGGTGTGGGAGCAGTGGCTGGACGTTTCGAATTTGGGAGCTGGGCTGTGGCTGTGCTGAGAAGGAACGTCCCCACTGTGCTGTGGCTAGGAAGCTCAGAGCGCCAGTGCTTGTGGGGCTGTGGAAGGGCTGCCTAGGGCAGGTGATGGCCAGCAAGAGCTTTCAGTGCTAGCCCCTTTGGTGTGGGAGCAGTGGCTGGACGTTTTGAATTTCGGAGCTGGGCTGTGGCTGTGCCGAGAAGGAACGTCCCCACTGTGCTGTGGCTAGGAAGCGCAGAGCGCCAGTGCTTGTGGGGCTGTGGAAGGGCTGCCTAGGGCAGGTGCTGGCCAGCAAGAGCTTTCAGTGCTAGCCCCTTTGGTGTGGGAGCAGTGGCTGGACGTTTTGAATTTCGGAGCTTGGCTGTGGCTGTGCCGAGAAGGAACGTCCCCACTGTGCTGTGGCCAGGAAGCTCAGAGCGCCAGTGCTTGTGGGGCTGTGGAAGGGCTGCCTAGGGCAGGTGATGGCCAGCAAGAGCTTTCAGTGCTAGCCCCTTTGGTGTGGGAGCAGTGGCTGGACGTTTTGCATTTCGGAGCTGGGCTGTGGCTGTGCCGAGAAGGAACGTCCCCACTGTGCTGTGGCTAGGAAGCGCAGAGCGCCAGGGCTTGTGGGGCTGTGGAAGGGCTGCCTAGGGCAGGTGATGGCCAGCAAGAGCTTTCAGTGCTAGCCCCTTTGGTGTGGGAGCAGTGGCTGGACGTTTTGAATTTCGGATCTGGGCTGTGGCTGTGCCGAGAAGGAACGTCCCCACTGTGCTGTGGCTAGGAAGCTCAGAGCGCCAGTGCTTGTGGGGCTGTGGAAGGGCTGCCTAGGGCAGGTGCTGGCCAGCAAGAGCTTTCAGTGCTAGCCCCTTTGGTGTGGGAGCAGTGGCTGGACGTTTCGAATTTGGGAGCTGGGCTGTGGCTGTGCCGAGAAGGAACGTCCCCACTGTGCTGTGGCTAGGAAGCTCAGAGCGCCAGTGCTTGTGGGGCTGTGGAAGGGCTGCCTAGGGCAGGTGATGGCCAGCAAGAGCTTTCAGTGCTAGCCCCTTTGGTGTGGGAGCAGTGGCTGGACGTTTTGAATTTGGGAGCTGGGCTGTGGCTGTGCCGAGAAGGAACGTCCCCACTGTGCTGTGGCTAGGAAGCTCAGAGCGCCAGTGCTTGTGGGGCTGTGGAAGGGCTGCCTAGGGAAGGTGATGGCCAGCAAGAGCTTTCAGTGCTAGCCCCTTTGGTGTGGGAGCAGTGGCTGGACGTTTCGAATTTGGGAGCTGGGCTGTGGCTGTGCTGAGAAGGAACGTCCCCACTGTGCTGTGGCTAGGAAGCTCAGAGCGCCAGTGCTTGTGGGGCTGTGGAAGGGCTGCCTAGGGCAGGTGCTGGCCAGCAAGAGCTTTCAGTGCTAGCCCCTTTGGTGTGGGAGCAGTGGCTGGACGTTTTGAATTTGGGAGCTGGGCTGTGGCTGTGCCGAGAAGGAACGTCCCCACTGTGCTGTGGCTAGGAAGCTCAGAGCGCCAGTGCTTGTGGGGCTGTGGAAGGGCTGCCTAGGGCAGGTGATGGCCAGCAAGAGCGTTCAGTGCTAGCCCCTTTGGTGTGGGAGCAGTGGCTGGACGTTTTGAATTTGGGAGATGGGCTGTGGCTGTGCCGAGAAGGAACGTCCCCACTGTGCTGTGGCTAGGAAGCGCAGAGCGCCAGTGCTTGTGGGGCTGTGGAAGGGCTGCCTAGGGCAGGTGATGGCCAGCAAGAGCTTTCAGTGCTAGCCCCTTTCGTGTGGGAGCAGTGGCTGGACGTTTTGAATTTCGGAGCTGGGCTGTGGCTGTGCCGAGAAGGAACGTCCCCAATGTGCTGTGGCTAGGAAGCTCAGAGCGCCAGTGCTTGTGGGGCTGTGGAAGGGCTGCCTAGGGCAGGTGCTGGCCAGCAAGAGCTTTCAGTACTAGCCCCTTTGGTGTGGGAGCAGTGGCTGGACGTTTTGAATTTGGGAGCTGGGCTGTGGCTGTGCCGAGAAGGAACGTCCCCACTGTGCTGTGGCTAGGAAGCTCAGAGCGCCAGTGCTTGTGGGGCTGTGGAAGGGCTGCCTAGGGCAGGTGATGGCCAGCAAGAGCTTTCAGTGCTAGCCTCTTTCGTGTGGGAGCAGTGGCTGGACGTTTTGAATTTCGGAGCTGGGCTGTGGCTGTGCCGAGAAGGAACGTCCCCACTGTGCTGTGGCTAGGAAGCTCAGAGCGCCAGTGCTTGTGGGGCTGTGGAAGGGCTGCCTAGGGCAGGTGATGGCCAGCAAGAGCTTTCAGTGCTAGCCCCTTTGGTGTGGGAGCAGTGGCTGGACGTTTTGAATTTCGGAGCTGGGCTGTGGCTGTGCTGAGAAGGAACGTCCCCACTGTGCTGTGGCTAGGAAGCTGAGAGCGCCAGTGCTTGTGGGGCTGTGGAAGGGCTGCCTAGGGCAGGTGCTGGCCAGCAAGAGCTTTCAGTGCTAGCCCCTTTGGTGTGGGAGCAGTGGCTGGACGTTTTGAATTTGGGAGCTGGGCTGTGGCTGTGCTGAGAAGGAACGTCCCCACTGTGCTGTGGCTAGGAAGCTGAGAGCGCCAGTGCTTGTGGGGCTGTGGAAGGGCTGCCTAGGGCAGGTGATGGCCAGCAAGAGCTTTCAGTGCTAGCCCCATTGGTGTGGGAGCAGTGGCTGGACGTTTCGAATTTGGGAGCTGGGCTGTGGCTGTGCTGAGAAGGAACGTCCCCACTGTGCTGTGGCTAGGAAGCTCAGAGCGCCAGTGCTTGTGGGGCTGTGGAAGGGCTGCCTAGGGCAGGTGCTGGCCAGCAAGAGCTTTCAGTGCTAGCCCCTTTGGTGTGGGAGCAGTGGCTGGACGTTTCGAATTTGGGAGCTGGGCTGTGGCTGTGCTGAGAAGGAACGTCCCCACTGTGCTGTGGCTAGGAAGCTCAGAGCGCCAGTGCTTGTGGGGCTGTGGAAGGGCTGCCTAGGGCAGGTGATGGCCAGCAAGAGCTTTCAGTGCTAGCCCCTTTGGTGTGGGAGCAGTGGCTGGACGTTTTGCATTTCGGAGCTGGGCTGTGGCTGTGCCGAGAAGGAACGTCCCCACTGTGCTGTGGCTAGGAAGCGCAGAGCGCCAGTGCTTGTGGGGCTGTGGAAGGGCTGCCTAGGGCAGGTGCTGGCCAGCAAGAGCTTTCAGTGCTAGCCCCTTTGGTGTGGGAGCAGTGGCTGGACGTTTTGAATTTCGGAGCTTGGCTGTGGCTGTGCCGAGAAGGAACGTCCCCACTGTGCTGTGGCCAGGAAGCTCAGAGCGCCAGTGCTTGTGGGGCTGTGGAAGGGCTGCCTAGGGCAGGTGATGGCCAGCAAGAGCTTTCAGTGCTAGCCCCTTTGGTGTGGGAGCAGTGGCTGGACGTTTTGCATTTCGGAGCTGGGCTGTGGCTGTGCCGAGAAGGAACGTCCCCACTGTGCTGTGGCTAGGAAGCGCAGAGCGCCAGGGCTTGTGGGGCTGTGGAAGGGCTGCCTAGGGCAGGTGATGGCCAGCAAGAGCTTTCAGTGCTAGCCCCTTTGGTGTGGGAGCAGTGGCTGGACGTTTTGAATTTCGGATCTGGGCTGTGGCTGTGCCGAGAAGGAACGTCCCCACTGTGCTGTGGCTAGGAAGCTCAGAGCGCCAGTGCTTGTGGGGCTGTGGAAGGGCTGCCTAGGGCAGGTGCTGGCCAGCAAGAGCTTTCAGTGCTAGCCCCTTTGGTGTGGGAGCAGTGGCTGGACGTTTCGAATTTGGGAGCTGGGCTGTGGCTGTGCCGAGAAGGAACGTCCCCACTGTGCTGTGGCTAGGAAGCTCAGAGCGCCAGTGCTTGTGGGGCTGTGGAAGGGCTGCCTAGGGCAGGTGATGGCCAGCAAGAGCTTTCAGTGCTAGCCCCTTTGGTGTGGGAGCAGTGGCTGGACGTTTTGAATTTGGGAGCTGGGCTGTGGCTGTGCCGAGAAGGAACGTCCCCACTGTGCTGTGGCTAGGAAGCTCAGAGCGCCAGTGCTTGTGGGGCTGTGGAAGGGCTGCCTAGGGAAGGTGATGGCCAGCAAGAGCTTTCAGTGCTAGCCCCTTTGGTGTGGGAGCAGTGGCTGGACGTTTCGAATTTGGGAGCTGGGCTGTGGCTGTGCTGAGAAGGAACGTCCCCACTGTGCTGTGGCTAGGAAGCTCAGAGCGCCAGTGCTTGTGGGGCTGTGGAAGGGCTGCCTAGGGCAGGTGCTGGCCAGCAAGAGCTTTCAGTGCTAGCCCCTTTGGTGTGGGAGCAGTGGCTGGACGTTTTGAATTTGGGAGCTGGGCTGTGGCTGTGCCGAGAAGGAACGTCCCCACTGTGCTGTGGCTAGGAAGCTCAGAGCGCCAGTGCTTGTGGGGCTGTGGAAGGGCTGCCTAGGGCAGGTGATGGCCAGCAAGAGCGTTCAGTGCTAGCCCCTTTGGTGTGGGAGCAGTGGCTGGACGTTTTGAATTTGGGAGATGGGCTGTGGCTGTGCCGAGAAGGAACGTCCCCACTGTGCTGTGGCTAGGAAGCGCAGAGCGCCAGTGCTTGTGGGGCTGTGGAAGGGCTGCCTAGGGCAGGTGATGGCCAGCAAGAGCTTTCAGTGCTAGCCCCTTTCGTGTGGGAGCAGTGGCTGGACGTTTTGAATTTCGGAGCTGGGCTGTGGCTGTGCCGAGAAGGAACGTCCCCAATGTGCTGTGGCTAGGAAGCTCAGAGCGCCAGTGCTTGTGGGGCTGTGGAAGGGCTGCCTAGGGCAGGTGCTGGCCAGCAAGAGCTTTCAGTACTAGCCCCTTTGGTGTGGGAGCAGTGGCTGGACGTTTTGAATTTGGGAGCTGGGCTGTGGCTGTGCCGAGAAGGAACGTCCCCACTGTGCTGTGGCTAGGAAGCTCAGAGCGCCAGTGCTTGTGGGGCTGTGGAAGGGCTGCCTAGGGCAGGTGCTGGCCAGCAAGAGCTTTCAGTGCTAGCCCCTTTGGTGTGGGAGCAGTGGCTGGACGTTTTGAATTTGGGAGCTGGGCTGTGGCTGTGCTGAGAAGGAACGTCCCCACTGTGCTGTGGCTAGGAAGCTCAGAGCGCCAGTGCTTGTGGGGCTGTGGAAGGGCTGCCTAGGGAAGGTGATGGCCAGCAAGAGCTTTCAGTGCTAGCCCCTTTGGTGTGGGAGCAGTGGCTGGACGTTTCGAATTTGGGAGCTGGGCTGTGGCTGTGCTGAGAAGGAACGTCCCCACTGTGCTGTGGCTAGGAAGCTCAGAGCGCCAGTGCTTGTGGGGCTGTGGAAGGGCTGCCTAGGGCAGGTGCTGGCCAGCAAGAGCTTTCAGTGCTAGCCCCTTTGGTGTGGGAGCAGTGGCTGGACGTTTTGAATTTGGGAGCTGGGCTGTGGCTGTGCCGAGAAGGAACGTCCCCACTGTGCTGTGGCTAGGAAGCTCAGAGCGCCAGTGCTTGTGGGGCTGTGGAAGGGCTGCCTAGGGCAGGTGATGGCCAGCAAGAGCGTTCAGTGCTAGCCCCTTTGGTGTGGGAGCAGTGGCTGGACGTTTTGAATTTGGGAGATGGGCTGTGGCTGTGCCGAGAAGGAACGTCCCCACTGTGCTGTGGCTAGGAAGCGCAGAGCGCCAGTGCTTGTGGGGCTGTGGAAGGGCTGCCTAGGGCAGGTGATGGCCAGCAAGAGCTTTCAGTGCTAGCCCCTTTCGTGTGGGAGCAGTGGCTGGACGTTTTGAATTTCGGAGCTGGGCTGTGGCTGTGCCGAGAAGGAACGTCCCCAATGTGCTGTGGCTAGGAAGCTCAGAGCGCCAGTGCTTGTGGGGCTGTGGAAGGGCTGCCTAGGGCAGGTGCTGGCCAGCAAGAGCTTTCAGTACTAGCCCCTTTGGTGTGGGAGCAGTGGCTGGACGTTTTGAATTTGGGAGCTGGGCTGTGGCTGTGCCGAGAAGGAACGTCCCCACTGTGCTGTGGCTAGGAAGCTCAGAGCGCCAGTGCTTGTGGGGCTGTGGAAGGGCTGCCTAGGGCAGGTGATGGCCAGCAAGAGCTTTCAGTGCTAGCCTCTTTCGTGTGGGAGCAGTGGCTGGACGTTTTGAATTTCGGAGCTGGGCTGTGGCTGTGCCGAGAAGGAACGTCCCCACTGTGCTGTGGCTAGGAAGCTCAGAGCGCCAGTGCTTGTGGGGCTGTGGAAGGGCTGCCTAGGGAAGGTGATGGCCAGCAAGAGCTTTCAGTGCTAGCCCCTTTGGTGTGGGAGCAGTGGCTGGACGTTTTGAATTTGGGAGCTGGGCTGTGGCTGTGCTGAGAAGGAACGTCCCCACTGTGCTGTGGCTAGGAAGCTGAGAGCGCCAGTGCTTGTGGGGCTGTGGAAGGGCTGCCTAGGGCAGGTGATGGCCAGCAAGAGCTTTCAGTGCTAGCCCCATTGGTGTGGGAGCAGTGGCTGGACGTTTCGAATTTGGGAGCTGGGCTGTGGCTGTGCTGAGAAGGAACGTCCCCACTGTGCTGTGGCTAGGAAGCTCAGAGCGCCAGTGCTTGTGGGGCTGTGGAAGGGCTGCCTAGGGCAGGTGCTGGCCAGCAAGAGCTTTCAGTGCTAGCCCCTTTGGTGTGGGAGCAGTGGCTGGACGTTTTGAATTTGGGAGCTGGGCTGTGGCTGTGCTGAGAAGGAACGTCCCCACTGTGCTGTGGCTAGGAAGCTCAGAGCGCCAGTGCTTGTGGGGCTGTGGAAGGGCTGCCTAGGGCAGGTGATGGCCAGCAAGAGCTTTCAGTGCTAGCCCCTTTGGTGTGGGAGCAGTGGCTGGACGTTTTGCATTTCGGAGCTGGGCTGTGGCTGTGCCGAGAAGGAACGTCCCCACTGTGCTGTGGCTAGGAAGCGCAGAGCGCCAGTGCTTGTGGGGCTGTGGAAGGGCTGCCTAGGGCAGGTGCTGGCCAGCAAGAGCTTTCAGTGCTAGCCCCTTTGGTGTGGGAGCAGTGGCTGGACGTTTTGAATTTCGGAGCTTGGCTGTGGCTGTGCCGAGAAGGAACGTCCCCACTGTGCTGTGGCCAGGAAGCTCAGAGCGCCAGTGCTTGTGGGGCTGTGGAAGGGCTGCCTAGGGCAGGTGCTGGCCAGCAAGAGCTTTCAGTGCTAGCCCCTTTGGTGTGGGAGCAGTGGCTGGACGTTTTGCATTTCGGAGCTGGGCTGTGGCTGTGCCGAGAAGGAACGTCCCCACTGTGCTGTGGCTAGGAAGCGCAGAGCGCCAGGGCTTGTGGGGCTGTGGAAGGGCTGCCTAGGGCAGGTGATGGCCAGCAAGAGCTTTCAGTGCTAGCCCCTTTCGTGTGGGAGCAGTGGCTGGACGTTTTGAATTTCGGATCTGGGCTGTGGCTGTGCCGAGAAGGAACGTCCCCACTGTGCTGTGGCTAGGAAGCTCAGAGCGCCAGTGCTTGTGGGGCTGTGGAAGGGCTGCCTAGGGCAGGTGCTGGCCAGCAAGAGCTTTCAGTGCTAGCCCCTTTGGTGTGGGAGCAGTGGCTGGACGTTTTGAATTTGGGAGCTGGGCTGTGGCTGTGCCGAGAAGGAACGTCCCCACTGTGCTGTGGCTAGGAAGCTCAGAGCGCCAGTGCTTGTGGGGCTGTGGAAGGGCTGCCTAGGGCAGGTGATGGCCAGCAAGAGCTTTCAGTGCTAGCCCCTTTGGTGTGGGAGCAGTGGCTGGACGTTTTGAATTTCGGAGCTGGGCTGTGGCTGTGCCGAGAAGGAACGTCCCCACTGTGCTGTGGCTAGGAAGCTCAGAGCGCCAGTGCTTGTGGGGCTGTGGAAGGGCTGCCTAGGGCAGGTGATGGCCAGCAAGAGCTTTCAGTGCTAGCCCCTTTGGTGTGGGAGCAGTGGCTGGACGTTTTGAATTTCGGAGCTGGGCTGTGGCTGTGCCGAGAAGGAACGTCCCCACTGTGCTGTGGCTAGGAAGCGCAGAGCGCCAGGGCTTGTGGGGCTGTGGAAGGGCTGCCTAGGGCAGGTGATGGCCAGCAAGAGCTTTCAGTGCTAGCCCCTTTGGTGTGGGAGCAGTGGCTGGACGTTTTGAATTTCGGATCTGGGCTGTGGCTGTGCCGAGAAGGAACGTCCCCACTGTGCTGTGGCTAGGAAGCTCAGAGCGCCAGTGCTTGTGGGGCTGTGGAAGGGCTGCCTAGGGCAGGTGCTGGCCAGCAAGAGCTTTCAGTGCTAGCCCCTTTGGTGTGGGAGCAGTGGCTGGACGTTTCGAATTTGGGAGCTGGGCTGTGGCTGTGCCGAGAAGGAACGTCCCCACTGTGCTGTGGCTAGGAAGCTCAGAGCGCCAGTGCTTGTGGGGCTGTGGAAGGGCTGCCTAGGGCAGGTGATGGCCAGCAAGAGCTTTCAGTGCTAGCCCCTTTGGTGTGGGAGCAGTGGCTGGACGTTTTGAATTTGGGAGCTGGGCTGTGGCTGTGCCGAGAAGGAACGTCCCCACTGTGCTGTGGCTAGGAAGCTCAGAGCGCCAGTGCTTGTGGGGCTGTGGAAGGGCTGCCTAGGGAAGGTGATGGCCAGCAAGAGCTTTCAGTGCTAGCCCCTTTGGTGTGGGAGCAGTGGCTGGACGTTTCGAATTTGGGAGCTGGGCTGTGGCTGTGCTGAGAAGGAACGTCCCCACTGTGCTGTGGCTAGGAAGCTCAGAGCGCCAGTGCTTGTGGGGCTGTGGAAGGGCTGCCTAGGGCAGGTGCTGGCCAGCAAGAGCTTTCAGTGCTAGCCCCTTTGGTGTGGGAGCAGTGGCTGGACGTTTTGAATTTGGGAGCTGGGCTGTGGCTGTGCCGAGAAGGAACGTCCCCACTGTGCTGTGGCTAGGAAGCTCAGAGCGCCAGTGCTTGTGGGGCTGTGGAAGGGCTGCCTAGGGCAGGTGATGGCCAGCAAGAGCGTTCAGTGCTAGCCCCTTTGGTGTGGGAGCAGTGGCTGGACGTTTTGAATTTGGGAGATGGGCTGTGGCTGTGCCGAGAAGGAACGTCCCCACTGTGCTGTGGCTAGGAAGCGCAGAGCGCCAGTGCTTGTGGGGCTGTGGAAGGGCTGCCTAGGGCAGGTGATGGCCAGCAAGAGCTTTCAGTGCTAGCCCCTTTCGTGTGGGAGCAGTGGCTGGACGTTTTGAATTTCGGAGCTGGGCTGTGGCTGTGCCGAGAAGGAACGTCCCCAATGTGCTGTGGCTAGGAAGCTCAGAGCGCCAGTGCTTGTGGGGCTGTGGAAGGGCTGCCTAGGGCAGGTGCTGGCCAGCAAGAGCTTTCAGTACTAGCCCCTTTGGTGTGGGAGCAGTGGCTGGACGTTTTGAATTTGGGAGCTGGGCTGTGGCTGTGCCGAGAAGGAACGTCCCCACTGTGCTGTGGCTAGGAAGCTCAGAGCGCCAGTGCTTGTGGGGCTGTGGAAGGGCTGCCTAGGGCAGGTGATGGCCAGCAAGAGCTTTCAGTGCTAGCCTCTTTCGTGTGGGAGCAGTGGCTGGACGTTTTGAATTTCGGAGCTGGGCTGTGGCTGTGCCGAGAAGGAACGTCCCCACTGTGCTGTGGCTAGGAAGCTCAGAGCGCCAGTGCTTGTGGGGCTGTGGAAGGGCTGCCTAGGGAAGGTGATGGCCAGCAAGAGCTTTCAGTGCTAGCCCCTTTGGTGTGGGAGCAGTGGCTGGACGTTTTGAATTTGGGAGCTGGGCTGTGGCTGTGCTGAGAAGGAACGTCCCCACTGTGCTGTGGCTAGGAAGCTGAGAGCGCCAGTGCTTGTGGGGCTGTGGAAGGGCTGCCTAGGGCAGGTGATGGCCAGCAAGAGCTTTCAGTGCTAGCCCCTTTCGTGTGGGAGCAGTGGCTGGACGTTTTGAATTTGGGAGCTGGGCTGTGGCTGTGCTGAGAAGGAACGTCCCCACTGTGCTGTGGCTAGGAAGCTCAGAGCGCCAGTGCTTGTGGGGCTGTGGAAGGGCTGCCTAGGGCAGGTGCTGGCCAGCAAGAGCTTTCAGTGCTAGCCCCTTTGGTGTGGGAGCAGTGGCTGGACGTTTTGAATTTGGGAGCTGGGCTGTGGCTGTGCTGAGAAGGAACGTCCCCACTGTGCTGTGGCTAGGAAGCTCAGAGCGCCAGTGCTTGTGGGGCTGTGGAAGGGCTGCCTAGGGCAGGTGATGGCCAGCAAGAGCTTTCAGTGCTAGCCCCTTTGGTGTGGGAGCAGTGGCTGGACGTTTTGCATTTCGGAGCTGGGCTGTGGCTGTGCCGAGAAGGAACGTCCCCACTGTGCTGTGGCTAGGAAGCGCAGAGCGCCAGTGCTTGTGGGGCTGTGGAAGGGCTGCCTAGGGCAGGTGCTGGCCAGCAAGAGCTTTCAGTGCTAGCCCCTTTGGTGTGGGAGCAGTGGCTGGACGTTTTGAATTTCGGAGCTTGGCTGTGGCTGTGCCGAGAAGGAACGTCCCCACTGTGCTGTGGCTAGGAAGCTCAGAGCGCCAGTGCTTGTGGGGCTGTGGAAGGGCTGCCTAGGGCAGGTGCTGGCCAGCAAGAGCTTTCAGTGCTAGCCCCTTTGGTGTGGGAGCAGTGGCTGGACGTTTTGCATTTCGGAGCTGGGCTGTGGCTGTGCCGAGAAGGAACGTCCCCACTGTGCTGTGGCTAGGAAGCGCAGAGCGCCAGGGCTTGTGGGGCTGTGGAAGGGCTGCCTAGGGCAGGTGATGGCCAGCAAGAGCTTTCAGTGCTAGCCCCTTTCGTGTGGGAGCAGTGGCTGGACGTTTTGAATTTCGGATCTGGGCTGTGGCTGTGCCGAGAAGGAACGTCCCCACTGTGCTGTGGCTAGGAAGCTCAGAGCGCCAGTGCTTGTGGGGCTGTGGAAGGGCTGCCTAGGGCAGGTGCTGGCCAGCAAGAGCTTTCAGTGCTAGCCCCTTTGGTGTGGGAGCAGTGGCTGGACGTTTTGAATTTGGGAGCTGGGCTGTGGCTGTGCCGAGAAGGAACGTCCCCACTGTGCTGTGGCTAGGAAGCTCAGAGCGCCAGTGCTTGTGGGGCTGTGGAAGGGCTGCCTAGGGCAGGTGATGGCCAGCAAGAGCTTTCAGTGCTAGCCCCTTTGGTGTGGGAGCAGTGGCTGGACGTTTTGAATTTCGGAGCTGGGCTGTGGCTGTGCTGAGAAGGAACGTCCCCACTGTGCTGTGGCTAGGAAGCTCAGAGCGCCAGTGCTTGTGGGGCTGTGGAAGGGCTGCCTAGGGCAGGTGATGGCCAGCAAGAGCGTTCAGTGCTAGCCCCTTTGGTGTGGGAGCAGTGGCTGGACGTTTTGAATTTGGGAGATGGGCTGTGGCTGTGCCGAGAAGGAACGTCCCCACTGTGCTGTGGCTAGGAAGCTCAGAGCGCCAGTGCTTGTGGGGCTGTGGAAGGGCTGCCTAGGGCAGGTGATGGCCAGCAAGAGCTTTCAGTGCTAGCCCCTTTGGTGTGGGAGCAGTGGCTGGACGTTTCGAATTTCGGAGCTGGGCTGTGGCTGTGCCGAGAAGGAACGTCCCCACTGTGCTGTGGCTAGGAAGCTCAGAGCGCCAGTGCTTGTGGGGCTGTGGAAGGGCTGCCTAGGGCAGGTGATGGCCAGCAAGAGCTTTCAGTGCTAGCCCCTTTGGTGTGGGAGCAGTGGCTGGACGTTTCGAATTTCGGAGCTGGGCTGTGGCTGTGCCGAGAAGGAACGTCCCCACTGTGCTGTGGCTAGGAAGCTCAGAGCGCCAGTGCTTGTGGGGCTGTGGAAGGGCTGCCTAGGGCAGGTGCTGGCCAGCAAGAGCTTTCAGTGCTAGCCCCTTTGGTGTGGGAGCAGTGGCTGGACGTTTTGAATTTCGGAGCTGGGCTGTGGCTGTGCTGAGAAGGAACGTCCCCACTGTGCTGTGGCTAGGAAGCTCAGAGCGCCAGTGCTTGTGGGGCTGTGGAAGGACTGCCTAGGGCAGGTGATGGCCAGCAAGAGCTTTCAGTGCTAGCCCCTTTGGTGTGGGAGCAGTGGCTGGACGTTTTGAATTTGGGAGCTGGGCTGTGGCTGTGCCGAGAAGGAACGTCCCCACTGTGCTGTGGCTAGGAAGCTCAGAGCGCCAGTGCTTGTGGGGCTGTGGAAGGGCTGCCTAGGGCAGGTGCTGGCCAGCAAGAGCTTTCAGTGCTAGCCCCTTTGGTGTGGGAGCAGTGGCTGGACGTTTCGAATTTGGGAGCTGGGCTGTGGCTGTGCCGAGAAGGAACGTCCCCACTGTGCTGTGGCTAGGAAGCTCAGAGCGCCAGTGCTTGTGGGGCTGTGGAAGGGCTGCCTAGGGCAGGTGATGGCCAGCAAGAGCTTTCAGTGCTAGCCCCTTTGGTGTGGGAGCAGTGGCTGGACGTTTTGAATTTCGGAGCTGGGCTGTGGCTGTGCTGAGAAGGAACGTCCCCACTGTGCTGTGGCTAGGAAGCGCAGAGTGCCAGTGCTTGTGGGGCTGTGGAAGGGCTGCCTAGGGAAGGTGCTGGCCAGCAAGAGCTTTCAGTGCTAGCCCCTTTGGTGTGGGAGCAGTGGCTGGACGTTTTGAATTTCGGAGCTTGGCTGTGGCTGTGCCGAGAAGGAACGTCCCCACTGTGCTGTGGCCAGGAAGCTCAGAGCGCCAGTGCTTGTGGGGCTGTGGAAGGGCTGCCTAGGGCAGGTGATGGCCAGCAAGAGCTTTCAGTGCTAGCCCCTTTGGTGTGGGAGCAGTGGCTGGACGTTTTGAATTTGGGAGCTGGGCTGTGGCTGTGCTGAGAAGGAACGTCCCCACTGTGCTGTGGCTAGGAAGCTCAGAGCGCCAGTGCTTGTGGGGCTGTGGAAGGGCTGCCTAGGGCAGGTGATGGCCAGCAAGAGCTTTCAGTGCTAGCCCCTTTGGTGTGGGAGCAGTGGCTGGACGTTTTGAATTTCGGATCTGGGATCTGGCTGTGCCGAGAAGGAACGTCCCCACTGTGCTGTGGCTAGGAAGCTCAGAGCGCCAGTGCTTGTGGGGCTGTGGAAGGGCTGCCTAGGGCAGGTGATGGCCAGCAAGAGCTTTCAGTGCTAGCCCCTTTGGTGTGGGAGCAGTGGCTGGACGTTTTGAATTTCGGAGCTGGGCTGTGGCTGTGCCGAGAAGGAACGTCCCCACTGTGCTGTGGCTAGGAAGCTCAGAGCGCCAGTGCTTGTGGGGCTGTGGAAGGGCTGCCTAGGGCAGGTGATGGCCAGCAAGAGCTTTCAGTGCTAGCCCCTTTGGTGTGGGAGCAGTGGCTGGACGTTTTGCATTTCGGAGCTGGGCTCTGGCTGTGCCGAGAAGGAACGTCCCCACTGTGCTGTGGCTAGGAAGCGCAGAGCGCCAGTGCTTGTGGGGCTGTGGAAGGGCTGCCTAGGGCAGGTGCTGGCCAGCAAGAGCTTTCAGTGCTAGCCCCTTTGGTGTGGGAGCAGTGGCTGGACGTTTTGAATTTCGGAGCTTGGCTGTGGCTGTGCCGAGAAGGAACGTCCCCACTGTGCTGTGGCCAGGAAGCTCAGAGCGCCAGTGCTTGTGGGGCTGTGGAAGGGCTGCCTAGGGCAGGTGATGGCCAGCAAGAGCTTTCAGTGCTAGCCCCTTTGGTGAGGGAGCAGTGGCTGGACGTTTTGAATTTCGGAGCTGGGCTGTGGCTGTGCTGAGAAGGAACGTCCCCACTGTGCTGTGGCTAGGAAGCTCAGAGCGCCAGTGCTTGTGGGGCTGTGGAAGGGCTGCCTAGGGCAGGTGCTGGCCAGCAAGAGCTTTCAGTGCTAGCCCCTTTGGTGTGGGAGCAGTGGCTGGACGTTTTGAATTTCGGATCTGGGCTCTGGCTGTGCCGAGAAAGAACGTCCCCACTGTGCTGTGGCTAGGAAGCTCAGAGCGCCAGTGCTTGTGGGGCTGCGGAAGGGCTGCCTAGGGCAGGTGCTGGCCAGCAAGAGCTTTCAGTGCTAGCCCCTTTGGTGTGGGAGCAGTGGCTGGACGTTTTGAATTTGGGAGCTGGGCTGTGGCTGTGCCGAGAAGGAACGTCCCCACTGTGCTGTGGCTAGGAAGCTCAGAGCGCCAGTGCTTGTGGGGCTGTGGAAGGGCTGCCTAGGGCAGGTGATGGCCAGCAAGAGCTTTCAGTGCTAGCCCCTTTGGTGTGGGAGCAGTGGCTGGACGTTTTGAATTTGGGAGCTGGGCTGTGGCTGTGCCGAGAAGGAACGTCCCCACTGTGCTGTGGCTAGGAAGCTCAGAGCGCCAGTGCTTGTGGGGCTGTGGAAGGGCTGCCTAGGGCAGGTGATGGCCAGCAAGAGCTTTCAGTGCTAGCCCCTTTGGTGTGGGAGCAGTGGCTGGACGTTTCGAATTTCGGATCTGGGCTGTGGCTGTGCCGAGAAGGAACGTCCCCACTGTGCTGTGGCTAGGAAGCTCAGAGCGCCAGTGCTTGTGGGGCTGTGGAAGGGCTGCCTAGGGCAGGTGATGGCCAGCAAGAGCTTTCAGTGCTAGCCCCTTTGGTGTGGGAGCAGTGGCTGGACGTTTTGAATTTGGGAGCTGGGCTGTGGCTGTGATGAGAAGGAACGTCCCCACTGTGCTGTGGCTAGGAAGCTGAGAGCGCCAGTGCTTGTGGGGCTGTGGAAGGGCTGCCTAGGGCAGGTGATGGCCAGCAAGAGCTTTCAGTGCTAGCCCCTTTGGTGTGGGAGCAGTGGCTGGACGTTTCGAATTTCGGAGCTGGGCTGTGGCTGTGCCGAGAAGGAACGTCCCCACTGTGCTGTGGCCAGGAAGCTCAGAGCACCAGTGCTTGTGGGGCTGTGGAAGGGCTGCCTAGGGCAGGTGATGGCCAGCAAGAGCTTTCAGTGCTAGCCCCTTTGGTGTGGGAGCAGTGGCTGGACGTTTTGAATTTGGGAGCTGGGCTGTGGCTGTGCTGAGAAGGAACGTCCCCACTGTGCTGTGGCTAGGAAGCTCAGAGCTCTAGGGCTTGTGGGGCTGTGGAAGGGCTGCCTAGGGCAGGTGATGGCCAGCAAGAGCTTTCAGTGCTAGCCCCTTTCGTGTGGGAGCAGTGGCTGGACGTTTTGAATTTGGGAGCTGGGTTGTGGTTGTGCCGAGAAGGAACGTCCCCACTGTGCTGTGGCTAGGAAGCTCAGAGCGCCAGTGCTTGTGGGGCTGTGGAAGGGCTGCCTAGGGCAGGTGATGGCCAGCAAGAGCTTTCAGTGCTAGCCCCTTTGGTGTGGGAGCAGTGGCTGGACGTTTTGAATTTGGGAGCTGGGCTGTGGCTGTGCTGAGAAGGAACGTCCCCACTGTGCTGTGGCTAGGAAGCTCAGAGCGCCAGTGCTTGTGGGGCTGTGGAAGGGCTGCCTAGGGCAGGTGCTGGCCAGCAAGAGCTTTCAGTGCTAGCCCCTTTGGTGTGGGAGCAGTGGCTGGACGTTTTGAATTTGGGAGCTGGGCTGTGGCTGTGCCGAGAAGGAACGTCCCCACTGTGCTGTGGCTAGGAAGCTCAGAGCGCCAGTGCTTGTGGGGCTGTGGAAGGGCTGCCTAGGGCAGGTGCTGGCCAGCAAGAGCTTTCAGTGCTAGCCCCTTTGGTGTGGGAGCAGTGGCTGGACGTTACGAATTTCGGAGCTGGGCTGTGGCTGTGCTGAGAAGGAACGTCCCCACTGTGCTGTGGCTAGGAAGCTCAGAGCGCCAGTGCTTGTGGGGCTGTGGAAGGGCTGCCTAGGGCAGGTGCTGGCCAGCAAGAGCTTTCAGTGCTAGCCCCTTTGGTGTGGGAGCAGTGGCTGGACGTTTTGAATTTCGGATCTGGGCTGTGGCTGTGCCGAGAAGGAACGTCCCCACTGTGCTGTGGCTAGGAAGCTCAGAGCGCCAGTGCTTGTGGGGCTGTGGAAGGGCTGCCTAGGGCAGGTGCTGGCCAGCAAGAGCTTTCAGTGCTAGCCCCTTTGGTGTGGGAGCAGTGGCTGGACGTTTTGAATTTGGGAGCTGGGCTGTGGCTGTGCCGAGAAGGAACGTCCCCACTGTGCTGTGGCTAGGAAGCTCAGAGCGCCAGTGCTTGTGGGGCTGTGGAAGGGCTGCCTAGGGCAGGTGCTGGCCAGCAAGAGCTTTCAGTGCTAGCCCCTTTGGTGTGGGAGCAGTGGCTGGACGTTTTGAATTTCGGAGATGGGCTGTGGCTGTGCTGAGAAGGAACGTCCCCACTGTGCTGTGGCTAGGAAGCTCAGAGCGCCAGTGCTTGTGGGGCTGTGGAAGGGCTGCCTAGGGCAGGTGATGGCCAGCAAGAGCTTTCAGTGCTAGCCCCTTTGGTGTGGGAGCAGTGGCTGGACGTTTCGAATTTGGGAGCTGGGCTGTGGCTGTGCTGAGAAGGAACGTCCCCACTGTGCTGTGGCTAGGAAGCTGAGAGCGCCAGTGCTTGTGGGGCTGTGGAAGGGCTGCCTAGGGCAGGTGATGGCCAGCAAGAGCTTTCAGTGCTAGCCCCTTTGGTGTGGGAGCAGTGGCTGGACGTTTTGAATTTCGGAGCTGGGCTGTGGCTGTGCTGAGAAGGAACGTCCCCACTGTGCTGTGGCTAGGAAGCTCAGAGCGCCAGTGCTTGTGGGGCTGTGGAAGGGCTGCCTAGGGCAGGTGCTGGCCAGCAAGAGCTTTCAGTGCTAGCTCCTTTCGTGTGGGAGCAGTGGCTGGACGTTTTGAATTTGGGAGCTGGGCTGTGGCTGTGCCGAGAAGGAACGTCCCCACTGTGCTGTGGCTAGGAAGCTCAGAGCGCCAGTGCTTGTGGGGCTGTGGAAGGGCTGCCTAGGGCAGGTGCTGGCCAGCAAGAGCTTTCAGTGCTAGCCCCTTTGGTGTGGGAGCAGTGGCTGGACGTTTTGAATTTCGGAGCGGGGCTATGGCTGTGCCGAGAAGGAACATCCCCACTGTGCTGTGGCTAGGAAGCTCAGAGCGCCAGTGCTTGTGGGGCTGTGGAAGGGCTGCCTAGGGCAGGTGATGGCCAGCAAGAGCTTTCAGTGCTAGCCCCTTTGGTGTGGGAGCAGTGGCTGGACGTTTTGAATTTCGGATCTGGGATCTGGCTGTGCCGAGAAGGAACGTCCCCACTGTGCTGTGGCTAGGAAGCTGAGAGCGCCAGTGCTTGTGGGGCTGTGGAAGGGCTGCCTAGGGCAGGTGATGGCCAGCAAGAGCTTTCAGTGCTAGCCCCTTTGGTGTGGGAGCAGTGGCTGGACGTTTTGAATTTCGGAGCTGGGCTGTGGCTGTGCTGAGAAGGAACGTCCCCACTGTGCTGTGGCTAGGAAGCTCAGAGCGCCAGTGCTTGTGGGGCTGTGGAAGGGCTGCCTAGGGCAGGTGATGGCCAGCAAGAGCTTTCAGTGCTAGCCCCTTTGGTGTGGGAGCAGTGGCTGGACGTTTTGAATTTTGGATCTGGGCTGTGGCTGTGCCGAGAAGGAACGTCCCCACTGTGCTGTGGCTAGGAAGCTCAGAGCGCCAGTGCTTGTGGGGCTGTGGAAGGGCTGCCTAGGGCAGGTGATGGCCAGCAAGAGCTTTCAGTGCTAGCCCCTTTGGTGTGGGAGCAGTGGCTGGACGTTTTGAATTTCGGAGCTGGGCTGTGGCTGTGCCGAGAAGGAACGTCCCCACTGTGCTGTGGCTAGGCAGCTCAGAGCGCCAGTGCTTGTGGGGCTGTGGAAGGGCTGCCTAGGGCAGGTGATGGCCAGCAAGAGCTTTCAGTGCTAGCCCCTTTGGTGTGGGAGCAGTGGCTGGACGTTTTGAATTTGGGAGCTGGGCTGTGGCTGTGCCGAGAAGGAACGTCCCCACTGTGCTGTGGCTAGGCAGCTCAGAGCGCCAGTGCTTGTGGGGCTGTGGAAGGGCTGCCTAGGGCAGGTGATGGCCAGCAAGAGCTTTCAGTGCTAGCCCCTTTGGTGTGGGAGCAGTGGCTGGACGTTTTGAATTTGGGAGCTGGGCTGTGGCTGTGCCGAGAAGGAACGTCCCCACTGTGCTGTGGCTAGGAAGCTCAGAGCGCCAGTGCTTGTGGGGCTGTGGAAGGGCTGCCTAGGGCAGGTGATGGCCAGCAAGAGCTTTCAGTGCTAGCCCCTTTGGTGTGGGAGCAGTGGCTGGACGTTTTGAATTTGGGAGCTGGGCTGTGGCTGTGCCGAGAAGGAACGTCCCCACTGTGCTGTGGCTAGGAAGCTCAGAGCGCCAGTGCTTGTGGGGCTGTGGAAGGGCTGCCTAGGGCAGGTGATGGCCAGCAAGAGCTTTCAGTGCTAGCCCCTTTGGTGTGGGAGCAGTGGCTGGACGTTTTGCATTTCGGAGCTGGGCTGTGGCTGTGCCAAGAAGGAACGTCCCCACTGTGCTGTGGCTAGGAAGCGCAGAGCGCCAGTGCTTGTGGGGCTGTGGAAGGGCTGCCTAGGGCGGGTGATGGCCAGCAAGAGCTTTCAGTGCTAGCCCCTTTGGTGAGGGAGCAGTGGCTGGACGTTTCGAATTTCGGAGCGGGGCTGTGGCTGTGCCGAGAAGGAACGTCCCCACTGTGCTGTGGCTAGGAAGCTCAGAGCACCAGTGCTTGTGGGGCTGTGGAAGGGCTGCCTAGGGCAGGTGCTGGCCAGCAAGAGCTTTCAGTGCTAGCACCTTTGGTGTGGGAGCAGTGGCTGGACGTTTTGAATTTCGGAGCTGGGCTGTGGCTGTGCCGAGAAGGAACGTCCCCACTGTGCTGTGGCCAGGAAGCTCAGAGCGCCAGTGCTTGTGGGGCTGTGGAAGGGCTGCCTAGGGCAGGTGCTGGCCAGCAAGAGCTTTCAGTGCTAGCCCCTTTCGTGTGGGAGCAGTGGCTGGACGTTTTGAATTTGGGAGCTGGGCTGTGGCTGTGCCGAGAAGGAACGTCCCCACTGTGCTGTGGCTAGGAAGCTCAGAGCGCCAGTGCTTGTGGGGCTGTGGAAGGGCTGCCTAGGGCAGGTGCTGGCCAGCAAGAGCTTTCAGTGCTAGCCCCTTTGGTGTGGGAGCAGTGGCTGGACGTTTCGAATTTGGGAGCTGGGCTGTGGCTGTGCTGAGAAGGAACGTCCCCACTGTGCTGTGGCTAGGAAGCTCAGAGCGCCAGTGCTTGTGGGGCTGTGGAAGGGCTGCCTAGGGCAGGTGATGGCCAGCAAGAGCTTTCAGTGCTAGCCCCTTTGGTGTGGGAGCAGTGGCTGGACGTTTTGAATTTGGGAGCTGGGCTGTGGCTGTGCCGAGAAGGAACGTCCCCACTGTGCTGTGGCTAGGAAGCTCAGAGCGCCAGTGCTTGTGGGGCTGTGGAAGGGCTGCCTAGGGCAGGTGCTGGCCAGCAAGAGCTTTCAGTGCTAGCCCCTTTGGTGTGGGAGCAGTGGCTGGACGTTACGAATTTCGGAGCTGGGCTGTGGCTGTGCCGAGAAGGAACGTCCCCACTGTGCTGTGGCTAGGAAGCTGAGAGCGCCAGTGCTTGTGGGGCTGTGGAAGGGCTGCCTAGGGCAGGTGCTGGCCAGCAAGAGCTTTCAGTGCTAGCCCCTTTGGTGTGGGAGCAGTGGCTGGACGTTTTGAATTTGGGAGCTGGGCTGTGGCTGTGCCGAGAAGGAACGTCCCCACTGTGCTGTGGCTAGGAAGCTCAGAGCGCCAGTGCTTGTGGGGCTGTGGAAGGGCTGCCTAGGGCAGGTGATGGCCAGCAAGAGCTTTCAGTGCTAGCCCCTTTGGTGTGGGAGCAGTGGCTGGACGTTTTGAATTTCGGAGCTGGGCTGTGGCTGTGCCGAGAAGGAACGTCCCCACTGTGCTGTGGCTAGGAAGCTCAGAGCGCCAGTGCTTGTGGGGCTGTGGAAGGGCTGCCTAGGGCAGGTGCTGGCCAGCAAGAGCTTTCAGTGCTAGCCCCTTTGGTGTGGGAGCAGTGGCTGGACGTTTTGAATTTCGGATCTGGGCTGTGGCTGTGCCGAGAAGGAATGTCCCCACTGTGCTGTGGCTAGGAAGCTCAGAGCGCCAGTGCTTGTGGGGCTGTGGAAGGGCTGCCTAGGGCAGGTGATGGCCAGCAAGAGCTTTCAGTGCTAGCCCCTTTGGTGTGGGAGCAGTGGCTGGACGTTTTGAATTTGGGAGCTGGGCTGTGGCTGTGCCAAGAAGGAACGTCCCCACTGTGCTGTGGCTAGGAAGCTCAGAGCGCCAGTGCTTGTGGGGCTGTGGAAGGGCTGCCTAGGGCAGGTGCTGGCCAGCAAGAGCTTTCAGTGCTAGCCCCTTTGGTGTGGGAGCAGTGGCTGGACGTTTTGAATTTGGGAGCTGGGCTGTGGCTGTGCCGAGAAGGAACGTCCCCACTGTGCTGTGGCTAGGAAGCTCAGAGCGCCAGTGCTTGTGGGGCTGTGGAAGGGCTGCCTAGGGCAGGTGATGGCCAGCAAGAGCTTTCAGTGCTAGCCCCTTTGGTGTGGGAGCAGTGGCTGGACGTTTTGCATTTCGGAGCTGGGCTGTGGCTGTGCCGAGAAGGAACGTCCCCACTGTGCTGTGGCTAGGAAGCTCAGAGCGCCAGTGCTTGTGGGGCTGTGGAAGGGCTGCCTAGGGCAGGTGATGGCCAGCAAGAGCTTTCAGTGCTAGCCCCTTTGGTGTGGGAGCAGTGGCTGGACGTTTCGAATTTGGGAGCTGGGCTGTGGCTGTGCCGAGAAGGAACGTCCCCACTGTGCTGTGGCTAGGCAGCTCAGAGCGCCAGTGCTTGTGGGGCTGTGGAAGGGCTGCCTAGGGCAGGTGCTGGCCAGCAAGAGCTTTCAGTGCTAGCCCCTTTGGTGTGGGAGCAGTGGCTGGACGTTTTGAATTTGGGAGCTGGGCTGTGGCTGTGCCGAGAAGGAACGTCCCCACTGTGCTGTGGCTAGGAAGCGCAGAGCGCCAGTGCTTGTGGGGCTGTGGAAGGGCTGCCTAGGGCGGGTGATGGCCAGCAAGAGCTTTCAGTGCTAGCCCCTTTGGTGAGGGAGCAGTGGCTGGACGTTTCGAATTTCGGAGCGGGGCTGTGGCTGTGCCGAGAAGGAACGTCCCCACTGTGCTGTGGCTAGGAAGCTCAGAGCACCAGTGCTTGTGGGGCTGTGGAAGGGCTGCCTAGGGCAGGTGCTGGCCAGCAAGAGCTTTCAGTGCTAGCACCTTTGGTGTGGGAGCAGTGGCTGGACGTTTTGAATTTCGGATCTGGGCTGTGGCTGTGCCGAGAAGGAACGTCCCCACTGTGCTGTGGCCAGGAAGCTCAGAGCGCCAGTGCTTGTGGGGCTGTGGAAGGGCTGCCTAGGGCAGGTGATGGCCAGCAAGAGCTTTCAGTGCTAGCCCCTTTGGTGTGGGAGCAGTGGCTGGACGTTTTGAATTTGGGAGCTGGGCTGTGGCTGTGCCGAGAAGGAACGTCCCCACTGTGCTGTGGCTAGGAAGCTCAGAGCGCCAGTGCTTGTGGGGCTGTGGAAGGGCTGCCTAGGGCAGGTGATGGCCAGCAAGAGCTTTCAGTGCTAGCCCCTTTGGTGTGGGAGCAGTGGCTGGACGTTTTGCATTTCGGAGCTGGGCTGTGGCTGTGCCGAGAAGGAACGTCCCCACTGTGCTGTGGCTAGGAAGCGCAGAGCGCCAGTGCTTGTGGGGCTGTGGAAGGGCTGCCTAGGGCGGGTGATGGCCAGCAAGAGCTTTCAGTGCTAGCCCCTTTGGTGAGGGAGCAGTGGCTGGACGTTTCGAATTTCGGAGCGGGGCTGTGGCTGTGCCGAGAAGGAACGTCCCCACTGTGCTGTGGCTAGGAAGCTCAGAGCACCAGTGCTTGTGGGGCTGTGGAAGGGCTGCCTAGGGCAGGTGCTGGCCAGCAAGAGCTTTCAGTGCTAGCCCCTTTGGTGTGGGAGCAGTGGCTGGACGTTTCGAATTTGGGAGCTGGGCTGTGGCTGTGCCGAGAAGGAACGTCCCCACTGTGCTGTGGCTAGGAAGCTCAGAGCGCCAGTGCTTGTGGGGCTGTGGAAGGGCTGCCTAGGGCAGGTGCTGGCCAGCAAGAGCTTTCAGTGCTAGCCCCTTTGGTGTGGGAGCAGTGGCTGGACGTTTTGAATTTCGGAGCTGGGCTGTGGCTGTGCCGAGAAGGAACGTCCCCACTGTGCTGTGGCCAGGAAGCTCAGAGCGCCAGTGCTTGTGGGGCTGTGGAAGGGCTGCCTAGGGCAGGTGATGGCCAGCAAGAGCTTTCAGTGCTAGCCCCTTTCGTGTGGGAGCAGTGGCTGGACGTTTTGAATTTGGGAGCTGGGCTGTGGCTGTGCCGAGAAGGAACGTCCCCACTGTGCTGTGGCTAGGAAGCTCAGAGCGCCAGTGCTTGTGGGGCTGTGGAAGGGCTGCCTAGGGCAGGTGCTGGCCAGCAAGAGCTTTCAGTGCTAGCCCCTTTGGTGTGGGAGCAGTGGCTGGACGTTTCGAATTTGGGAGCTGGGCTGTGGCTGTGCTGAGAAGGAACGTCCCCACTGTGCTGTGGCTAGGAAGCTCAGAGCGCCAGTGCTTGTGGGGCTGTGGAAGGGCTGCCTAGGGCAGGTGATGGCCAGCAAGAGCTTTCAGTGCTAGCCCCTTTGGTGTGGGAGCAGTGGCTGGACGTTTTGAATTTGGGAGCTGGGCTGTGGCTGTGCCGAGAAGGAACGTCCCCACTGTGCTGTGGCTAGGAAGCTCAGAGCGCCAGTGCTTGTGGGGCTGTGGAAGGGCTGCCTAGGGCAGGTGCTGGCCAGCAAGAGCTTTCAGTGCTAGCCCCTTTGGTGTGGGAGCAGTGGCTGGACGTTTCGAATTTGGGAGCTGGGCTGTGGCTGTGCTGAGAAGGAACGTCCCCACTGTGCTGTGGCTAGGAAGCTCAGAGCGCCAGTGCTTGTGGGGCTGTGGAAGGGCTGCCTAGGGCAGGTGATGGCCAGCAAGAGCTTTCAGTGCTAGCCCCTTTGGTGTGGGAGCAGTGGCTGGACGTTTTGAATTTCGAATCTGGGCTATGGCTGTGCCGAGAAGGAACATCCCCACTGTGCTGTGGCTAGGAAGCGCAGAGCGCCAGTGCTTGTGGGGCTGTGGAAGGGCTGCCTAGGGCAGGTGATGGCCAGCAAGAGCTTTCAGTGCTAGCCCCTTTGGTGTGGGAGCAGTGGCTGGACGTTTTGAATTTCGGATCTGGGATCTGGCTGTGCCGAGAAGGAACGTCCCCACTGTGCTGTGGCTAGGAAGCTGAGAGCGCCAGTGCTTGTGGGGCTGTGGAAGGGCTGCCTAGGGCAGGTGATGGCCAGCAAGAGCTTTCAGTGCTAGCCCCTTTGGTGTGGGAGCAGTGGCTGGACGTTTTGAATTTCGGAGCTGGGCTGTGGCTGTGCCGAGAAGGAACGTCCCCACTGTGCTGTGGCTAGGAAGCTCAGAGCGCCAGTGCTTGTGGGGCTGTGGAAGGGCTGCCTAGGGCAGGTGATGGCCAGCAAGAGCTTTCAGTGCTAGCCCCTTTGGTGTGGGAGCAGTGGCTGGACGTTTCGAATTTGGGAGCTGGGCTGTGGCTGTGCCGAGAAGGAACGTCCCCACTGTGCTGTGGCTAGGAAGCTCAGAGCGCCAGTGCTTGTGGGGCTGTGGAAGGGCTGCCTAGGGCAGGTGATGGCCAGCAAGAGCTTTCAGTGCTAGCCCCTTTGGTGTGGGAGCAGTGGCTGGACGTTTTGCATTTCGGAGCTGGGCTGTGGCTGTGCCGAGAAGGAACGTCCCCACTGTGCTGTGGCTAGGAAGCGCAGAGCGCCAGTGCTTGTGGGGCTGTGGAAGGGCTGCCTAGGGCGGGTGATGGCCAGCAAGAGCTTTCAGTGCTAGCCCCTTTGGTGAGGGAGCAGTGGCTGGACGTTTCGAATTTCGGAGCGGGGCTGTGGCTGTGCCGAGAAGGAACGTCCCCACTGTGCTGTGGCTAGGAAGCTCAGAGCACCAGTGCTTGTGGGGCTGTGGAAGGGCTGCCTAGGGCAGGTGCTGGCCAGCAAGAGCTTTCAGTGCTAGCCCCTTTGGTGTGGGAGCAGTGGCTGGACGTTTTGAATTTGGGAGATGGGCTGTGGCTGTGCTGAGAAGGAACGTCCCCACTGTGCTGTGGCTAGGAAGCTCAGAGCGCCAGTGCTTGTGGGGCTGCGGAAGGGCTGCCTAGGGCAGGTGATGGCCAGCAAGAGCTTTCAGTGCTAGCCCCTTTGGTGTGGGAGCAGTGGCTGGACGTTTTGAATTTGGGAGCTGGGCTGTCGCTGTGCCAAGAAGGAACGTCCCCACTGTGCTGTGGCTAGGAAGCTGAGAGCGCCAGTGCTTGTGGGGCTGTGGAAGGGCTGCCTAGGGCAGGTGATGGCCAGCAAGAGCTTTCAGTGCTAGCCCCTTTGGTGTGGGAGCAGTGGCTGGACGTTTCGAATTTGGGAGCTGGGCTGTGGTTCTGCTGAGAAGGAACGTCCCCACTGTGCTGTGGACAGGAAGCTCAGAGCGCCAGTGCTTGTGGGGCTGTGGAAGGGCTGCCTAGGGCAGGTGATGGCCAGCAAGAGCTTTCAGTGCTAGCCCCTTTGGTGTGGGAGCAGTGGCTGGACGTTTTGAATTTCGGAGCTGGGCTGTGGCTGTGCTGAGAAGGAACGTCCCCACTGTGCTGTGGCTAGGAAGCTCAGAGCGCCAGTGCTTGTGGGGCTGTGGAAGGGCTGCCTAGGGCAGGTGATGGCCAGCAAGAGCTTTCAGTGCTAGCCCCTTTGGTGTGGGAGCAGTGGCTGGACGTTTTGAATTTGGGAGCTGGGCTCTGGCTGTGCCAAGAAGGAACGTCCCCACTGTGCTGTGGCTAGGAAGCTGAGAGCGCCAGTGCTTGTGGGGCTGTGGAAGGGCTGCCTAGGGCAGGTGATGGCCAGCAAGAGCTTTCAGTGCTAGCCCCTTTGGTGTGGGAGCAGTGGCTGGACGTTTCGAATCTGGGAGCTGGGCTGTGGCTGTGCTGAGAAGGAACGTCCCCACTGTGCTGTGGACAGGAAGCTCAGAGCGCCAGTGCTTGTGGGGCTGTGGAAGGGCTGCCTAGGGCAGGTGATGGCCAGCAAGAGCTTTCAGTGCTAGCCCCTTTGGTGTGGGAGCAGTGGCTGGACGTTTTGAATTTGGGAGCTGGGCTGTGGCTGTGCTGAGAAGGAACGTCCCCACTGTGCTGTGGCTAGGAAGCTCAGAGCGCCAGTGCTTGTGGGGCTGTGGAAGGGCTGCCTAGGGAAGGTGATGGCCAGCAAGAGCTTTCAGTGCTAGCCCCTTTGGTGTGGGAGCAGTGGCTGGACGTTTCGAATTTCGGAGCTGGGCTGTGGCTGTGCCGAGAAGGAACGTCCCCACTGTGCTGTGGCTAGGAAGCTCAGAGCGCCAGTGCTTGTGGGGCTGTGGAAGGGCTGCCTAGGGCAGGTGATGGCCAGCAAGAGCTTTCAGTGCTAGCCCCTTTGGTGTGGGAGCAGTGGCTGGACGTTTTGAATTTCGAATCTGGGCTATGGCTGTGCCGAGAAGGAACATCCCCACTGTGCTGTGGCTAGGAAGCGCAGAGCGCCAGTGCTTGTGGGGCTGTGGAAGGGCTGCCTAGGGCAGGTGATGGCCAGCAAGAGCTTTCAGTGCTAGCCCCTTTGGTGTGGGAGCAGTGGCTGGACATTTTGAATTTCGGATCTGGCTGTGCCGAGAAGGAACGTCCCCACTGTGCTGTGGCTAGGAAGCTCAGAGCGCCAGTGCTTGTGGGGCTGTGGAAGGGCTGCCTAGGGCAGGTGCTGGCCAGCAAGAGCTTTCAGTGCTAGCCCCTTTGGTGTGGGAGCAGTGGCTGGACGTTTTGAATTTGGGAGCTGGGCTGTGGCTGTGCGGAGAAGGAACGTCCCCACTGTGCTGTGGCTAGGAAGCTGAGAGCGCCAGTGCTTGTGGGGCTGTGGAAGGGCTGCCTAGGGCAGGTGCTGGCCAGCAAGAGCTTTCAGTGCTAGCCCCTTTGGTGTGGGAGCAGTGGCTGGACGTTTTGAATTTGGGAGCTGGGCTGTGGCTGTGCCGAGAAGGAACGTCCCCACTGTGCTGTGGCTAGGAAGCTCAGAGAGCCAGTGCTTGTGGGGCTGTGGAAGGGCTGCCTAGGGCAGGTGATGGCCAGCAAGAGCTTTCAGTGCTAGCCCCTTTGGTGTGGGAGCAGTGGCTGGACGTTTTGCATTTCGGAGCTGGGCTGTGGCTGTGCCGAGAAGGAACGTCCCCACTGTGCTGTGGCTAGGAAGCTCAGAGCGCCAGTGCTTGTGGGGCTGTGGAAGGGCTGCCTAGGGCAGGTGATGGCCAGCAAGAGCTTTCAGTGCTAGCCCCTTTGGTGTGGGAGCAGTGGCTGGACGTTTTGAATTTCGGAGCTGGGCTGTGGCTGTGCCGAGAAGGAACGTCCCCACTGTGCTGTGGCTAGGAAGCTCAGAGCGCCAGTTCTTGTGGGGCTGTGGAAGGGCTGCCTAGGGCAGGTGCTGGCCAGCAAGAGCTTTCAGTGCTAGCCCCTTTGGTGTGGGAGCAGTGGCTGGACGTTTCGAATTTTGGAGCTGGGCTGTGGCTGTGCCGAGAAGGAACGTCCCCACTGTGCTGTGGCTAGGAAGCGCAGAGCGCCAGTGCTTGTGGGGCTGTGGAAGGGCTGCCTAGGGCAGGTGATGGCCAGCAAGAGCTTTCAGTGCTAGCCCCTTTGGTGTGGGAGCAGTGGCTGGACGTTTTGAATTTCGGAGATGGGCTGTGGCTGTGCTGAGAAGGAGCGTCCCCACTGTGCTGTGGCTAGGAAGCTCAGAGCGCCAGTGCTTGTGGGGCTGTGGAAGGGCTGCCTAGGGCAGGTGATGGCCAGCAAGAGCTTTCAGTGCTAGCCCCTTTGGTGTGGGAGCAGTGGCTGGACGTTTTGAATTTGGGAGCTGGGCTCTGGCTGTGCCAAGAAGGAACGTCCCCACTGTGCTGTGGCTAGGAAGCTGAGAGCGCCAGTGCTTGTGGGGCTGTGGAAGGGCTGCCTAGGGCAGGTGATGGCCAGCAAGAGCTTTCAGTGCTAGCCCCTTTGGTGTGGGAGCAGTGGCTGGACGTTTCGAATTTGGGAGCTGGGCTGTGGCTGTGCTGAGAAGGAACGTCCCCACTGTGCTGTGGACAGGAAGCTCAGAGCGCCAGTGCTTGTGGGGCTGTGGAAGGGCTGCCTAGGGCAGGTGATGGCCAGCAAGAGCTTTCAGTGCTAGCCCCTTTGGTGTGGGAGCAGTGGCTGGACGTTTTGAATTTCGGAGCTGGGCTGTGGCTGTGCTGAGAAGGAACGTCCCCACTGTGCTGTGGCTAGGAAGCTCAGAGCGCCAGTGCTTGTGGGGCTGTGGAAGGGCTGCCTAGGGCAGGTGCTGGCCAGCAAGAGCTTTCAGTGCTAGCCCCTTTGGTGTGGGAGCAGTGGCTGGACGTTTTGAATTTCGGAGCTGGGCTGTGGCTGTGCCGAGAAGGAACGTCCCCACTGTGCTGTGGCTAGGAAGCGCAGAGCGCCAGTGCTTGTGGGGCTGTGGAAGGGCTGCCTAGGGCAGGTGCTGGCCAGCAAGAGCTTTCAGTGCTAGCCCCTTTGGTGTGGGAGCAGTGGCTGGAGGTTTTGAATTTCGGAGCTGGGCTGTGGCTGTGCTGAGAAGGAACGTCCCCACTGTGCTGTGGCTAGGAAGCTCAGAGCGCCAGTGCTTGTGGGGCTGTGGAAGGGCTGCCTAGGGCAGGTGATGGCCAGCAAGAGCTTTCAGTGCTAGCCCCTTTGGTGTGGGAGCAGTGGCTGGACGTTTTGAATTTTGGATCTGGGCTGTGGCTGTGCCGAGAAGGAACGTCCCCACTGTGCTGTGGCTAGGAAGCTCAGAGCGCCAGTGCTTGTGGGGCTGTGGAAGGGCTGCCTAGGGCAGGTGATGGCCAGCAAGAGCTTTCAGTGCTAGCCCCTTTGGTGTGGGAGCAGTGGCTGGACGTTTTGAATTTCGGAGCTGGGCTGTGGCTGTGCCGAGAAGGAACGTCCCCACTGTGCTGTGGCTAGGCAGCTCAGAGCGCCAGTGCTTGTGGGGCTGTGGAAGGGCTGCCTAGGGCAGGTGATGGCCAGCAAGAGCTTTCAGTGCTAGCCCCTTTGGTGTGGGAGCAGTGGCTGGACGTTTTGAATTTGGGAGCTGGGCTGTGGCTGTGCCGAGAAGGAACGTCCCCACTGTGCTGTGGCTAGGCAGCTCAGAGCGCCAGTGCTTGTGGGGCTGTGGAAGGGCTGCCTAGGGCAGGTGATGGCCAGCAAGAGCTTTCAGTGCTAGCCCCTTTGGTGTGGGAGCAGTGGCTGGACGTTTTGAATTTGGGAGCTGGGCTGTGGCTGTGCCGAGAAGGAACGTCCCCACTGTGCTGTGGCTAGGAAGCTCAGAGCGCCAGTGCTTGTGGGGCTGTGGAAGGGCTGCCTAGGGCAGGTGATGGCCAGCAAGAGCTTTCAGTGCTAGCCCCTTTGGTGTGGGAGCAGTGGCTGGACGTTTTGAATTTGGGAGCTGGGCTGTGGCTGTGCCGAGAAGGAACGTCCCCACTGTGCTGTGGCTAGGAAGCTCAGAGCGCCAGTGCTTGTGGGGCTGTGGAAGGGCTGCCTAGGGCAGGTGATGGCCAGCAAGAGCTTTCAGTGCTAGCCCCTTTGGTGTGGGAGCAGTGGCTGGACGTTTCGAATTTGGGAGCTGGGCTGTGGCTGTGCTGAGAAGGAACGTCCCCACTGTGCTGTGGACAGGAAGCTCAGAGCGCCAGTGCTTGTGGGGCTGTGGAAGGGCTGCCTAGGGCAGGTGATGGCCAGCAAGAGCTTTCAGTGCTAGCCCCTTTGGTGTGGGAGCAGTGGCTGGACGTTTTGAATTTCGGAGCTGGGCTGTGGCTGTGCTGAGAAGGAATGTCCCCACTGTGCTGTGGCTAGGAAGCTCAGAGCGCCAGGGCTTGTGGGGCTGTGGAAGGGCTGCCTAGGGCAGGTGCTGGCCAGCAAGAGCTTTCAGTGCTAGCCCCTTTGGTGTGGGAGCAGTGGCTGGACGTTTTGAATTTCGGAGCTGGGCTGTGGCTGTGCTGAGAAGGAACGTCCCCACTGTGCTGTGGCTAGGAAGCTCAGAGCGCCAGTGCTTGTGGGGCTGTGGAAGGGCTGCCTAGGGCAGGTGATGGCCAGCAAGAGCTTTCAGTGCTAGCCCCTTTGGTGTGGGAGCAGTGGCTGGACGTTTTGAATTTCGGAGCTGGGCTGTGGCTGTGCTGAGAAGGAACGTCCCCACTGTGCTGTGGCTAGGAAGCTCAGAGCGCCAGTGCTTGTGGGGCTGTGGAAGGGCTGCCTAGGGCAGGTGATGGCCAGCAAGAGCTTTCAGTGCTAGCCCCTTTGGTGTGGGAGCAGTGGCTGGACGTTTTGAATTTTGGATCTGGGATCTGGCTGTGCCGAGAAGGAACGTCCCCACTGTGCTGTGGCTAGGAAGCTCAGAGCGCCAGTGCTTGTGGGGCTGTGGAAGGGCTGCCTAGGGCAGGTGATGGCCAGCAAGAGCTTTCAGTGCTAGCCCCTTTGGTGTGGGAGCAGTGGCTGGACGTTTTGAATTTCGGAGCTGGGCTGTGGCTGTGCTGAGAAGGAACGTCCCCACTGTGCTGTGGCTAGGAAGCTCAGAGCGCCAGTGCTTGTGGGGCTGTGGAAGGGCTGCCTAGGGCAGGTGATGGCCAGCAAGAGCTTTCAGTGCTAGCCCCTTTGGTGTGGGAGCAGTGGCTGGACGTTTTGAATTTCGGAGCTGGGCTGTGGCTGTGCCGAGAAGGAACGTCCCCACTGTGCTGTGGCTAGGAAGCTCAGAGCGCCAGTGCTTGTGGGGCTGTGGAAGGGCTGCCTAGGGCAGGTGCTGGCCAGCAAGAGGTTTCAGTGCTAGCCCCTTTGGTGTGGGAGCAGTGGCTGGACGTTTTGAATTTGGGAGCTGGGCTGTGGCTGTGCCGAGAAGGAACGTCCCCACTGTGCTGTGGCTAGGAAGCTCAGAGAGCCAGTGCTTGTGGGGCTGTGGAAGGGCTGCCTAGGGCAGGTGATGGCCAGCAAGAGCTTTCAGTGCTAGCCCCTTTGGTGTGGGAGCAGTGGCTGGACGTTTCGAATTTCGGAGCTGGGCTGTGGCTGTGCCTAGAAGGAACGTCCCCACTGTGCTGTGGCTAGGAAGCGCAGAGCGCCAGTGCTTGTGGGGCTGTGGAAGGGCTGCCTAGGGCAGGTGATGGCCAGCAAGAGCTTTCAGTGCTAGCCCCTTTGGTGAGGGAGCAG
Organism: Aptenodytes patagonicus; assembly: GCF_965638725.1. NCBI lineage: Eukaryota > Metazoa > Chordata > Aves > Sphenisciformes > Spheniscidae > Aptenodytes > Aptenodytes patagonicus. The sequence continues at coordinate 1,194,930 of NW_027471996.1, read as the reverse complement.
TGGCTGGACGTTTCGAATTTCGGAGCGGGGCTGTGGCTGTGCCGAGAAGGAACGTCCCCACTGTGCTGTGGCTAGGAAGTTCAGAGCACCAGTGCTTGTGGGGCTGTGGAAGGGCTGCCTAGGGCAGGTGCTGGCCAGCAAGAGCTTTCAGTGCTAGCCCCTTTGGTGTGGGAGCAGTGGCTGGACGTTTTGAATTTGGGAGCTGGGCTGTGGCTGTGCCGAGAAGGAACGTCCCCACTGTGCTGTGGCTAGGAAGCTCAGAGCGCCAGTGCTTGTGGGGCTGTGGAAGGGCTGCCTAGGGCAGGTGATGGCCAGCAAGAGCTTTCAGTGCTAGCCCCTTTGGTGTGGGAGCAGTGGCTGGACGTTTTGAATTTCGGATCTGGGCTGTGGCTGTGCCGAGAAGGAACGTCCCCACTGTGCTGTGGCTAGGAAGCGCAGAGCGCCAGTGCTTGTGGGGCTGTGGAAGGGCTGCCTAGGGCAGGTGATGGCCAGCAAGAGCTTTCAGTGCTAGCCCCTTTGGTGTGGGAGCAGTGGCTGGACGTTTTGAATTTGGGAGCTGGGCTGTGGCTGTGCCGAGAAGGAACGTCCCCACTGTGCTGTGGCTAGGAAGCTCAGAGCGCCAGTGCTTGTGGGGCTGTGGAAGGGCTGCCTAGGGCAGGTGCTGGCCAGCAAGAGCTTTCAGTGCTAGCCCCTTTGGTGTGGGAGCAGTGGCTGGACGTTTCGAATTTCGGAACTGGGCTGTGGCTGTGCTGAGAAGGAACGTCCCCACTGTGCTGTGGCTAGGAAGCTCAGAGCGCCAGTGCTTGTGGGGCTGTGGAAGGGCTGCCTAGGGCAGGTGCTGGCCAGCAAGAGCTTTCAGTGCTAGCCCCTTTGGTGTGGGAGCAGCGGCTGGACGTTTTGAATTTGGGAGCTGGGCTGTGGCTGTGCCGAGAAGGAACGTCCCCACTGTGCTGTGGCTAGGAAGCGCAGAGCGCCAGTGCTTGTGGGGCTGTGGAAGGGCTGCCTAGGGCAGGTGCTGGCCAGCAAGAGCTTTCAGTGCTAGCCCCTTTGGTGTGGGAGCAGTGGCTGGACGTTTTGAATTTGGGAGCTGGGCTCTGGCTGTGCCAAGAAGGAACGTCCCCACTGTGCTGTGGCTAGGAAGCTGAGAGCGCCAGTGCTTGTGGGGCTGTGGAAGGGCTGCCTAGGGCAGGTGATGGCCAGCAAGAGCTTTCAGTGCTAGCCCCTTTGGTGTGGGAGCAGTGGCTGGACGTTTCGAATTTGGGAGCTGGGCTGTGGCTGTGCTGAGAAGGAACGTCCCCACTGTGCTGTGGACAGGAAGCTCAGAGCGCCAGTGCTTGTGGGGCTGTGGAAGGGCTGCCTAGGGCAGGTGATGGCCAGCAAGAGCTTTCAGTGCTAGCCCCTTTGGTGTGGGAGCAGTGGCTGGACGTTTTGAATTTCGGAGCTGGGCTGTGGCTGTGCTGAGAAGGAACGTCCCCACTGTGCTGTGGCTAGGAAGCTCAGAGCGCCAGTGCTTGTGGGGCTGTGGAAGGGCTGCCTAGGGCAGGTGCTGGCCAGCAAGAGCTTTCAGTGCTAGCCCCTTTGGTGTGGGAGCAGTGGCTGGACGTTTTGAATTTCGGAGCTGGGCTGTGGCTGTGCCGAGAAGGAACGTCCCCACTGTGCTGTGGCTAGGAAGCGCAGAGCGCCAGTGCTTGTGGGGCTGTGGAAGGGCTGCCTAGGGCAGGTGCTGGCCAGCAAGAGCTTTCAGTGCTAGCCCCTTTGGTGTGGGAGCAGTGGCTGGAGGTTTTGAATTTCGGAGCTGGGCTGTGGCTGTGCTGAGAAGGAACGTCCCCACTGTGCTGTGGCTAGGAAGCTCAGAGCGCCAGTGCTTGTGGGGCTGTGGAAGGGCTGCCTAGGGCAGGTGATGGCCAGCAAGAGCTTTCAGTGCTAGCCCCTTTGGTGTGGGAGCAGTGGCTGGACGTTTTGAATTTCGAATCTGGGCTATGGCTGTGCCGAGAAGGAACATCCCCACTGTGCTGTGGCTAGGAAGCTCAGAGCGCCAGTGCTTGTGGGGCTGTGGAAGGGCTGCCTAGGGCAGGTGATGGCCAGCAAGAGCTTTCAGTGCTAGCCCCTTTGGTGTGGGAGCAGTGGCTGGACGTTTTGAATTTTGGATCTGGGCTGTGGCTGTGCCGAGGAGGAACGTCCCCACTGTGCTGTGGCTAGGAAGCTCAGAGCGCCAGTGCTTGTGGGGCTGTGGAAGGGCTGCCTAGGGCAGGTGATGGCCAGCAAGAGCTTTCAGTGCTAGCCCCTTTGGTGTGGGAGCAGTGGCTGGACGTTTTGAATTTCGGAGCTGGGCTGTGGCTGTGCCGAGAAGGAACGTCCCCACTGTGCTGTGGCTAGGCAGCTCAGAGCGCCAGTGCTTGTGGGGCTGTGGAAGGGCTGCCTAGGGCAGGTGATGGCCAGCAAGAGCTTTCAGTGCTAGCCCCTTTGGTGTGGGAGCAGTGGCTGGACGTTTTGAATTTGGGAGCTGGGCTGTGGCTGTGCCGAGAAGGAACGTCCCCACTGTGCTGTGGCTAGGAAGCTCAGAGGGCCAGTGCTTGTGGGGCTGTGGAAGGGCTGCCTAGGGCAGGTGATGGCCAGCAAGAGCTTTCAGTGCTAGCCCCTTTGGTGTGGGAGCAGTGGCTGGACGTTTTGAATTTGGGAGCTGGGCTGTGGCTGTGCCGAGAAGGAACGTCCCCACTGTGCTGTGGCTAGGAAGCTCAGAGCGCCAGTGCTTGTGGGGCTGTGGAAGGGCTGCCTAGGGCAGGTGATGGCCAGCAAGAGCTTTCAGTGCTAGCCCCTTTGGTGTGGGAGCAGTGGCTGGACGTTTTGAATTTGGGAGCTGGGCTGTGGCTGTGCCGAGAAGGAACGTCCCCACTGTGCTGTGGCTAGGAAGCTCAGAGCGCCAGTGCTTGTGGGGCTGTGGAAGGGCTGCCTAGGGCAGGTGATGGCCAGCAAGAGCTTTCAGTGCTAGCCCCTTTGGTGTGGGAGCAGTGGCTGGACGTTTCGAATTTGGGAGCTGGGCTGTGGCTGTGCTGAGAAGGAACGTCCCCACTGTGCTGTGGACAGGAAGCTCAGAGCGCCAGTGCTTGTGGGGCTGTGGAAGGGCTGCCTAGGGCAGGTGATGGCCAGCAAGAGCTTTCAGTGCTAGCCCCTTTGGTGTGGGAGCAGTGGCTGGACGTTTTGAATTTCGGAGCTGGGCTGTGGCTGTGCTGAGAAGGAATGTCCCCACTGTGCTGTGGCTAGGAAGCTCAGAGCGCCAGGGCTTGTGGGGCTGTGGAAGGGCTGCCTAGGGCAGGTGCTGGCCAGCAAGAGCTTTCAGTGCTAGCCCCTTTCGTGTGGGAGCAGTGGCTGGACGTTTTGAATTTCGGAGCTGGGCTGTGGCTGTGCTGAGAAGGAACGTCCCCACTGTGCTGTGGCTAGGAAGCTCAGAGCGCCAGTGCTTGTGGGGCTGTGGAAGGGCTGCCTAGGGCAGGTGATGGCCAGCAAGAGCTTTCAGTGCTAGCCCCTTTGGTGTGGGAGCAGTGGCTGGAGGTTTTGAATTTCGGAGCTGGGCTGTGGCTGTGCTGAGAAGGAACGTCCCCACTGTGCTGTGGCTAGGAAGCTCAGAGCGCCAGTGCTTGTGGGGCTGTGGAAGGGCTGCCTAGGGCAGGTGATGGCCAGCAAGAGCTTTCAGTGCTAGCCCCTTTGGTGTGGGAGCAGTGGCTGGACGTTTTGAATTTGGGAGCTGGGCTCTGGCTGTGCCAAGAAGGAACGTCCCCACTGTGCTGTGGCTAGGAAGCTGAGAGCGCCAGTGCTTGTGGGGCTGTGGAAGGGCTGCCTAGGGCAGGTGATGGCCAGCAAGAGCTTTCAGTGCTAGCCCCTTTGGTGTGGGAGCAGTGGCTGGACGTTTCGAATTTGGGAGGTGGGCTGTGGCTGTGCTGAGAAGGAACGTCCCCACTGTGCTGTGGACAGGAAGCTCAGAGCGCCAGTGCTTGTGGGGCTGTGGAAGGGCTGCCTAGGGCAGGTGATGGCCAGCAAGAGCTTTCAGTGCTAGCCCCTTTGGTGTGGGAGCAGTGGCTGGACGTTTTGAATTTCGGAGCTGGGCTGTGGCTGTGCTGAGAAGGAACGTCCCCACTGTGCTGTGGCTAGGAAGCTCAGAGCGCCAGTGCTTGTGGGGCTGTGGAAGGGCTGCCTAGGGCAGGTGCTGGCCAGCAAGAGCTTTCAGTGCTAGCCCCTTTGGTGTGGGAGCAGTGGCTGGACCTTTTGAATTTCGGAGCTGGGCTGTGGCTGTGCCGAGAAGGAACGTCCCCACTGTGCTGTGGCTAGGAAGCGCAGAGCGCCAGTGCTTGTGGGGCTGTGGAAGGGCTGCCTAGGGCAGGTGCTGGCCAGCAAGAGCTTTCAGTGCTAGCCCCTTTGGTGTGGGAGCAGTGGCTGGAGGTTTTGAATTTCGGAGCTGGGCTGTGGCTGTGCTGAGAAGGAACGTCCCCACTGTGCTGTGGCTAGGAAGCTCAGAGCGCCAGTGCTTGTGGGGCTGTGGAAGGGCTGCCTAGGGCAGGTGATGGCCAGCAAGAGCTTTCAGTGCTAGCCCCTTTGGTGTGGGAGCAGTGGCTGGACGTTTTGAATTTCGAATCTGGGCTATGGCTGTGCCGAGAAGGAACATCCCCACTGTGCTGTGGCTAGGAAGCTCAGAGCGCCAGTGCTTGTGGGGCTGTGGAAGGGCTGCCTAGGGCAGGTGATGGCCAGCAAGAGCTTTCAGTGCTAGCCCCTTTGGTGTGGGAGCAGTGGCTGGACGTTTTGAATTTTGGATCTGGGATCTGGCTGTGCCGAGAAGGAACGTCCCCACTGTGCTGTGGCTAGGAAGCTCAGAGCGCCAGTGCTTGTGGGGCTGTGGAAGGGCTGCCTAGGGCAGGTGATGGCCAGCAAGAGCTTTCAGTGCTAGCCCCTTTGGTGTGGGAGCAGTGGCTGGACGTTTTGAATTTCGGAGCTGGGCTGTGGCTGTGCCGAGAAGGAACGTCCCCACTGTGCTGTGGCTAGGCAGCTCAGAGCGCCAGTGCTTGTGGGGCTGTGGAAGGGCTGCCTAGGGCAGGTGATGGCCAGCAAGAGCTTTCAGTGCTAGCCCCTTTGGTGTGGGAGCAGTGGCTGGACGTTTTGAATTTGGGAGCTGGGCTGTGGCTGTGCCGAGAAGGAACGTCCCCACTGTGCTGTGGCTAGGCAGCTCAGAGCGCCAGTGCTTGTGGGGCTGTGGAAGGGCTGCCTAGGGCAGGTGATGGCCAGCAAGAGCTTTCAGTGCTAGCCCCTTTGGTGTGGGAGCAGTGGCTGGACGTTTTGAATTTGGGAGCTGGGCTGTGGCTGTGCCGAGAAGGAACGTCCCCACTGTGCTGTGGCTAGGAAGCTCAGAGCGCCAGTGCTTGTGGGGCTGTGGAAGGGCTGCCTAGGGCAGGTGATGGCCAGCAAGAGCTTTCAGTGCTAGCCCCTTTGGTGTGGGAGCAGTGGCTGGACGTTTTGAATTTGGGAGCTGGGCTGTGGCTGTGCCGAGAAGGAACGTCCCCACTGTGCTGTGGCTAGGAAGCTCAGAGCGCCAGTGCTTGTGGGGCTGTGGAAGGGCTGCCTAGGGCAGGTGATGGCCAGCAAGAGCTTTCAGTGCTAGCCCCTTTGGTGTGGGAGCAGTGGCTGGACGTTTCGAATTTGGGAGCTGGGCTGTGGCTGTGCTGAGAAGGAACGTCCCCACTGTGCTGTGGACAGGAAGCTCAGAGCGCCAGTGCTTGTGGGGCTGTGGAAGGGCTGCCTAGGGCAGGTGATGGCCAGCAAGAGCTTTCAGTGCTAGCCCCTTTGGTGTGGGAGCAGTGGCTGGACGTTTTGAATTTCGGAGCTGGGCTGTGGCTGTGCTGAGAAGGAATGTCCCCACTGTGCTGTGGCTAGGAAGCTCAGAGCGCCAGGGCTTGTGGGGCTGTGGAAGGGCTGCCTAGGGCAGGTGCTGGCCAGCAAGAGCTTTCAGTGCTAGCCCCTTTCGTGTGGGAGCAGTGGCTGGACGTTTTGAATTTCGGAGCTGGGCTGTGGCTGTGCTGAGAAGGAACGTCCCCACTGTGCTGTGGCTAGGAAGCTCAGAGCGCCAGTGCTTGTGGGGCTGTGGAAGGGCTGCCTAGGGCAGGTGATGGCCAGCAAGAGCTTTCAGTGCTAGCCCCTTTGGTGTGGGAGCAGTGGCTGGAGGTTTTGAATTTCGGAGCTGGGCTGTGGCTGTGCTGAGAAGGAACGTCCCCACTGTGCTGTGGCTAGGAAGCTCAGAGCGCCAGTGCTTGTGGGGCTGTGGAAGGGCTGCCTAGGGCAGGTGATGGCCAGCAAGAGCTTTCAGTGCTAGCCCCTTTGGTGTGGGAGCAGTGGCTGGACGTTTTGAATTTTGGATCTGGGATCTGGCTGTGCCGAGAAGGAACGTCCCCACTGTGCTGTGGCTAGGAAGCTCAGAGCGCCAGTGCTTGTGGGGCTGTGGAAGGGCTGCCTAGGGCAGGTGATGGCCAGCAAGAGCTTTCAGTGCTAGCCCCTTTGGTGTGGGAGCAGTGGCTGGACGTTTTGAATTTCGGAGCTGGGCTGTGGCTGTGCTGAGAAGGAACGTCCCCACTGTGCTGTGGCTAGGAAGCTCAGAGCGCCAGTGCTTGTGGGGCTGTGGAAGGGCTGCCTAGGGCAGGTGATGGCCAGCAAGAGCTTTCAGTGCTAGCCCCTTTGGTGTGGGAGCAGTGGCTGGACGTTTTGAATTTCGGAGCTGGGCTGTGGCTGTGCCGAGAAGGAACGTCCCCACTGTGCTGTGGCTAGGAAGCTCAGAGCGCCAGTGCTTGTGGGGCTGTGGAAGGGCTGCCTAGGGCAGGTGCTGGCCAGCAAGAGGTTTCAGTGCTAGCCCCTTTGGTGTGGGAGCAGTGGCTGGACGTTTTGAATTTGGGAGCTGGGCTGTGGCTGTGCCGAGAAGGAACGTCCCCACTGTGCTGTGGCTAGGAAGCTCAGAGAGCCAGTGCTTGTGGGGCTGTGGAAGGGCTGCCTAGGGCAGGTGATGGCCAGCAAGAGCTTTCAGTGCTAGCCCCTTTGGTGTGGGAGCAGTGGCTGGACGTTTTGAATTTCGGAGCTGGGCTGTGGCTGTGCCGAGAAGGAACGTCCCCACTGTGCTGTGGCTAGGAAGCGCAGAGCGCCAGTGCTTGTGGGGCTGTGGAAGGGCTGCCTAGGGCAGGTGATGGCCAGCAAGAGCTTTCAGTGCTAGCCCCTTTGGTGAGGGAGCAGTGGCTGGACGTTTCGAATTTCGGAGCGGGGCTGTGGCTGTGCCGAGAAGGAACGTCCCCACTGTGCTGTGGCTAGGAAGTTCAGAGCACCAGTGCTTGTGGGGCTGTGGAAGGGCTGCCTAGGGCAGGTGATGGCCAGCAAGAGCTTTCAGTGCTAGCCCCTTTGGTGTGGGAGCAGTGGCTGGACGTTTTGAATTTGGGAGCTGGGCTGTGGCTGTGCCGAGAAGGAACGTCCCCACTGTGCTGTGGCTAGGAAGCTCAGAGCGCCAGTGCTTGTGGGGCTGTGGAAGGGCTGCCTAGGGCAGGTGATGGCCAGCAAGAGCTTTCAGTGCTAGCCCCTTTGGTGTGGGAGCAGTGGCTGGACGTTTTGAATTTCGGATCTGGGCTGTGGCTGTGCCGAGAAGGAACGTCCCCACTGTGCTGTGGCTAGGAAGCGCAGAGCGCCAGTGCTTGTGGGGCTGTGGAAGGGCTGCCTAGGGCAGGTGATGGCCAGCAAGAGCTTTCAGTGCTAGCCCCTTTGGTGTGGGAGCAGTGGCTGGACGTTTCCGATTTGGGAGCTGGGCTGTGGCTGTGCCGAGAAGGAACGTCCCCACTGTGCTGTGGCTAGGAAGCTCAGAGCGCCAGTGCTTGTGGGGCTGTGGAAGGGCTGCCTAGGGCAGGTGCTGGCCAGCAAGAGCTTTCAGTGCTAGCCCCTTTGGTGTGGGAGCAGTGGCTGGACGTTTTGAATTTCGGAGCTGGGCTGTGGCTGTGCTGAGAAGGAACGTCCCCACTGTGCTGTGGCTAGGAAGCTCAGAGCGCCAGTGCTTGTGGGGCTGTGGAAGGGCTGCCTAGGGCAGGTGCTGGCCAGCAAGAGCTTTCAGTGCTAGCCCCTTTGGTGTGGGAGCAGCGGCTGGACGTTTTGAATTTGGGAGCTGGGCTGTGGCTGTGCCGAGAAGGAACGTCCCCACTGTGCTGTGGCTAGGAAGCGCAGAGCGCCAGTGCTTGTGGGGCTGTGGAAGGGCTGCCTAGGGCAGGTGCTGGCCAGCAAGAGCTTTCAGTGCTAGCCCCTTTGGTGTGGGAGCAGTGGCTGGACGTTTCGAATTTTGGAGCTGGGCTGTGGCTGTGCCGAGAAGGAACGTCCCCACTGTGCTGTGGCTAGGAAGCTCAGAGCGCCAGTGCTTGTGGGGCTGTGGAAGGGCTGCCTAGGGCAGGTGATGGCCAGCAAGAGCTTTCAGTGCTAGCCCCTTTGGTGTGGGAGCAGTGGCTGGACGTTTTGAATTTGGGAGCTGGGCTCTGGCTGTGCCAAGAAGGAACGTCCCCACTGTGCTGTGGCTAGGAAGCTCAGAGCGCCAGTGCTTGTGGGGCTGTGGAAGGGCTGCCTAGGGCAGGTGCTGGCCAGCAAGAGCTTTCAGTGCTAGCCCCTTTGGTGTGGGAGCAGTGGCTGGACGTTTCAAATTTGGGAGCTGGGCTGTGGCTGTGCCGAGAAGGAACGTCCCCACTGTGCTGTGGACAGGAAGCTCAGAGCGCCAGTGCTTGTGGGGCTGTGGAAGGGCTGCCTAGGGCAGGTGCTGGCCAGCAAGAGCTTTCAGTGCTAGCCCCTTTGGTGTGGGAGCAGTGGCTGGACGTTTCGAATTTCGGAGCTGGGCTGTGGCTGTGCCGAGAAGGAACGTCCCCACTGTGCTGTGGCTAGGAAGCGCAGAGCGCCAGGGCTTGTGGGGCTGTGGAAGGGCTGCCTAGGGCAGGTGCTGGCCAGCAAGAGCTTTCAGTGCTAGCCCCTTTCGTGTGGGAGCAGTGGCTGGACGTTTTGAATTTCGGAGCTGGGCTGTGGCTGTGCTGAGAAGGAACGTCCCCACTGTGCTGTGGCTAGGAAGCTGAGAGCGCCAGTGCTTGTGGGGCTGTGGAAGGGCTGCCTAGGGCAGGTGATGGCCAGCAAGAGCTTTCAGTGCTAGCCCCTTTGGTGTGGGAGCAGTGGCTGGACGTTTTGAATTTCGGAGCTGGGCTGTGGCTGTGCTGAGAAGGAACGTCCCCACTGTGCTGTGGCTAGGAAGCTCAGAGCGCCAGTGCTTGTGGGGCTGTGGAAGGGCTGCCTAGGGCAGGTGATGGCCAGCAAGAGCTTTCAGTGCTAGCCCCTTTGGTGTGGGAGCAGTGGCTGGACGTTTTGAATTTCGGAGCTGGGCTGTGGCTGTGCCGAGAAGGAACGTCCCCACTGTGCTGTGGCTAGGAAGCTCAGAGCGCCAGTGCTTGTGGGGCTGTGGAAGGGCTGCCTAGGGCAGGTGCTGGCCAGCAAGAGCTTTCAGTGCTAGCCCCTTTGGTGTGGGAGCAGTGGCTGGACGTTTTGAATTTGGGAGCTGGGCTGTGGCTGTGCCGAGAAGGAACGTCCCCACTGTGCTGTGGCTAGGAAGCTCAGAGCGCCAGTGCTTGTGGGGCTGTGGAAGGGCTGCCTAGGGCAGGTGATGGCCAGCAAGAGCTTTCAGTGCTAGCCCCTTTGGTGTGGGAGCAGTGGCTGGACGTTTTGCATTTCGGAGCTGGGCTGTGGCTGTGCCGAGAAGGAACGTCCCCACTGTGCTGTGGCTAGGAAGCGCAGAGCGCCAGTGCTTGTGGGGCTGTGGAAGGGCTGCCTAGGGCAGGTGATGGCCAGCAAGAGCTTTCAGTGCTAGCCCCTTTGGTGTGGGAGCAGTGGCTGGACGTTTCGAATTTGGGAGCTGGGCTGTGGCTGTGCCGAGAAGGAACGTCCCCACTGTGCTGTGGCTAGGAAGCTCAGAGCGCCAGTGCTTGTGGGGCTGTGGAAGGGCTGCCTAGGGCAGGTGATGGCCAGCAAGAGCTTTCAGTGCTAGCCCCTTTGGTGTGGGAGCAGTGGCTGGACGTTTCGAATTTCGGAGCTGGGCTGTGGCTGTGCCGAGAAGGAACGTCCCCACTGTGCTGTGGCCAGGAAGCTCAGAGCACCAGTGCTTGTGGGGCTGTGGAAGGGCTGCCTAGGGCAGGTGCTGGCCAGCAAGAGCTTTCAGTGCTAGCCCCTTTGGTGTGGGAGCAGTGGCTGGACGTTTTGAATTTCTGATCTGGGCTGTGGCTGTGCCGAGAAGGAACGTCCCCACTGTGCTGTGGCTAGGAAGCTCAGAGCGCCAGTGCTTGTGGGGCTGTGGAAGGGCTGCCTAGGGCATGTGATGGCCAGCAAGAGCTTTCAGTGCTAGCCCCTTTGGTGTGGGAGCAGTGGCTGGACGTTTTGAATTTGGGAGCTGGGCTGTGGCTGTGCCGAGAAGGAACGTCCCCACTGTGCTGTGGCTAGGAAGCTCAGAGCGCCAGTGCTTGTGGGGCTGTGGAAGGGCTGCCTAGGGCAGGTGCTGGCCAGCAAGAGCTTTCAGTGCTAGCCCCTTTGGTGTGGGAGCAGTGGCTGGACGTTTCGAATTTCGGAGCTGGGCTGTGGCTGTGCCGAGAAGGAACGTCCCCACTGTGCTGTGGCTAGGAAGCTCAGAGCGCCAGTGCTTGTGGGGCTGTGGAAGGGCTGCCTAGGGCAGGTGCTGGCCAGCAAGAGCTTTCAGTGCTAGCCCCTTTGGTGTGGGAGCAGTGGCTGGACGTTTTGAATTTCGGAGATGGGCTGTGGCTGTGCTGAGAAGGAACATCCCCACTGTGCTGTGGCTAGGAAGCTCAGAGCGCCAGTGCTTGTGGGGCTGTGGAAGGGCTGCCTAGGGCAGGTGATGGCCAGCAAGAGCTTTCAGTGCTAGCCCCTTTGGTGTGGGAGCAGTGGCTGGACGTTTTGAATTTGGGAGCTGGGCTCTGGCTGTGCCAAGAAGGAACGTCCCCACTGTGCTGTGGCTAGGAAGCTCAGAGCGCCAGTGCTTGTGGGGCTGTGGAAGGGCTGCCTAGGGCAGGTGCTGGCCAGCAAGAGCTTTCAGTGCTAGCCCCTTTGGTGTGGGAGCAGTGGCTGGACGTTTCGAATTTGGGAGCTGGGCTGTGGCTGTGCTGAGAAGGAACGTCCCCACTGTGCTGTGGACAGGAAGCTCAGAGCGCCAGTGCTTGTGGGGCTGTGGAAGGGCTGCCTAGGGCAGGTGCTGGCCAGCAAGAGCTTTCAGTGCTAGCCCCTTTGGTGTGGGAGCAGTGGCTGGACGTTTTGAATTTGGGAGCTGGGCTGTGGCTGTGCCGAGAAGGAACGTCCCCACTGTGCTGTGGCTAGGAAGCGCAGAGCGCCAGTGCTTGTGGGGCTGTGGAAGGGCTGCCTAGGGCAGGTGCTGGCCAGCAAGAGCTTTCAGTGCTAGCCCCTTTGGTGTGGGAGCAGTGGCTGGACGTTTTGAATTTGGGAGCTGGGCTGTGGCTGTGCTGAGAAGGAACGTCCCCACTGTGCTGTGGCTAGGAAGCTGAGAGCGCCAGTGCTTGTGGGGCTGTGGAAGGGCTGCCTAGGGCAGGTGCTGGCCAGCAAGAGCTTTCAGTGCTAGCCCCTTTGGTGTGGGAGCAGTGGCTGGACGTTTTGAATTTCGGATCTGGGATCTGGCTGTGCCGAGAAGGAACGTCCCCACTGTGCTGTGGCTAGGAAGCTCAGAGCGCCAGTGCTTGTGGGGCTGTGGAAGGGCTGCCTAGGGCAGGTGATGGCCAGCAAGAGCTTTCAGTGCTAGCCCCTTTGGTGTGGGAGCAGTGGCTGGACGTTTTGAATTTCGGAGCTGGGCTGTGGCTGTGCCGAGAAGGAACGTCCCCACTGTGCTGTGGCTAGGAAGCTCAGAGCGCCAGTGCTTGTGGGGCTGTGGAAGGGCTGCCTAGGGCAGGTGATGGCCAGCAAGAGCTTTCAGTGCTAGCCCCTTTGGTGTGGGAGCAGTGGCTGGACGTTTTGAATTTGGGAGCTGGGCTGTGGCTGTGCCGAGAAGGAACGTCCCCACTGTGCTGTGGCTAGGAAGCTCAGAGCGCCAGTGCTTGTGGGGCTGTGGAAGGGCTGCCTAGGGCAGGTGCTGGCCAGCAAGAGCTTTCAGTGCTAGCCCCTTTGGTGTGGGAGCAGTGGCTGGACGTTTCGAATTTGGGAGCTGGGCTGTGGCTGTGCCGAGAAGGAACGTCCCCACTGTGCTGTGGCTAGGAAGCTCAGAGCGCCAGTGCTTGTGGGGCTGTGGAAGGGCTGCCTAGGGCAGGTGATGGCCAGCAAGAGCTTTCAGTGCTAGCCCCTTTGGTGTGGGAGCAGTGGCTGGACGTTTTGCATTTCGGAGCTGGGCTGTGGCTGTGCCGAGAAGGAACGTCCCCACTGTGCTGTGGCTAGGAAGCGCAGAGCGCCAGTGCTTGTGGGGCTGTGGAAGGGCTGCCTAGGGCGGGTGATGGCCAGCAAGAGCTTTCAGTGCTAGCCCCTTTGGTGAAGGAGCAGTGGCTGGACGTTTCGAATTTCGGAGCGGGGCTGTGGCTGTGCCGAGAAGGAACGTCCCCACTGTGCTGTGGCTAGGAAGCTCAGAGCACCAGTGCTTGTGGGGCTGTGGAAGGGCTGCCTAGGGCAGGTGATGGCCAGCAAGAGCTTTCAGTGCTAGCCCCTTTGGTGTGGGAGCAGTGGCTGGACGTTTTGAATTTGGGAGCTGGGCTGTGGCTGTGCCGAGAACGAACGTCCCCACTGTGCTGTGGCTAGGAAGCTCAGAGCGCCAGTGCTTGTGGGGCTGTGGAAGGGCTGCCTAGGGCAGGTGATGGCCAGCAAGAGCTTTCAGTGCTAGCCCTTTGGTGTGGGAGCAGTGGCTGGACGTTTTGAATTTGGGAGCTGGGCTGTGGCTGTGCCGAGAAGGAACGTCCCCACTGTGCTGTGGCTAGGAAGCTCAGAGCACCAGTGCTTGTGGGGCTGTGGAAGGGCTGCCTAGGGCAGGTGATGGCCAGCAAGAGCTTTCAGTGCTAGCCCCTTTGGTGTGGGAGCAGTGGCTGGACGTTTTGAATTTCGGATCTGGGCTGTGGCTGTGCCGAGAAGGAACGTCCCCACTGTGCTGTGGCTAGGAAGCGCAGAGCGCCAGTGCTTGTGGGGCTGTGGAAGGGCTGCCTAGGGCAGGTGATGGCCAGCAAGAGCTTTCAGTGCTAGCCCCTTTGGTGTGGGAGCAGTGGCTGGACGTTTTGCATTTCGGAGCTGGGCTGTGGCTGTGCCGAGAAGGAACGTCCCCACTGTGCTGTGGCTAGGAAGCGCAGAGCGCCAGGGCTTGTGGGGCTGTGGAAGGGCTGCCTAGGGCGGGTGATGGCCAGCAAGAGCTTTCAGTGCTAGCCCCTTTGGTGAAGGAGCAGTGGCTGGACGTTTCGAATTTCGGAGCGGGGCTGTGGCTGTGCCGAGAAGGAACGTCCCCACTGTGCTGTGGCTAGGAAGCTCAGAGCACCAGTGCTTGTGGGGCTGTGGAAGGGCTGCCTAGGGCAGGTGCTGGCCAGCAAGAGCTTTCAGTGCTAGCCCCTTTGGTGTGGGAGCAGTGGCTGGACGTTTTGAATTTGGGAGCTGGGCTGTGGCTGTGCCGAGAAGGAACGTCCCCACTGTGCTGTGGCTAGGAAGCTCAGAGCGCCAGTGCTTGTGGGGCTGTGGAAGGGCTGCCTAGGGCAGGTGATGGCCAGCAAGAGCTTTCAGTGCTAGCCCTTTGGTGTGGGAGCAGTGGCTGGACGTTTCGAATTTGGGAGCTGGGCTGTGGCTGTGCCGAGAAGGAACGTCCCCACTGTGCTGTGGCTAGGAAGCGCAGAGCGCCAGTGCTTGTGGGGCTGTGGAAGGGCTGCCTAGGGCAGGTGATGGCCAGCAAGAGCTTTCAGTGCTAGCCCCTTTGGTGTGGGAGCAGTGGCTGGACGTTTTGCATTTCGGAGCTGGGCTGTGGCTGTGCCGAGAAGGAACGTCCCCACTGTGCTGTGGCTAGGAAGCGCAGAGCGCCAGTGCTTGTGGGGCTGTGGAAGGGCTGCCTAGGGCAGGTGCTGGCCAGCAAGAGCTTTCAGTGCTAGCCCCTTTGGTGAAGGAGCAGTGGCTGGACGTTTCGAATTTCGGAGCGGGGCTGTGGCTGTGCCGAGAAGGAACGTCCCCACTGTGCTGTGGCTAGGAAGCTCAGAGCACCAGTGCTTGTGGGGCTGTGGAAGGGCTGCCTAGGGCAGGTGCTGGCCAGCAAGAGCTTTCAGTGCTAGCCCCTTTGGTGTGGGAGCAGTGGCTGGACGTTTTGAATTTGGGAGCTGGGCTGTGGCTGTGCCGAGAAGGAACGTCCCCACTGTGCTGTGGACAGGAAGCTCAGAGCGCCAGTGCTTCTGGGGCTGTGGAAGGGCTGCCTAGGGCAGGTGATGGCCAGCAAGAGCTTTCAGTGCTAGCCCTTTGGTGTGGGAGCAGTGGCTGGACGTTTTGAATTTGGGAGCTGGGCTGTGGCTGTGCCGAGAAGGAACGTCCCCACTGTGCTGTGGCTAGGAAGCTCAGAGCACCAGTGCTTGTGGGGCTGTGGAAGGGCTGCCTAGGGCAGGTGATGGCCAGCAAGAGCTTTCAGTGCTAGCCCCTTTGGTGTGGGAGCAGTGGCTGGACGTTTTGAATTTCGGATCTGGGCTGTGGCTGTGCCGAGAAGGAACGTCCCCACTGTGCTGTGGCTAGGAAGCGCAGAGCGCCAGTGCTTGTGGGGCTGTGGAAGGGCTGCCTAGGGCAGGTGATGGCCAGCAAGAGCTTTCAGTGCTAGCCCCTTTGGTGTGGGAGCAGTGGCTGGACGTTTCCGATTTGGGAGCTGGGCTGTGGCTGTGCCGAGAAGGAACGTCCCCACTGTGCTGTGGCTAGGAAGCTCAGAGCGCCAGTGCTTATGGGGCTGTGGAAGGGCTGCCTAGGGCAGGTGATGGCCAGCAAGAGCTTTCAGTGCTAGCCCCTTTGGTGTGGGAGCAGTGGCTGGACGTTTTGAATTTCGGAGCTGGGCTGTGGCTGTGCCGAGAAGGAACGTCCCCACTGTGCTGTGGCTAGGAAGCTCAGAGCGCCAGTGCTTATGGGGCTGTGGAAGGGCTGCCTAGGGCAGGTGCTGGCCAGCAAGAGCTTTCAGTGCTAGCCCCTTTGGTGTGGGAGCAGTGGCTGGACGTTTTGAATTTGGGAGCTGGGCTGTGGCTGTGCTGAGAAGGAACGTCCCCACTGTGCTGTGGCTAGGAAGCTCAGAGCGCCAGTGCTTGTGGGGCTGTGGAAGGGCTGCCTAGGGCAGGTGCTGGCCAGCAAGAGCTTTCAGTGCTAGCCCCTTTGGTGTGGGAGCAGTGGCTGGACGTTTCGAATTTGGGAGCTGGGCTGTGGCTGTGCCGAGAAGGAACGTCCCCACTGTGCTGTGGCTAGGAAGCTCAGAGCGCCAGTGCTTGTGGGGCTGTGGAAGGGCTGCCTAGGGAAGGTGCTGGCCAGCAAGAGCTTTCAGTGCTAGCCCCTTTGGTGTGGGAGCAGCGGCTGGACGTTTTGAATTTCGGAGCTGGGCTGTGGCTGTGCCGAGAAGGAACGTCCCCACTGTGCTGTGGCTAGGAAGCTCAGAGCGCCAGTGCTTGTGGGGCTGTGGAAGGGCTGCCTAGGGCAGGTGATGGCCAGCAAGAGCGTTCAGTGCTAGCCCCTTTGGTGTGGGAGCAGTGGCTGGACGTTTTGAATTTCGGATCTGGGCTGTGGCTGTGCCGAGAAGGAACGTCCCCACTGTGCTGTGGCTAGGAAGCTCAGAGCGCCAGTGCTTGTGGGGCTGTGGAAGGGCTGCGTAGGGCAGGTGATGGCCAGCAAGAGCTTTCAGTGCTAGCCCCTTTGGTGTGGGAGCAGTGGCTGGACGTTTTGAATTTCGGAGCTGGGCTGTGGCTGTGCCGAGAAGGAACGTCCCCACTGTGCTGTGGCTAGGAAGCTCAGAGCGCCAGTGCTTGTGGGGCTGTGGAAGGGCTGCCTAGGGCAGGTGATGGCCAGCAAGAGCTTTCAGTGCTAGCCCCTTTGGTGTGGGAGCAGTGGCTGGACGTTACGAATTTGGGAGCTGGGCTGTGGCTGTGCCGAGAAGGAACGTCCCCACTGTGCTGTGGCTAGGAAGCTCAGAGCGCCAGGGCTTGTGGGGCTGTGGAAGGGCTGCCTAGGGCAGGTGCTGGCCAGCAAGAGCTTTCAGTGCTAGCCCCTTTGGTGTGGGAGCAGTGGCTGGACGTTTTGAATTTCGGATCTGGGCTGTGGCTGTGCCGAGAAGGAACGTCCCCACTGTGCTGTGGCTAGGAAGCTCAGAGCGCCAGTGCTTGTGGGGCTGTGGAAGGGCTGCCTAGGGCAGGTGATGGCCAGCAAGAGCTTTCAGTGCTAGCCCCTTTCATGTGGGAGCAGTGGCTGGACGTTTTGAATTTCGGAGCTGGGCTGTGGCTGTGCCGAGAAGGAACGTCCCCACTGTGCTGTGGCTAGGAAGCGCAGAGCGCCAGTGCTTGTGGGGCTGTGGAAGGGCTGCCTAGGGCGGGTGATGGCCAGCAAGAGCTTTCAGTGCTAGCCCCTTTGGTGAAGGAGCAGTGGCTGGACGTTTCGAATTTCGGAGCGGGGCTGTGGCTGTGCCGAGAAGGAACGTCCCCACTGTGCTGTGGCTAGGAAGCTCAGAGCACCAGTGCTTGTGGGGCTGTGGAAGGGCTGCCTAGGGCAGGTGCTGGCCAGCAAGAGCTTTCAGTGCTAGCCCCTTTGGTGTGGGAGCAGTGGCTGGACGTTTTGAATTTGGGAGCTGGGCTGTGGCTGTGCCGAGGAGGAACGTCCCCACTGTGCTGTGGCTAGGAAGCTCAGAGCGCCAGTGCTTGTGGGGCTGTGGAAGGGCTGCCTAGGGAAGGTGCTGGCCAGCAAGAGCTTTCAGTGCTAGCCCCTTTGGTGTGGGAGCAGCGGCTGGACGTTTTGAATTTGGGAGCTGGGCTGTGGCTGTGCCGAGAAGGAACGTCCCCACTGTGCTGTGGCTAGGAAGCTCAGAGCGCCAGTGCTTGTGGGGCTGTGGAAGGGCTGCCTAGGGCAGGTGATGGCCAGCAAGAGCGTTCAGTGCTAGCCCCTTTGGTGTGGGAGCAGTGGCTGGACGTTTTGAATTTCGGAGCTGGGCTGTGGCTGTGCCGAGAAGGAACGTCCCCACTGTGCTGTGGCTAGGAAGCTCAGAGCGCCAGTGCTTGTGGGGCTGTGGAAGGGCTGCCTAGGGCAGGTGATGGCCAGCAAGAGCTTTCAGTGCTAGCCCCTTTGGTGTGGGAGCAGTGGCTGGACGTTTTGAATTTCGGAGCTGGGCTGTGGCTGTGCCGAGAAGGAACGTCCCCACTGTGCTGTGGCTAGGAAGCTCAGAGCGCCAGTGCTTGTGGGGCTGTGGAAGGGCTGCCTAGGGCAGGTGATGGCCAGCAAGAGCTTTCAGTGCTAGCCCCTTTGGTGTGGGAGCAGTGGCTGGACGTTTCGAATTTGGGAGCTGGGCTGTGGCTGTGCTGAGAAGGAACGTCCCCACTGTGCTGTGGACAGGAAGCTCAGAGCTCCAGGGCTTGTGGGGCTGTGGAAGGGCTGCCTAGGGCAGGTGATGGCCAGCAAGAGCTTTCAGTGCTAGCCCCTTTCGTGTAGGAACAGTGGCTGGACGTTTCGAATTTCGGAGCTGGGCTCTGGCTGTGCTGAGAAGGAACGTCCCCACTGTGCTGTGGCTAGGAAGCTCAGAGCGCCAGTGCTTGTGGGGCTGTGGAAGGGCTGCCTAGGGCAGGTGATGGCCAGCAAGAGCTTTCAGTGCTAGCCCCTTTGGTGTGGGAGCAGTGGCTGGTCGTTTTGAATTTCGGAGATGGGCTCTGGCTGTGCTGAGAAGGAACGTCCCCACTGTGCTGTGGCTAGGAAGCTCAGAGCGCCAGTGCTTGTGGGGCTGTGGAAGGGCTGCCTAGGGCAGGTGCTGGCCAGCAAGAGCTTTCAGTGCTAGCCCCTTTGGTGTGGGAGCAGTGGCTGGACGTTTCGAATTTGGGAGCTGGGCTGTGGCTGTGCTGAGAAGGAACGTCCCCACTGTGCTGTGGACAGGAAGCTCAGAGCGCCAGTGCTTGTGGGGCTGTGGAAGGGCTGCCTAGGGCAGGTGATGGCCAGCAAGAGCTTTCAGTGCTAGCCCCTTTGGTGTGGGAGCAGTGGCTGGACGTTTTGAATTTCGGATCTGGGCTGTGGCTGTGCTGAGAAGGAACGTCCCCACTGTGCTGTGGCTAGGAAGCTCAGAGCGCCAGTGCTTGTGGGGCTGTGGAAGGGCTGCCTAGGGCAGGTGATGGCCAGCAAGAGCTTTCAGTGCTAGCCCCTTTGGTGTGGGAGCAGTGGCTGGACGTTTCGAATTTCGGAGCTGGGCTGTGGCTGTGCCGAGAAGGAACGTCCCCACTGTGCTGTGGCTAGGAAGCGCAGAGCGCCAGTGCTTGTGGGGCTGTGGAAGGGCTGCCTAGGGCAGGTGCTGGCCAGCAAGAGCTTTCAGTGCTAGCCCCTTTCGTGTGGGAGCAGTGGCTGGACGTTTTGAATTTCGGAGCTGGGCTGTGGCTGTGCTGAGAAGGAACGTCCCCACTGTGCTGTGGCTAGGAAGCTCAGAGCGCCAGTGCTTGTGGGGCTGTGGAAGGGCTGCCTAGGGCAGGTGCTGGCCAGCAAGAGCTTTCAGTGCTAGCCCCTTTGGTGTGGGAGCAGTGGCTGGACGTTTTGAATTTCGGATCTGGGCTCTGGCTGTGCCGAGAAGGAACATCCCCACTGTGCTGTGGCTAGGAAGCGCAGAGCGCCAGTGCTTGTGGGGCTGTGGAAGGGCTGCCTAGGGCAGGTGATGGCCAGCAAGAGCTTTCAGTGCTAGCCCCTTTG
Organism: Aptenodytes patagonicus; assembly: GCF_965638725.1. Taxonomy (NCBI): domain Eukaryota; kingdom Metazoa; phylum Chordata; class Aves; order Sphenisciformes; family Spheniscidae; genus Aptenodytes; species Aptenodytes patagonicus. The sequence goes on along the minus strand of NW_027471996.1, from coordinate 1,176,006 downwards.
GTGTGGGAGCAGTGGCTGGACGTTTTGAATTTGGGAGCTGGGCTGTGGCTGTGCCGAGAAGGAACGTCCCCACTGTGCTGTGGCTAGGAAGCTCAGAGCGCCAGTGCTTGTGGGGCTGTGGAAGGGCTGCCTAGGGCAGGTGCTGGCCAGCAAGAGCTTTCAGTGCTAGCCCCTTTGGTGTGGGAGCAGTGGCTGGACGTTTTGAATTTGGGAGCTGGGCTGTGGCTGTGCCGAGAAGGAACGTCCCCACTGTGCTGTGGCTAGGAAGCTCAGAGCGCCAGTGCTTGTGGGGCTGTGGAAGGGCTGCCTAGGGCAGGTGATGGCCAGCAAGAGCTTTCAGTGCTAGCCCCTTTGGTGTGGGAGCAGTGGCTGGACGTTTTGAATTTGGGAGCTGGGCTGTGGCTGTGCCGAGAAGGAACGTCCCCACTGTGCTGTGGCTAGGAAGCTCAGAGAGCCAGTGCTTGTGGGGCTGTGGAAGGGCTGCCTAGGGCAGGTGATGGCCAGCAAGAGCTTTCAGTGCTAGCCCCTTTGGTGTGGGAGCAGTGGCTGGACGTTTTGCATTTCGGAGCTGGGCTGTGGCTGTGCCGAGAAGGAACGTCCCCACTGTGCTGTGGCTAGGAAGCGCAGAGCGCCAGTGCTTGTGGGGCTGTGGAAGGGCTGCCTAGGGCGGGTGATGGCCAGCAAGAGCTTTCAGTGCTAGCCCCTTTGGTGAAGGAGCAGTGGCTGGACGTTTCGAATTTCGGAGCTGGGCTGTGGCTGTGCCGAGAAGGAACGTCCCCACTGTGCTGTGGCTAGGAAGCTCAGAGCACCAGTGCTTGTGGGGCTGTGGAAGGGCTGCCTAGGGCAGGTGCTGGCCAGCAAGAGCTTTCAGTGCTAGCCCCTTTGGTGTGGGAGCAGTGGCTGGACGTTTTGAATTTGGGAGCTGGGCTGTGGCTGTGCCGAGAAGGAACGTCCCCACTGTGCTGTGGCTAGGAAGCTCAGAGCGCCAGTGCTTGTGGGGCTGTGGAAGGGCTGCCTAGGGCAGGTGATGGCCAGCAAGAGCTTTCAGTGCTAGCCCTTTGGTGTGGGAGCAGTGGCTGGACGTTTTGAATTTGGGAGCTGGGCTGTGGCTGTGCCGAGAAGGAACGTCCCCACTGTGCTGTGGCTAGGAAGCTCAGAGCACCAGTGCTTGTGGGGCTGTGGAAGGGCTGCCTAGGGCAGGTGATGGCCAGCAAGAGCTTTCAGTGCTAGCCCCTTTGGTGTGGGAGCAGTGGCTGGACGTTTTGAATTTCGGATCTGGGCTGTGGCTGTGCCGAGAAGGAACGTCCCCACTGTGCTGTGGCTAGGAAGCGCAGAGCGCCAGTGCTTGTGGGGCTGTGGAAGGGCTGCCTAGGGCAGGTGATGGCCAGCAAGAGCTTTCAGTGCTAGCCCCTTTGGTGTGGGAGCAGTGGCTGGACGTTTTGAATTTGGGAGCTGGGCTGTGGCTGTGCCGAGAAGGAACGTCCCCACTGTGCTGTGGCCAGGAAGCTCAGAGCGCCAGTGCTTGTGGGGCTGTGGAAGGGCTGCCTAGGGCAGGTGATGGCCAGCAAGAGCTTTCAGTGCTAGCCCCTTTGGTGTGGGAGCAGTGGCTGGACGTTTTGAATTTGGGAGCTGGGCTGTGGCTGTGCCGAGAAGGAACGTCCCCACTGTGCTGTGGCTAGGAAGCTCAGAGCGCCAGTGCTTGTGGGGCTGTGGAAGGGCTGCCTAGGGCAGGTGCTGGCCAGCAAGAGCTTTCAGTGCTAGCCCCTTTGGTGTGGGAGCAGTGGCTGGACGTTTTGAATTTCGGAGCTGGGCTGTGGCTGTGCCGAGAAGGAACGTCCCCACTGTGCTGTGGCTAGGAAGCTCAGAGCGCCAGTGCTTGTGGGGCTGTGGAAGGGCTGCCTAGGGCAGGTGATGGCCAGCAAGAGCTTTCAGTGCTAGCCCCTTTGGTGTGGGAGCAGCGGCTGGACGTTTTGAATTTCGGAGCTGGGCTGTGGCTGTGCCGAGAAGGAACGTCCCCACTGTGCTGTGGCTAGGAAGCTCAGAGCGCCAGTGCTTGTGGGGCTGTGGAAGGGCTGCCTAGGGCAGGTGATGGCCAGCAAGAGCGTTCAGTGCTAGCCCCTTTGGTGTGGGAGCAGTGGCTGGACGTTTTGAATTTCGGATCTGGGCTGTGGCTGTGCCGAGAAGGAACGTCCCCACTGTGCTGTGGCTAGGAAGCTCAGAGCGCCAGTGCTTGTGGGGCTGTGGAAGGGCTGCCTAGGGCAGGTGATGGCCAGCAAGAGCTTTCAGTGCTAGCCCCTTTGGTGTGGGAGCAGTGGCTGGACGTTTTGAATTTCGGAGCTGGGCTGTGGCTGTGCCGAGAAGGAACGTCCCCACTGTGCTGTGGCTAGGAAGCTCAGAGCGCCAGTGCTTGTGGGGCTGTGGAAGGGCTGCCTAGGGCAGGTGCTGGCCAGCAAGAGCTTTCAGTGCTAGCCCCTTTGGTGTGGGAGCAGTGGCTGGACGTTACGAATTTGGGAGCTGGGCTGTGGCTGTGCCGAGAAGGAACGTCCCCACTGTGCTGTGGCTAGGAAGCTCAGAGCGCCAGGGCTTGTGGGGCTGTGGAAGGGCTGCCTAGGGCAGGTGCTGGCCAGCAAGAGCTTTCAGTGCTAGCCCCTTTGGTGTGGGAGCAGTGGCTGGACGTTTTGAATTTCGGATCTGGGCTGTGGCTGTGCCGAGAAGGAACGTCCCCACTGTGCTGTGGCTAGGAAGCTCAGAGCGCCAGTGCTTGTGGGGCTGTGGAAGGGCTGCCTAGGGCAGGTGATGGCCAGCAAGAGCTTTCAGTGCTAGCCCCTTTGGTGTGGGAGCAGTGGCTGGACGTTTTGAATTTCGGAGCTGGGCTGTGGCTGTGCCGAGAAGGAACGTCCCCACTGTGCTGTGGCCAGGAAGCTCAGAGCACCAGTGCTTGTGGGGCTGTGGAAGGGCTGCCTAGGGCAGGTGATGGCCAGCAAGAGCTTTCAGTGCTAGCCCCTTTGGTGTGGGAGCAGTGGCTGGACGTTTCGAATTTGGGAGCTGGGCTGTGGCTGTTCTGAGAAGGAACGTCCCCACTGTGCTGTGGCTAGGAATCTCAGAGCTCCAGGGCTTGTGGGGCTGTGGAAGGGCTGCCTAGGGCAGGTGATGGCCAGCAAGAGCTTTCAGTGCTAGCCCCTTTCGTGTAGGAGCAGTGGTTGGACGTTTCGAATTTCGGAGCTTGGCTCTGGCTGTGCTGAGAAGGAACGTCCCCACTGTGCTGTGGCTAGGAAGCTCAGAGCGCCAGTGCTTGTGGGGCTGTGGAAGGGCTGCCTAGGGCAGGTGATGGCCAGCAAGAGCTTTCAGTGCTAGCCCCTTTCGTGTAGGAGCAGTGGCTGGACGTTTCGAATTTCGGAGCTGGGCTCTGGCTGTGCCGAGAAGGAACGTCCCCACTGTGCTGTGGCCAGGAAGCTCAGAGAGCCAGTGCTTGTGGGGCTGTGGAAGGGCTGCCTAGGGCAGGTGATGGCCAGCAAGAGCTTTCAGTGCTAGCCCCTTTGGTGTGGGAGCAGTGGCTGGACGTTTCGAATTTCGGAGCTGGGCTGTGGCTGTGCTGAGAAGGAACGTCCCCACTGTGCTGTGGCTAGGAAGCTCAGAGCGCCAGTGCTTGTGGGGCTGTGGAAGGGCTGCCTAGGGCAGGTGATGGCCAGCAAGAGCTTTCAGTGCTAGCCCCTTTGGTGTGGGAGCAGTGGCTGGACGTTTTGAATTTCGGAGCTGGGCTGTGGCTGTGCCGAGAAGGAACGTCCCCACTGTGCTGTGGCCAGGAAGCTCAGAGCGCCAGTGCTTGTGGGGCTGTGGAAGGGCTGCCTAGGGCAGGTGATGGCCAGCAAGAGCTTTCAGTGCTAGCCCCTTTCGTGTGGGAGCAGTGGCTGGACGTTTTGAATTTCGGAGCTGGGCTGTGGCTGTGCCGAGAAGGAACGTCCCCACTGTGCTGTGGCTAGGAAGCTCAGAGCGCCAGTGCTTGTGGGGCTGTGGAAGGGCTGCCTAGGGCAGGTGCTGGCCAGCAAGAGCTTTCAGTGCTAGCCCCTTTGGTGTGGGAGCAGTGGCTGGACGTTTCCGATTTGGGAGCTGGGCTGTGGCTGTGCCGAGAAGGAACGTCCCCACTGTGCTGTGGCTAGGAAGCTCAGAGCGCCAGTGCTTGTGGGGCTGTGGAAGGGCTGCCTAGGGCAGGTGCTGGCCAGCAAGAGCTTTCAGTGCTAGCCCCTTTGGTGTGGGAGCAGTGGCTGGACGTTTCGAATTTGGGAGCTGGGCTGTGGCTGTGCTGAGAAGGAACGTCCCCACTGTGCTGTGGCTAGGAAGCTCAGAGCGCCAGTGCTTGTGGGGCTGTGGAAGGGCTGCCTAGGGCAGGTGATGGCCAGCAAGAGCTTTCAGTGCTAGCCCCTTTGGTGTGGGAGCAGTGGCTGGACGTTTTGAATTTGGGAGCTGGGCTGTGGCTGTGCCGAGAAGGAACGTCCCCACTGTGCTGTGGCTAGGAAGCTCAGAGCGCCAGTGCTTGTGGGGCTGTGGAAGGGCTGCCTAGGGAAGGTGCTGGCCAGCAAGAGCTTTCAGTGCTAGCCCCTTTGGTGTGGGAGCAGTGGCTGGACGTTTCGAATTTGGGAGCTGGGCTCTGGCTGTGCCGAGAAGGAACGTCCCCACTGTGCTGTGGCTAGGAAGCTCAGAGCGCCAGTGCTTGTGGGGCTGTGGAAGGGCTGCCTAGGGCAGGTGATGGCCAGCAAGAGCTTTCAGTGCTAGCCCCTTTGGTGTGGGAGCAGTGGCTGGACGTTTTGAATTTCGGAGCTGGGCTGTGGCTGTGCCGAGAAGGAACGTCCCCACTGTGCTGTGGCTAGGAAGCTCAGAGCGCCAGTGCTTGTGGGGCTGTGGAAGGGCTGCCTAGGGCAGGTGCTGGCCAGCAAGAGCTTTCAGTGCTAGCCCCTTTGGTGTGGGAGCAGTGGCTGGACTTTTTGAATTTCGGAGATGGGCTGTGGCTGTGCTGAGAAGGAACGTCCCCACTGTGCTGTGGCTAGGAAGCTCAGAGCACCAGTGCTTGTGGGGCTGTGGAAGGGCTGCCTAGGGCAGGTGCTGGCCAGCAAGAGCTTTCAGTGCTAGCCCCTTTGGTGTGGGAGCAGTGGCTGGACGTTTTGAATTTCGGAGCTGGGCTGTGGCTGTGCCGAGAAGGAACGTCCCCACTGTGCTGTGGCTAGGAAGCGCAGAGCGCCAGGGCTTGTGGGGCTGTGGAAGGGCTGCCTAGGGCAGGTGCTGGCCAGCAAGAGCTTTCAGTGCTAGCCCCTTTCGTGTGGGAGCAGTGGCTGGACGTTTTGAATTTCGGAGCTGGGCTGTGGCTGTGCTGAGAAGGAACGTCCCCACTGTGCTGTGGCTAGGAAGCTCAGAGCGCCAGTGCTTGTGGGGCTGTGGAAGGGCTGCCTAGGGCAGGTGCTGGCCAGCAAGAGCTTTCAGTGCTAGCCCCTTTGGTGTGGGAGCAGTGGCTGGACGTTTTGAATTTCGAATCTGGGCTATGGCTGTGCCGAGAAGGAACATCCCCACTGTGCTGTGGCTAGGAAGCGCAGAGCGCCAGTGCTTGTGGGGCTGTGGAAGGGCTGCCTAGGGCAGGTGCTGGCCAGCAAGAGCTTTCAGTGCTAGCCCCTTTGGTGTGGGAGCAGTGGCTGGACGTTTCGAATTTGGGAGCTGGGCTGTGGCTGTGCTGAGAAGGAACGTCCCCACTGTGCTGTGGCTAGGAATCTCAGAGCTCCAGTGCTTGTGGGGCTGTGGAAGGGCTGCCTAGGGCAGGTGATGGCCAGCAAGAGCTTTCAGTGCTAGCCCCTTTCGTGTAGGAGCAGTGGCTGGACGTTTCGAATTTCGGAGCTGGGCTCTGGCTGTGCTGAGAAGGAACGTCCCCACTGTGCTGTGGCTAGGAAGCTCAGAGCGCCAGTGCTTGTGGGGCTGTGGAAGGGCTGCCTAGGGCAGGTGATGGCCAGCAAGAGCTTTCAGTGCTAGCCCCTTTCGTGTAGGAGCAGTGGCTGGACGTTTCGAATTTCGGAGCTGGGCTCTGGCTGTGCCGAGAAGGAACGTCCCCACTGTGCTGTGGCCAGGAAGCTCAGAGCGCCAGTGCTTCTGGGGCTGTGGAAGGGCTGCCTAGGGCAGGTGATGGCCAGCAAGAGCTTTCAGTGCTAGCCCTTTGGTGTGGGAGCAGTGGCTGGACGTTTTGAATTTGGGAGCTGGGCTGTGGCTGTGCCGAGAAGGAACGTCCCCACTGTGCTGTGGCTAGGAAGCTCAGAGCACCAGTGCTTGTGGGGCTGTGGAAGGGCTGCCTAGGGCAGGTGATGGCCAGCAAGAGCTTTCAGTGCTAGCCCCTTTGGTGTGGGAGCAGTGGCTGGACGTTTTGAATTTGGGAGCTGGGCTGTGGCTGTGCCGAGAAGGAACGTCCCCACTGTGCTGTGGCTAGGAAGCTCAGAGCGCCAGTGCTTGTGGGGCTGTGGAAGGGCTGCCTAGGGCAGGTGATGGCCAGCAAGAGCTTTCAGTGCTAGCCCCTTTGGTGTGGGAGCAGTGGCTGGACGTTTCCGATTTGGGAGCTGGGCTGTGGCTGTGCCGAGAAGGAACGTCCCCACTGTGCTGTGGCTAGGAAGCTCAGAGCGCCAGTGCTTATGGGGCTGTGGAAGGGCTGCCTAGGGCAGGTGATGGCCAGCAAGAGCTTTCAGTGCTAGCCCCTTTGGTGTGGGAGCAGTGGCTGGACGTTTTGAATTTCGGAGCTGGGCTGTGGCTGTGCCGAGAAGGAACGTCCCCACTGTGCTGTGGCTAGGAAGCTCAGAGCGCCAGTGCTTATGGGGCTGTGGAAGGGCTGCCTAGGGCAGGTGCTGGCCAGCAAGAGCTTTCAGTGCTAGCCCCTTTGGTGTGGGAGCAGTGGCTGGACGTTTTGAATTTGGGAGCTGGGCTGTGGCTGTGCTGAGAAGGAACGTCCCCACTGTGCTGTGGCTAGGAAGCTCAGAGCGCCAGTGCTTGTGGGGCTGTGGAAGGGCTGCCTAGGGCAGGTGATGGCCAGCAAGAGCTTTCAGTGCTAGCCCCTTTGGTGTGGGAGCAGTGGCTGGACGTTTCGAATTTGGGAGCTGGGCTGTGGCTGTGCCGAGAAGGAACGTCCCCACTGTGCTGTGGCTAGGAAGCTCAGAGCGCCAGTGCTTGTGGGGCTGTGGAAGGGCTGCCTAGGGAAGGTGCTGGCCAGCAAGAGCTTTCAGTGCTAGCCCCTTTGGTGTGGGAGCAGCGGCTGGACGTTTTGAATTTCGGAGCTGGGCTGTGGCTGTGCCGAGAAGGAACGTCCCCACTGTGCTGTGGCTAGGAAGCTCAGAGCGCCAGTGCTTGTGGGGCTGTGGAAGGGCTGCCTAGGGCAGGTGATGGCCAGCAAGAGCGTTCAGTGCTAGCCCCTTTGGTGTGGGAGCAGTGGCTGGACGTTTCGAATTTCGGATCTGGGCTGTGGCTGTGCCGAGAAGGAACGTCCCCACTGTGCTGTGGCTAGGAAGCTCAGAGCGCCAGTGCTTGTGGGGCTGTGGAAGGGCTGCCTAGGGCAGGTGCTGGCCAGCAAGAGCTTTCAGTGCTAGCCCCTTTGGTGTGGGAGCAGTGGCTGGACGTTTTGAATTTGGGAGCTGGGCTGTGGCTGTGCCGAGAAGGAACGTCCCCACTGTGCTGTGGCTAGGAAGCTCAGAGCGCCAGTGCTTGTGGGGCTGTGGAAGGGCTGCCTAGGGCAGGTGATGGCCAGCAAGAGCTTTCAGTGCTAGCCCCTTTGGTGTGGGAGCAGTGGCTGGACGTTACGAATTTGGGAGCTGGGCTGTGGCTGTGCCGAGAAGGAACGTCCCCACTGTGCTGTGGCTAGGAAGCTCAGAGCGCCAGGGCTTGTGGGGCTGTGGAAGGGCTGCCTAGGGCAGGTGCTGGCCAGCAAGAGCTTTCAGTGCTAGCCCCTTTGGTGTGGGAGCAGTGGCTGGACGTTTTGAATTTCGGATCTGGGCTGTGGCTGTGCCGAGAAGGAACGTCCCCACTGTGCTGTGGCTAGGAAGCTCAGAGCGCCAGTGCTTGTGGGGCTGTGGAAGGGCTGCCTAGGGCAGGTGATGGCCAGCAAGAGCTTTCAGTGCTAGCCCCTTTCATGTGGGAGCAGTGGCTGGACGTTTTGAATTTCGGAGCTGGGCTGTGGCTGTGCCGAGAAGGAACGTCCCCACTGTGCTGTGGCTAGGAAGCGCAGAGCGCCAGTGCTTGTGGGGCTGTGGAAGGGCTGCCTAGGGCGGGTGATGGCCAGCAAGAGCTTTCAGTGCTAGCCCCTTTGGTGAAGGAGCAGTGGCTGGACGTTTCGAATTTCGGAGCGGGGCTGTGGCTGTGCCGAGAAGGAACGTCCCCACTGTGCTGTGGCTAGGAAGCTCAGAGCACCAGTGCTTGTGGGGCTGTGGAAGGGCTGCCTAGGGCAGGTGCTGGCCAGCAAGAGCTTTCAGTGCTAGCCCCTTTGGTGTGGGAGCAGTGGCTGGACGTTTTGAATTTGGGAGCTGGGCTGTGGCTGTGCCGAGGAGGAACGTCCCCACTGTGCTGTGGCTAGGAAGCTCAGAGCGCCAGTGCTTGTGGGGCTGTGGAAGGGCTGCCTAGGGAAGGTGCTGGCCAGCAAGAGCTTTCAGTGCTAGCCCCTTTGGTGTGGGAGCAGCGGCTGGACGTTTTGAATTTCGGAGCTGGGCTGTGGCTGTGCCGAGAAGGAACGTCCCCACTGTGCTGTGGCTAGGAAGCTCAGAGCGCCAGTGCTTGTGGGGCTGTGGAAGGGCTGCCTAGGGCAGGTGATGGCCAGCAAGAGCGTTCAGTGCTAGCCCCTTTGGTGTGGGAGCAGTGGCTGGACGTTTTGAATTTCGGATCTGGGCTGTGGCTGTGCCGAGAAGGAACGTCCCCACTGTGCTGTGGCTAGGAAGCTCAGAGCGCCAGTGCTTGTGGGGCTGTGGAAGGGCTGCCTAGGGCAGGTGATGGCCAGCAAGAGCTTTCAGTGCTAGCCCCTTTGGTGTGGGAGCAGTGGCTGGACGTTTTGAATTTCGGAGCTGGGCTGTGGCTGTGCCGAGAAGGAACGTCCCCACTGTGCTGTGGCTAGGAAGCTCAGAGCGCCAGTGCTTGTGGGGCTGTGGAAGGGCTGCCTAGGGCAGGTGATGGCCAGCAAGAGCTTTCAGTGCTAGCCCCTTTGGTGTGGGAGCAGTGGCTGGACGTTTTGAATTTGGGAGCTGGGCTGTGGCTGTGCCGAGAAGGAACGTCCCCACTGTGTTGTGGCTAGGAAGCTCAGAGCGCCAGTGCTTGTGGGGCTGTGGAAGGGCTGCCTAGGGCAGGTGATGGCCAGCAAGAGCTTTCAGTGCTAGCCCCTTTGGTGTGGGAGCAGTGGCTGGACGTTTTGAATTTCGGATCTGGGCTGTGGCTGTGCCGAGAAGGAACGTCCCCACTGTGCTGTGGCTAGGAAGCTCAGAGCGCCAGTGCTTGTGGGGCTGTGGAAGGGCTGCCTAGGGCAGGTGATGGCCAGCAAGAGCTTTCAGTGCTAGCCCCTTTCGTGTGGGAGCAGTGGCTGGACGTTTTGAATTTCGGAGCTGGGCTGTGGCTGTGCCGAGAAGGAACGTCCCCACTGTGCTGTGGCTAGGAAGCTCAGAGCGCCAGTGCTTGTGGGGCTGTGGAAGGGCTGCCTAGGGCAGGTGCTGGCCAGCAAGAGCTTTCAGTGCTAGCCCCTTTGGTGTGGGAGCAGTGGCTGGACGTTTCGAATTTGGGAGCTGGGCTGTGGCTGTGCTGAGAAGGAACGTCCCCACTGTGCTGTGGACAGGAAGCTCAGAGCTCCAGGGCTTGTGGGGCTGTGGAAGGGCAGCCTAGGGCAGGTGATGGCCAGCAAGAGCTTTCAGTGCTAGCCCCTTTGGTGTGGGAGCAGTGGCTGGACGTTTCGAATTTGGGAGCTGGGCTGTGGCTGTGCCGAGAAGGAACGTCCCCACTGTGCTGTGGCTAGGAAGCTCAGAGCGCCAGTGCTTGTGGGGCTGTGGAAGGGCTGCCTAGGGCAGGTGCTGGCCAGCAAGAGCTTTCAGTGCTAGCCCCTTTGGTGTGGGAGCAGCGGCTGGACGTTTTGAATTTCGGAGCTGGGCTGTGGCTGTGCCGAGAAGGAACGTCCCCACTGTGCTGTGGCTAGGAAGCTCAGAGCGCCAGTGCTTGTGGGGCTGTGGAAGGGCTGCCTAGGGCAGGTGATGGCCAGCAAGAGCGTTCAGTGCTAGCCCCTTTGGTGTGGGAGCAGTGGCTGGACGTTTTGAATTTCGGAGCTGGGCTGTGGCTGTGCCGAGAAGGAACGTCCCCACTGTGCTGTGGCTAGGAAGCTCAGAGCGCCAGTGCTTGTGGGGCTGTGGAAGGGCTGCCTAGGGCAGGTGCTGGCCAGCAAGAGCTTTCAGTGCTAGCCCCTTTGGTGTGGGAGCAGTGGCTGGACGTTTTGAATTTCGGAGCTGGGCTGTGGCTGTGCCGAGAAGGAACGTCCCCACTGTGCTGTGGCTAGGAAGCTCAGAGCGCCAGTGCTTGTGGGGCTGTGGAAGGGCTGCCTAGGGCAGGTGATGGCCAGCAAGAGCTTTCAGTGCTAGCCCCTTTGGTGTGGGAGCAGTGGCTGGACGTTTTGAATTTGGGAGCTGGGCTGTGGCTGTGCCGAGAAGGAACGTCCCCACTGTGCTGTGGCTAGGAAGCTCAGAGCGCCAGGGCTTGTGGGGCTGTGGAAGGGCTGCCTAGGGCAGGTGCTGGCCAGCAAGAGCTTTCAGTGCTAGCCCCTTTGGTGTGGGAGCAGTGGCTGGACGTTTTGAATTTCGGATCTGGGCTGTGGCTGTGCCGAGAAGGAACGTCCCCACTGTGCTGTGGCTAGGAAGCTCAGAGCGCCAGTGCTTGTGGGGCTGTGGAAGGGCTGCCTAGGGCAGGTGATGGCCAGCAAGAGCTTTCAGTGCTAGCCCCTTTGGTGTGGGAGCAGTGGCTGGACGTTTTGAATTTCGGAGCTGGGCTGTGGCTGTGCCGAGAAGGAACGTCCCCACTGTGCTGTGGCTAGGAAGCGCAGAGCGCCAGTGCTTGTGGGGCTGTGGAAGGGCTGCCTAGGGCAGGTGCTGGCCAGCAAGAGCTTTCAGTGCTAGCCCCTTTGGTGTGGGAGCAGTGGCTGGACGTTTTGAATTTGGGAGCTGGGCTGTGGCTGTGCCGAGAAGGAACGTCCCCACTGTGCTGTGGCTAGGAAGCTCAGAGCGCCAGTGCTTGTGGGGCTGTGGAAGGGCTGCCTAGGGCAGGTGATGGCCAGCAAGAGCTTTCAGTGCTAGCCCTTTGGTGTGGGAGCAGTGGCTGGACGTTTTGAATTTGGGAGCTGGGCTGTGGCTGTGCCGAGAAGGAACGTCCCCACTGTGCTGTGGCTAGGAAGCTCAGAGCACCAGTGCTTGTGGGGCTGTGGAAGGGCTGCCTAGGGCAGGTGATGGCCAGCAAGAGCTTTCAGTGCTAGCCCCTTTGGTGTGGGAGCAGTGGCTGGACGTTTTGAATTTCGGATCTGGGCTGTGGCTGTGCCGAGAAGGAACGTCCCCACTGTGCTGTGGCTAGGAAGCGCAGAGCGCCAGTGCTTGTGGGGCTGTGGAAGGGCTGCCTAGGGCAGGTGATGGCCAGCAAGAGCTTTCAGTGCTAGCCCCTTTGGTGTGGGAGCAGTGGCTGGACGTTTTGAATTTGGGAGCTGGGCTGTGGCTGTGCCGAGAAGGAACGTCCCCACTGTGCTGTGGCCAGGAAGCTCAGAGCGCCAGTGCTTGTGGGGCTGTGGAAGGGCTGCCTAGGGCAGGTGATGGCCAGCAAGAGCTTTCAGTGCTAGCCCCTTTGGTGTGGGAGCAGTGGCTGGACGTTTTGAATTTGGGAGCTGGGCTGTGGCTGTGCCGAGAAGGAACGTCCCCACTGTGCTGTGGCTAGGAAGCTCAGAGCGCCAGTGCTTGTGGGGCTGTGGAAGGGCTGCCTAGGGCAGGTGCTGGCCAGCAAGAGCTTTCAGTGCTAGCCCCTTTGGTGTGGGAGCAGTGGCTGGACGTTTTGAATTTCGGAGCTGGGCTGTGGCTGTGCCGAGAAGGAACGTCCCCACTGTGCTGTGGCTAGGAAGCTCAGAGCGCCAGTGCTTGTGGGGCTGTGGAAGGGCTGCCTAGGGCAGGTGATGGCCAGCAAGAGCTTTCAGTGCTAGCCCCTTTGGTGTGGGAGCAGCGGCTGGACGTTTTGAATTTCGGAGCTGGGCTGTGGCTGTGCCGAGAAGGAACGTCCCCACTGTGCTGTGGCTAGGAAGCTCAGAGCGCCAGTGCTTGTGGGGCTGTGGAAGGGCTGCCTAGGGCAGGTGATGGCCAGCAAGAGCGTTCAGTGCTAGCCCCTTTGGTGTGGGAGCAGTGGCTGGACGTTTTGAATTTCGGATCTGGGCTGTGGCTGTGCTGAGAAGGAACGTCCCCACTGTGCTGTGGCTAGGAAGCTCAGAGCGCCAGTGCTTGTGGGGCTGTGGAAGGGCTGCCTAGGGCAGGTGATGGCCAGCAAGAGCTTTCAGTGCTAGCCCCTTTCGTGTGGGAGCAGTGGCTGGACGTTTTGAATTTCGGAGCTGGGCTGTGGCTGTGCCGAGAAGGAACGTCCCCACTGTGCTGTGGCTAGGAAGCTCAGAGCGCCAGTGCTTGTGGGGCTGTGGAAGGGCTGCCTAGGGCAGGTGATGGCCAGCAAGAGCTTTCAGTGCTAGCCCCTTTGGTGTGGGAGCAGTGGCTGGACGTTACGAATTTGGGAGCTGGGCTGTGGCTGTGCCGAGAAGGAACGTCCCCACTGTGCTGTGGCTAGGAAGCTCAGAGCGCCAGGGCTTGTGGGGCTGTGGAAGGGCTGCCTAGGGCAGGTGCTGGCCAGCAAGAGCTTTCAGTGCTAGCCCCTTTGGTGTGGGAGCAGTGGCTGGACGTTTTGAATTTCGGATCTGGGATCTGGCTGTGCCGAGAAGGAACGTCCCCACTGTGCTGTGGCTAGGAAGCTCAGAGCGCCAGTGCTTGTGGGGCTGTGGAAGGGCTGCCTAGGGCAGGTGATGGCCAGCAAGAGCTTTCAGTGCTAGCCCCTTTGGTGTGGGAGCAGTGGCTGGACGTTTTGAATTTCCGAGCTGGGCTGTGGCTGTGCCGAGAAGGAACGTCCCCACTGTGCTGTGGCCAGGAAGCTCAGAGCACCAGTGCTTGTGGGGCTGTGGAAGGGCTGCCTAGGGCAGGTGATGGCCAGCAAGAGCTTTCAGTGCTAGCCCCTTTGGTGTGGGAGCAGTGGCTGGACGTTTCGAATTTGGGAGCTGGGCTGTGGCTGTGCTGAGAAGGAACGTCCCCACTGTGCTGTGGCTAGGAATCTCAGAGCTCCAGGGCTTGTGGGGCTGTGGAAGGGCTGCCTAGGGCAGGTGATGGCCAGCAAGAGCTTTCAGTGCTAGCCCCTTTCGTGTAGGAGCAGTGGTTGGACGTTTCGAATTTCGGAGCTGGGCTCTGGCTGTGCTGAGAAGGAACGTCCCCACTGTGCTGTGGCTAGGAAGCTCAGAGCGCCAGTGCTTGTGGGGCTGTGGAAGGGCTGCCTAGGGCAGGTGATGGCCAGCAAGAGCTTTCAGTGCTAGCCCCTTTCGTGTAGGAGCAGTGGCTGGACGTTTCGAATTTCGGAGCTGGGCTCTGGCTGTGCCGAGAAGGAACGTCCCCACTGTGCTGTGGCCAGGAAGCTCAGAGAGCCAGTGCTTGTGGGGCTGTGGAAGGGCTGCCTAGGGCAGGTGATGGCCAGCAAGAGCTTTCAGTGCTAGCCCCTTTGGTGTGGGAGCAGTGGCTGGACGTTTCGAATTTCGGAGCTGGGCTGTGGCTGTGCTGAGAAGGAACGTCCCCACTGTGCTGTGGCTAGGAAGCTCAGAGCGCCAGTGCTTGTGGGGCTGTGGAAGGGCTGCCTAGGGCAGGTGATGGCCAGCAAGAGCTTTCAGTGCTAGCCCCTTTGGTGTGGGAGCAGTGGCTGGACGTTTTGAATTTCGGAGCTGGGCTGTGGCTGTGCCGAGAAGGAACGTCCCCACTGTGCTGTGGCCAGGAAGCTCAGAGCGCCAGTGCTTGTGGGGCTGTGGAAGGGCTGCCTAGGGCAGGTGATGGCCAGCAAGAGCTTTCAGTGCTAGCCCCTTTGGTGTGGGAGCAGTGGCTGGACGTTTCCGATTTGGGAGCTGGGCTGTGGCTGTGCCGAGAAGGAACGTCCCCACTGTGCTGTGGCTAGGAAGCTCAGAGCGCCAGTGCTTGTGGGGCTGTGGAAGGGCTGCCTAGGGCAGGTGCTGGCCAGCAAGAGCTTTCAGTGCTAGCCCCTTTGGTGTGGGAGCAGTGGCTGGACGTTTCGAATTTGGGAGCTGGGCTGTGGCTGTGCTGAGAAGGAACGTCCCCACTGTGCTGTGGCTAGGAAGCTCAGAGCGCCAGTGCTTGTGGGGCTGTGGAAGGGCTGCCTAGGGCAGGTGATGGCCAGCAAGAGCTTTCAGTGCTAGCCCCTTTGGTGTGGGAGCAGTGGCTGGACGTTTTGAATTTGGGAGCTGGGCTGTGGCTGTGCCGAGAAGGAACGTCCCCACTGTGCTGTGGCTAGGAAGCTCAGAGCGCCAGTGCTTGTGGGGCTGTGGAAGGGCTGCCTAGGGCAGGTGCTGGCCAGCAAGAGCTTTCAGTGCTAGCCCCTTTGGTGTGGGAGCAGTGGCTGGACGTTTTGAATTTGGGAGCTGGGCTGTGGCTGTGCCGAGAAGGAACGTCCCCACTGTGCTGTGGCTAGGAAGCTCAGAGCGCCAGTGCTTGTGGGGCTGTGGAAGGGCTGCCTAGGGCAGGTGATGGCCAGCAAGAGCTTTCAGTGCTAGCCCCTTTGGTGTGGGAGCAGTGGCTGGACGTTTTGAATTTCGGAGCTGGGCTGTGGCTGTGCCGAGAAGGAACGTCCCCACTGTGCTGTGGCTAGGAAGCTCAGAGCGCCAGTGCTTGTGGGGCTGTGGAAGGGCTGCCTAGGGCAGGTGCTGGCCAGCAAGAGCTTTCAGTGCTAGCCCCTTTGGTGTGGGAGCAGTGGCTGGACTTTTTGAATTTCGGAGATGGGCTGTGGCTGTGCTGAGAAGGAACGTCCCCACTGTGCTGTGGCTAGGAAGCTGAGAGCGCCAGTGCTTGTGGGGCTGTGGAAGGGCTGCCTAGGGCAGGTGATGGCCAGCAAGAGCTTTCAGTGCTAGCCCCTTTGGTGTGGGAGCAGTGGCTGGACGTTTTGAATTTGGGAGCTGGGCTGTCGCTGTGCCAAGAAGGAACGTCCCCACTGTGCTGTGGCTAGGAAGCTGAGAGCGCCAGTGCTTGTGGGGCTGTGGAAGGGCTGCCTAGGGCAGGTGATGGCCAGCAAGAGCTTTCAGTGCTAGCCCCTTTGGTGTGGGAGCAGTGGCTGGACGTTTCGAATTTGGGAGCTGGGCTGTGGCTGTGCTGAGAAGGAACGTCCCCACTGTGCTGTGGCTAGGAAGCGCAGAGCGCCAGTGCTTGTGGGGCTGTGGAAGGGCTGCCTAGGGCAGGTGCTGGCCAGCAAGAGCTTTCAGTGCTAGCCCCTTTGGTGTGGGAGCAGTGGCTGGACGTTTCGAATTTGGGAGCTGGGCTGTGGCTGTGCTGAGAAGGAACGTCCCCACTGTGCTGTGGCTAGGAATCTCAGAGCTCCAGGGCTTGTGGGGCTGTGGAAGGGCTGCCTAGGGCAGGTGATGGCCAGCAAGAGCTTTCAGTGCTAGCCCCTTTCGTGTAGGAGCAGTGGCTGGACGTTTCGAATTTCGGAGCTGGGCTCTGGCTGTGCTGAGAAGGAACGTCCCCACTGTGCTGTGGCTAGGAAGCTCAGAGCGCCAGTGCTTGTGGGGCTGTGGAAGGGCTGCCTAGGGCAGGTGATGGCCAGCAAGAGCTTTCAGTGCTAGCCCCTTTCGTGTAGGAGCAGTGGCTGGACGTTTTGAATTTCGGAGCTGGGCTCTGGCTGTGCTGAGAAGGAACGTCCCCACTGTGCTGTGGCCAGGAAGCTCAGAGCGCCAGTGCTTGTGGGGCTGTGGAAGGGCTGCCTAGGGCAGGTGATGGCCAGCAAGAGCTTTCAGTGCTAGCCCCTTTGGTGTGGGAGCAGTGGCTGGACGTTTTGAATTTGGGAGCTGGGCTGTGGCTGTGCCGAGAAGGAACGTCCCCACTGTGCTGTGGCCAGGAAGCTCAGAGCGCCAGTGCTTGTGGGGCTGTGGAAGGGCTGCCTAGGGCAGGTGCTGGCCAGCAAGAGCTTTCAGTGCTAGCCCCTTTGGTGTGGGAGCAGTGGCTGGACGTTTTGAATTTCGGAGCTGGGCTGTGGCTGTGCCGAGAAGGAACGTCCCCACTGTGCTGTGGCTAGGAAGCTCAGAGCGCCAGTGCTTGTGGGGCTGTGGAAGGGCTGCCTAGGGCAGGTGCTGGCCAGCAAGAGCTTTCAGTGCTAGCCCCTTTGGTGTGGGAGCAGTGGCTGGACGTTTCGAATTTCGGAGCTGGGCTGTGGCTGTGCCGAGAAGGAACGTCCCCACTGTGCTGTGGCTAGGAAGCTCAGAGCGCCAGTGCTTGTGGGGCTGTGGAAGGGCTGCCTAGGGCAGGTGCTGGCCAGCAAGAGCTTTCAGTGCTAGCCCCTTTGGTGTGGGAGCAGTGGCTGGACGTTTCGAATTTGGGAGCTGGGCTGTGGCTGTGCCGAGAAGGAACGTCCCCACTGTGCTGTGGCTAGGAAGCTCAGAGCGCCAGTGCTTGTGGGGCTGTGGAAGGGCTGCCTAGGGCAGGTGATGGCCAGCAAGAGCTTTCAGTGCTAGCCCCTTTGGTGTGGGAGCAGTGGCTGGACGTTTTGAATTTCGGAGCTGGGCTGTGGCTGTGCTGAGAAGGAACGTCCCCACTGTGCTGTGGCTAGGAAGCTCAGAGCGCCAGTGCTTGTGGGGCTGTGGAAGGGCTGCCTAGGGCAGGTGATGGCCAGCAAGAGCTTTCAGTGCTAGCCCCTTTGGTGTGGGAGCAGTGGCTGGACGTTTCGAATTTCGGAGCTGGGCTGTGGCTGTGCCGAGAAGGAACGTCCCCACTGTGCTGTGGCTAGGAAGCGCAGAGCGCCAGGGCTTGTGGGGCTGTGGAAGGGCTGCCTAGGGCAGGTGCTGGCCAGCAAGAGCTTTCAGTGCTAGCCCCTTTGGTGTGGGAGCAGTGGCTGGACGTTTTGAATTTCGGAGCTGGGCTGTGGCTGTGCTGAGAAGGAACGTCCCCACTGTGCTGTGGCTAGGAAGCTCAGAGCGCCAGTGCTTGTGGGGCTGTGGAAGGGCTGCCTAGGGCAGGTGCTGGCCAGCAAGAGCTTTCAGTGCTAGCCCCTTTGGTGTGGGAGCAGTGGCTGGACGTTTTGAATTTCGAATCTGGGCTATGGCTGTGCCGAGAAGGAACATCCCCACTGTGCTGTGGCTAGGAAGCGCAGAGCGCCAGTGCTTGTGGGGCTGTGGAAGGGCTGCCTAGGGCAGGTGCTGGCCAGCAAGAGCTTTCAGTGCTAGCCCCTTTGGTGTGGGAGCAGTGGCTGGACGTTTCGAATTTGGGAGCTGGGCTGTGGCTGTGCTGAGAAGGAACGTCCCCACTGTGCTGTGGCTAGGAATCTCAGAGCTCCAGGGCTTGTGGGGCTGTGGAAGGGCTGCCTAGGGCAGGTGATGGCCAGCAAGAGCTTTCAGTGCTAGCCCCTTTCGTGTAGGAGCAGTGGCTGGACGTTTCGAATTTCGGAGCTGGGCTCTGGCTGTGCTGAGAAGGAACGTCCCCACTGTGCTGTGGCTAGGAAGCTCAGAGCGCCAGTGCTTGTGGGGCTGTGGAAGGGCTGCCTAGGGCAGGTGATGGCCAGCAAGAGCTTTCAGTGCTAGCCCCTTTCGTGTAGGAGCAGTGGCTGGACGTTTCGAATTTCGGAGCTGGGCTCTGGCTGTGCCGAGAAGGAACGTCCCCACTGTGCTGTGGCCAGGAAGCTCAGAGAGCCAGTGCTTGTGGGGCTGTGGAAGGGCTGCCTAGGGCAGGTGCTGGCCAGCAAGAGCTTTCAGTGCTAGCCCCTTTGGTGTGGGAGCAGTGGCTGGACGTTTTGAATTTCGGAGCTGGGCTGTGGCTGTGCTGAGAAGGAACGTCCCCACTGTGCTGTGGCTAGGAAGCTCAGAGCGCCAGTGCTTGTGGGGCTGTGGAAGGGCTGCCTAGGGCAGGTGCTGGCCAGCAAGAGCTTTCAGTGCTAGCCCCTTTGGTGTGGGAGCAGTGGCTGGACGTTTTGAATTTCGAATCTGGGCTATGGCTGTGCCGAGAAGGAACATCCCCACTGTGCTGTGGCTAGGAAGCGCAGAGCGCCAGTGCTTGTGGGGCTGTGGAAGGGCTGCCTAGGGCAGGTGCTGGCCAGCAAGAGCTTTCAGTGCTAGCCCCTTTGGTGTGGGAGCAGTGGCTGGACGTTTCGAATTTGGGAGCTGGGCTGTGGCTGTGCTGAGAAGGAACGTCCCCACTGTGCTGTGGCTAGGAATCTCAGAGCTCCAGGGCTTGTGGGGCTGTGGAAGGGCTGCCTAGGGCAGGTGATGGCCAGCAAGAGCTTTCAGTGCTAGCCCCTTTCGTGTAGGAGCAGTGGCTGGACGTTTCGAATTTCGGAGCTGGGCTCTGGCTGTGCTGAGAAGGAACGTCCCCACTGTGCTGTGGCTAGGAAGCTCAGAGCGCCAGTGCTTGTGGGGCTGTGGAAGGGCTGCCTAGGGCAGGTGATGGCCAGCAAGAGCTTTCAGTGCTAGCCCCTTTCGTGTAGGAGCAGTGGCTGGACGTTTCGAATTTCGGAGCTGGGCTCTGGCTGTGCTGAGAAGGAACGTCCCCACTGTGCTGTGGCCAGGAAGCTCAGAGCGCCAGTGCTTGTGGGGCTGTGGAAGGGCTGCCTAGGGCAGGTGATGGCCAGCAAGAGCTTTCAGTGCTAGCCCCTTTGGTGTGGGAGCAGTGGCTGGACGTTTTGAATTTGGGAGCTGGGCTGTGGCTGTGCCGAGAAGGAACGTCCCCACTGTGCTGTGGCCAGGAAGCTCAGAGCGCCAGTGCTTGTGGGGCTGTGGAAGGGCTGCCTAGGGCAGGTGCTGGCCAGCAAGAGCTTTCAGTGCTAGCCCCTTTGGTGTGGGAGCAGTGGCTGGACGTTTTGAATTTCGGAGCTGGGCTGTGGCTGTGCCGAGAAGGAACGTCCCCACTGTGCTGTGGCTAGGAAGCTCAGAGCGCCAGTGCTTGTGGGGCTGTGGAAGGGCTGCCTAGGGCAGGTGCTGGCCAGCAAGAGCTTTCAGTGCTAGCCCCTTTGGTGTGGGAGCAGTGGCTGGACGTTTCGAATTTCGGAGCTGGGCTGTGGCTGTGCCGAGAAGGAACGTCCCCACTGTGCTGTGGCTAGGAAGCTCAGAGCGCCAGTGCTTGTGGGGCTGTGGAAGGGCTGCCTAGGGCAGGTGCTGGCCAGCAAGAGCTTTCAGTGCTAGCCCCTTTGGTGTGGGAGCAGTGGCTGGACGTTTCGAATTTGGGAGCTGGGCTGTGGCTGTGCCGAGAAGGAACGTCCCCACTGTGCTGTGGCTAGGAAGCTCAGAGCGCCAGTGCTTGTGGGGCTGTGGAAGGGCTGCCTAGGGCAGGTGATGGCCAGCAAGAGCTTTCAGTGCTAGCCCCTTTGGTGTGGGAGCAGTGGCTGGACGTTTTGAATTTCGGAGCTGGGCTGTGGCTGTGCTGAGAAGGAACGTCCCCACTGTGCTGTGGCTAGGAAGCTCAGAGCGCCAGTGCTTGTGGGGCTGTGGAAGGGCTGCCTAGGGCAGGTGATGGCCAGCAAGAGCTTTCAGTGCTAGCCCCTTTGGTGTGGGAGCAGTGGCTGGACGTTTCGAATTTCGGAGCTGGGCTGTGGCTGTGCCGAGAAGGAACGTCCCCACTGTGCTGTGGCTAGGAAGCGCAGAGCGCCAGTGCTTGTGGGGCTGTGGAAGGGCTGCCTAGGGCAGGTGCTGGCCAGCAAGAGCTTTCAGTGCTAGCCCCTTTGGTGTGGGAGCAGTGGCTGGACGTTTTGAATTTCGGAGCTGGGCTGTGGCTGTGCTGAGAAGGAACGTCCCCACTGTGCTGTGGCTAGGAAGCTCAGAGCGCCAGTGCTTGTGGGGCTGTGGAAGGGCTGCCTAGGGCAGGTGCTGGCCAGCAAGAGCTTTCAGTGCTAGCCCCTTTGGTGTGGGAGCAGTGGCTGGACGTTTTGAATTTCGAATCTGGGCTATGGCTGTGCCGAGAAGGAACATCCCCACTGTGCTGTGGCTAGGAAGCGCAGAGCGCCAGTGCTTGTGGGGCTGTGGAAGGGCTGCCTAGGGCAGGTGCTGGCCAGCAAGAGCTTTCAGTGCTAGCCCCTTTGGTGTGGGAGCAGTGGCTGGACGTTTCGAATTTGGGAGCTGGGCTGTGGCTGTGCTGAGAAGGAACGTCCCCACTGTGCTGTGGCTAGGAATCTCAGAGCTCCAGGGCTTGTGGGGCTGTGGAAGGGCTGCCTAGGGCAGGTGATGGCCAGCAAGAGCTTTCAGTGCTAGCCCCTTTCGTGTAGGAGCAGTGGCTGGACGTTTCGAATTTCGGAGCTGGGCTCTGGCTGTGCTGAGAAGGAACGTCCCCACTGTGCTGTGGCTAGGAAGCTCAGAGCGCCAGTGCTTGTGGGGCTGTGGAAGGGCTGCCTAGGGCAGGTGATGGCCAGCAAGAGCTTTCAGTGCTAGCCCCTTTCGTGTAGGAGCAGTGGCTGGACGTTTCGAATTTCGGAGCTGGGCTCTGGCTGTGCCGAGAAGGAACGTCCCCACTGTGCTGTGGCCAGGAAGCTCAGAGAGCCAGTGCTTGTGGGGCTGTGGAAGGGCTGCCTAGGGCAGGTGATGGCCAGCAAGAGCTTTCAGTGCTAGCCCCTTTGGTGTGGGAGCAGTGGCTGGACGTTTCGAATTTCGGAGCTGGGCTGTGGCTGTGCTGAGAAGGAACGTCCCCACTGTGCTGTGGCTAGGAAGCTCAGAGCGCCAGTGCTTGTGGGGCTGTGGAAGGGCTGCCTAGGGCAGGTGATGGCCAGCAAGAGCTTTCAGTGCTAGCCCCTTTGGTGTGGGAGCAGTGGCTGGACGTTTTGAATTTCGGAGCTGGGCTGTGGCTGTGCCGAGAAGGAACGTCCCCACTGTGCTGTGGCCAGGAAGCTCAGAGCGCCAGTGCTTGTGGGGCTGTGGAAGGGCTGCCTAGGGCAGGTGCTGGCCAGCAAGAGCTTTCAGTGCTAGCCCCTTTGGTGTGGGAGCAGTGGCTGGACGTTTCGAATTTGGGAGCTGGGCTGTGGCTGTGCTGAGAAGGAACGTCCCCACTGTGCTGTGGCTAGGAAGCTCAGAGCGCCAGTGCTTGTGGGGCTGTGGAAGGGCTGCCTAGGGCAGGTGATGGCCAGCAAGAGCTTTCAGTGCTAGCCCCTTTGGTGTGGGAGCAGTGGCTGGACGTTTTGAATTTCGGAGCTGGGCTGTGGCTGTGCCGAGAAGGAACGTCCCCACTGTGCTGTGGCTAGGAAGCTCAGAGCGCCAGTGCTTGTGGGGCTGTGGAAGGGCTGCCTAGGGAAGGTGCTGGCCAGCAAGAGCTTTCAGTGCTAGCCCCTTTGGTGTGGGAGCAGTGGCTGGACGTTTTGAATTTGGGAGCTGGGCTGTGGCTGTGCCGAGAAGGAACGTCCCCACTGTGCTGTGGCTAGGAAGCTCAGAGCGCCAGTGCTTGTGGGGCTGTGGAAGGGCTGCCTAGGGCAGGTGATGGCCAGCAAGAGCTTTCAGTGCTAGCCCCTTTGGTGTGGGAGCAGTGGCTGGACGTTTTGAATTTCGGAGCTGGGCTGTGGCTGTGCCGAGAAGGAACGTCCCCACTGTGCTGTGGCTAGGAAGCTCAGAGCGCCAGTGCTTGTGGGGCTGTGGAAGGGCTGCCTAGGGCAGGTGCTGGCCAGCAAGAGCTTTCAGTGCTAGCCCCTTTGGTGTGGGAGCAGTGGCTGGACGTTTTGAATTTCGGAGCGGGGCTGTGGCTGTGCTGAGAAGGAACGTCCCCACTGTGCTGTGGCTAGGAAGCTCAGAGCGCCAGTGCTTGTGGGGCTGTGGAAGGGCTGCCTAGGGCAGGTGATGGCCAGCAAGAGCTTTCAGTGCTAGCCCCTTTGGTGTGGGAGCAGTGGCTGGACGTTTTGAATTTGGGAGCTGGGCTGTCGCTGTGCCAAGAAGGAACGTCCCCACTGTGCTGTGGCTAGGAAGCTGAGAGCGCCAGTGCTTGTGGGGCTGTGGAAGGGCTGCCTAGGGCAGGTGATGGCCAGCAAGAGCTTTCAGTGCTAGCCCCTTTGGTGTGGGAGCAGTGGCTGGACGTTTCGAATTTGGGAGCTGGGCTGTGGCTGTGCTGAGAAGGAACGTCCCCACTGTGCTGTGGACAGGAAGCTCAGAGCGCCAGTGCTTGTGGGGCTGTGGAAGGGCTGCCTAGGGCAGGTGCTGGCCAGCAAGAGCTTTCAGTGCTAGCCCCTTTGGTGTGGGAGCAGTGGCTGGACGTTTCGAATTTCGGAGCTGGGCTGTGGCTGTGCCGAGAAGGAACGTCCCCACTGTGCTGTGGCTAGGAAGCGCAGAGCGCCAGGGCTTGTGGGGCTGTGGAAGGGCTGCCTAGGGCAGGTGCTGGCCAGCAAGAGCTTTCAGTGCTAGCCCCTTTCGTGTGGGAGCAGTGGCTGGACGTTTTGAATTTCGGAGCTGGGCTGTGGCTGTGCTGAGAAGGAACGTCCCCACTGTGCTGTGGCTAGGAAGCTCAGAGCGCCAGTGCTTGTGGGGCTGTGGAAGGGCTGCCTAGGGCAGGTGCTGGCCAGCAAGAGCTTTCAGTGCTAGCCCCTTTGGTGTGGGAGCAGTGGCTGGACGTTTTGAATTTCGAATCTGGGCTATGGCTGTGCCGAGAAGGAACATCCCCACTGTGCTGTGGCTAGGAAGCGCAGAGCGCCAGTGCTTGTGGGGCTGTGGAAGGGCTGCCTAGGGCAGGTGATGGTCAGCAAGAGCTTTCAGTGCTAGCCCCTTTGGTGTGGGAGCAGTGGCTGGACGTTTTGAATTTCGGAGCTGGGATCTGGCTGTGCCGAGAAGGAACGTCCCCACTGTGCTGTGGCTAGGAAGCTCAGAGCGCCAGTGCTTGTGGGGCTGTGGAAGGGCTGCCTAGGGCAGGTGCTGGCCAGCAAGAGCTTTCAGTGCTAGCCCCTTTGGTGTGGGAGCAGTGGCTGGACGTTTTGAATTTGGGAGCTGGGCTGTGGCTGTGCCGAGAAGGAACGTCCCCACTGTGCTGTGGCTAGGAAGCTCAGAGCGCCAGTGCTTGTGGGGCTGTGGAAGGGCTGCCTAGGGCAGGTGCTGGCCAGCAAGAGCTTTCAGTGCTAGCCCCTTTCGTGTGGGAGCAGTGGCTGGACGTTTTGAATTTGGGAGCTGGGCTGTGGCTGTGCCGAGAAGGAACGTCCCCACTGTGCTGTGGCTAGGAAGCTCAGAGCGCCAGTGCTTGTGGGGCTGTGGAAGGGCTGCCTAGGGCAGGTGATGGCCAGCAAGAGCTTTCAGTGCTAGCCCCTTTGGTGTGGGAGCAGTGGCTGGACGTTTTGCATTTCGGAGCTGGGCTGTGGCTGTGCCGAGAAGGAACGTCCCCACTGTGCTGTGGCTAGGAAGCGCAGAGCGCCAGTGCTTGTGGGGCTGTGGAAGGGCTGCCTAGGGCGGGTGATGGCCAGCAAGAGCTTTCAGTGCTAGCCCCTTTGGTGAGGGAGCAGTGGCTGGACGTTTCGAATTTCGGAGCGGGGCTGTGGTTGTGCCGAGAAGGAACGTCCCCACTGTGCTGTGGCTAGGAAGCTCAGAGCACCAGTGCTTGTGGGGCTGTGGAAGGGCTGCCTAGGGCAGGTGCTGGCCAGCAAGAGCTTTCAGTGCTAGCCCCTTTGGTGTGGGAGCAGTGGCTGGACGTTTTGAATTTGGGAGCTGGGCTGTGGCTGTGCCGAGAAGGAACGTCCCCACTGTGCTGTGGCTAGGAAGCTCAGAGCGCCAGTGCTTGTGGGGCTGTGGAAGGGCTGCCTAGGGCAGGTGATGGCCAGCAAGAGCTTTCAGTGCTAGCCCTTTGGTGTGGGAGCAGTGGCTGGACGTTTTGAATTTGGGAGCTGGGCTGTGGCTGTGCCGAGAAGGAACGTCCCCACTGTGCTGTGGCTAGGAAGCTCAGAGCGCCAGTGCTTGTGGGGCTGTGGAAGGGCTGCCTAGGGCAGGTGATGGCCAGCAAGAGCTTTCAGTGCTAGCCCCTTTGGTGTGGGAGCAGTGGCTGGACGTTTTGAATTTCGGATCTGGGCTGTGGCTGTGCCGAGAAGGAACGTCCCCACTGTGCTGTGGCTAGGAAGCTCAGAGCGCCAGTGCTTGTGGGGCTGTGGAAGGGCTGCCTAGGGCAGGTGATGGCCAGCAAGAGGTTTCAGTGCTAGCCCCTTTGGTGTGGGAGCAGTGGCTGGACGTTTTGAATTTGGGAGCTGGGCTGTGGCTGTGCCGAGAAGGAACGTCCCCACTGTGCTGTGGCTAGGAAGCTCAGAGCGCCAGTGCTTGTGGGGCTGTGGAAGGGCTGCCTAGGGCAGGTGCTGGCCAGCAAGAGCTTTCAGTGCTAGCCCCTTTCGTGTGGGAGCAGTGGCTGGACGTTTTGAATTTGGGAGCTGGGCTGTGGCTGTGCCGAGAAGGAACGTCCCCACTGTGCTGTGGCTAGGAAGCTCAGAGAGCCAGTGCTTGTGGGGCTGTGGAAGGGCTGCCTAGGGCAGGTGATGGCCAGCAAGAGCTTTCAGTGCTAGCCCCTTTGGTGTGGGAGCAGTGGCTGGACGTTTTGCATTTCGGAGCTGGGCTGTGGCTGTGCCGAGAAGGAACGTCCCCACTGTGCTGTGGCTAGGAAGCGCAGAGCGCCAGTGCTTGTGGGGCTGTGGAAGGGCTGCCTAGGGCGGGTGATGGCCAGCAAGAGCTTTCAGTGCTAGCCCCTTTGGTGAGGGAGCAGTGGCTGGACGTTTCGAATTTGGGAGCTGGGCTGTGGCTGTGCCGAGAAGGAACGTCCCCACTGTGCTGTGGCTAGGAAGCTCAGAGCACCAGTGCTTGTGGGGCTGTGGAAGGGCTGCCTAGGGCAGGTGCTGGCCAGCAAGAGCTTTCAGTGCTAGCCCCTTTGGTGTGGGAGCAGTGGCTGGACGTTTTGAATTTGGGAGCTGGGCTGTGGCTGTGCCGAGAAGGAACGTCCCCACTGTGCTGTGGCTAGGAAGCTCAGAGCGCCAGTGCTTGTGGGGCTGTGGAAGGGCTGCCTAGGGCAGGTGATGGCCAGCAAGAGCTTTCAGTGCTAGCCCCTTTGGTGTGGGAGCAGTGGCTGGACGTTTTGAATTTGGGAGCTGGGCTGTGGCTGTGCCGAGAAGGAACGTCCCCACTGTGCTGTGGCTAGGAAGCTCAGAGCGCCAGTGCTTGTGGGGCTGTGGAAGGGCTGCCTAGGGCAGGTGATGGCCAGCAAGAGCTTTCAGTGCTAGCCCCTTTGGTGTGGGAACAGTGGCTGGACGTTTTGAATTTCGGAGATGGGCTGTGGCTGTGCTGAGAAGGAACGTCCCCACTGTGCTGTGGCTAGGAAGCTCAGAGCGCCAGGGCTTGTGGGGCTGTGGAAGGGCTGCCTAGGGCAGGTGATGGCCAGCAAGAGGTTTCAGTGCTAGCCCCTTTCGTGTGGGAGCAGTGGCTGGACGTTTTGAATTTGGGAGCTGGGCTGTGGCTGTGCCGAGAAGGAACGTCCCCACTGTGCTGTGGCTAGGAAGCTCAGAGCGCCAGTGCTTGTGGGGCTGTGGAAGGGCTGCCTAGGGCAGGTGATGGCCAGCAAGAGCTTTCAGTGCTAGCCCTTTGGTGTGGGAGCAGTGGCTGGACGTTTTGAATTTGGGAGCTGGGCTGTGGCTGTGCCGAGAAGGAACGTCCCCACTGTGCTGTGGCTAGGAAGCGCAGAGCGCCAGGGCTTGTGGGGCTGTGGAAGGGCTGCCTAGGGCAGGTGATGGCCAGCAAGAGGTTTCAGTGCTAGCCCCTTTGGTGTGGGAGCAGTGGCTGGACGTTTTGAATTTGGGAGCTGGGCTGTGGCTGTGCCGAGAAGGAATGTCCCCACTGTGCTGTGGCCAGGAAGCTCAGAGCGCCAGTGCTTGTGGGGCTGTGGAAGGGCTGCCTAGGGCAGGTGCTGGCCAGCAAGAGCTTTCAGTGCTAGCCCCTTTCGTGTGGGAGCAGTGGCTGGACGTTTTGAATTTGGGAGCTGGGCTGTGGCTGTGCCGAGAAGGAACGTCCCCACTGTGCTGTGGCTAGGAAGCTCAGAGCGCCAGTGCTTGTGGGGCTGTGGAAGGGCTGCCTAGGGCAGGTGATGGCCAGCAAGAGCTTTCAGTGCTAGCCCCTTTGGTGTGGGAGCAGTGGCTGGACGTTTCGAATTTGGGAGCTGGGCTGTGGCTGTGCCGAGAAGGAACGTCCCCACTGTGCTGTGGCTAGGAAGCTGAGAGCGCCAGTGCTTGTGGGGCTGTGGAAGGGCTGCCTAGGGCAGGTGATGGCCAGCAAGAGCTTTCAGTGCTAGCCCCTTTGGTGTGGGAGCAGTGGCTGGACGTTTCGAATTTGGGAGCTGGGCTGTGGCTGTGCCGAGAAGGAACGTCCCCACTGTGCTGTGGCTGGGAAGCTCAGAGCACCAGTGCTTGTGGGGCTGTGGAAGGGCTGCCTAGGGCAGGTGCTGGCCAGCAAGAGCTTTCAGTGCTAGCCCCTTTGGTGTGGGAGCAGTGGCTGGACGTTTTGATTTTGGGAGCTGGGCTGTGGCTGTGCCGAGAAGGAACGTCCCCACTGTGCTGTGGCTAGGAAGCTCAGAGCGCCAGTGCTTGTGGGGCTGTGGAAGGGCTGCCTAGGGCAGGTGATGGCCAGCAAGAGCTTTCAGTGCTAGCCCCTTTGGTGTGGGAGCAGTGGCTGGACGTTTTGAATTTCGGAGATGGGCTGTGGCTGTGCTGAGAAGGAACGTCCCCACTGTGCTGTGGCTAGGAAGCGCAGAGCGCCAGGGCTTGTGGGGCTGTGGAAGGGCTGCCTAGGGCAGGTGATGGCCAGCAAGAGGTTTCAGTGCTAGCCCCTTTCGTGTGGGAGCAGTGGCTGGACGTTTTGAATTTCGGAGCTGGGCTGTGGCTGTGCCGAGAAGGAACGTCCCCACTGTGCTGTGGCTAGGAAGCTCAGAGCGCCAGTGCTTCTGGGGCTGTGTAAGGGCTGCCTAGGGCAGGTGCTGGCCAGCAAGAGCTTTCAGTGCTAGCCCCTTTGGTGTGGGAGCAGTGGCTGGACGTTTTGAATTTGGGAGCTGGGCTGTGGCTGTGCCGAGAAGGAACGTCCCCACTGTGCTGTGGCTAGGAAGCTCAGAGAGCCAGTGCTTGTGGGGCTGTGGAAGGGCTGCCTAGGGCAGGTGCTGGCCAGCAAGAGCTTTCAGTGCTAGCCCCTTTGGTGTGGGAGCAGTGGCTGGACGTTTTGCATTTGGGAGCTGGGCTGTGGCTGTGCCGAGAAGGAACGTCCCCACTGTGCTGTGGCTAGGAAGCGCAGAGCGCCAGGGCTTGTGGGGCTGTGGAAGGGCTGCCTAGGGCGGGTGATGGCCAGCAAGAGCTTTCAGTGCTAGCCCCTTTGGTGTGGGAGCAGTGGCTGGACGTTTCGAATTTCGGAGCGGGGCTGTGGCTGTGCCGAGAAGGAACGTCCCCACTGTGCTGTGGCTAGGAAGCTCAGAGCACCAGTGCTTGTGGGGCTGTGGAAGGGCTGCCTAGGGCAGGTGCTGGCCAGCAAGAGGTTTCAGTGCTAGCCCCTTTGGTGTGGGAGCAGTGGCTGGACGTTTTGAATTTGGGAGGTG
The DNA here is from genome assembly GCF_965638725.1 of Aptenodytes patagonicus. Classification (NCBI taxonomy): domain Eukaryota; kingdom Metazoa; phylum Chordata; class Aves; order Sphenisciformes; family Spheniscidae; genus Aptenodytes; species Aptenodytes patagonicus. Next base: position 1,148,182 of record NW_027471996.1, on the reverse strand, counting down.
GGCTGTGGCTGTGCCGAGAAGGAACGTCCCCACTGTGCTGTGGCTAGGAAGCTCAGAGCGCCAGTGCTTGTGGGGCTGTGGAAGGGCTGCCTAGGGCAGGTGATGGCCAGCAAGAGCTTTCAGTGCTAGCCCCTTTGGTGTGGGAACAGTGGCTGGACGTTTTGAATTTCGGATCTGGGCTGTGGCTGTGCCGAGAAGGAACGTCCCCACTGTGCTGTGGCTAGGAAGCTCAGAGCGCCAGTGCTTGTGGGGCTGTGGAAGGGCTGCCTAGGGCAGGTGATGGCCAGCAAGAGCTTTCAGTGCTAGCCCCTTTGGTGTGGGAGCAGTGGCTGGACGTTTTGAATTTCGGAGCTGGGCTGTGGCTGTGCCGAGAAGGAACGTCCCCACTGTGCTGTGGCCAGGAAGCTCAGAGCGCCAGTGCTTGTGGGGCTGTGGAAGGGCTGCCTAGGGCAGGTGATGGCCAGCAAGAGCTTTCAGTGCTAGCCCCTTTCGTGTGGGAGCAGTGGCTGGACCTTTTGAATTTCGGAGCTGGGCTGTGGCTGTGCCGAGAAGGAACGTCCCCACTGTGCTGTGGCTAGGAAGCTCAGAGCGCCAGTGCTTGTGGGGCTGTGGAAGGGCTGCCTAGGGCAGGTGATGGCCAGCAAGAGCTTTCAGTGCTAGCCCCTTTGGTGTGGGAGCAGTGGCTGGACGTTTAGAATTTGGGAGATGGGCTGTGGCTGTGCCGAGAAGGAACGTCCCCACTGTGCTGTGGCCAGGAAGCTCAGAGCGCCAGTGCTTGTGGGGCTGTGGAAGGGCTGCCTAGGGCAGGTGATGGCCAGCAAGAGCTTTCAGTGCTAGCCCCTTTGGTGTGGGAGCAGTGGCTGGACGTTTTGAATTTGGGAGCTGGGCTGTGGCTGTGCCGAGGAGGAACGTCCCCACTGTGCTGTGGCTAGGAAGCTCAGAGCGCCAGTGCTTGTGGGGCTGTGGAAGGGCTGCCTAGGGCAGGTGATGGCCAGCAAGAGCTTTCAGTGCTAGCCCCTTTGGTGTGGGAGCAGTGGCTGGACGTTACAAATTTCGGAGCTGGGCTGTGGCTGTGCCGAGAAGGAACGTCCCCACTGTGCTGTGGCTAGGAAGCTCAGAGCGCCAGGGCTTGTGGGGCTGTGGAAGGGCTGCCTAGGGCAGGTGCTGGCCAGCAAGAGCTTTCAGTGCTAGCCCCTTTGGTGTGGGAGCAGTGGCTGGACGTTTTGAATTTCGGATCTGGGCTGTGGCTGTGCCGAGAAGGAACGTCCCCACTGTGCTGTGGCTAGGAAGCTCAGAGCGCCAGTGCTTGTGGGGCTGTGGAAGGGCTGCCTAGGGCAGGTGCTGGCCAGCAAGAGCTTTCAGTGCTAGCCCCTTTGGTGTGGGAGCAGTGGCTGGACGTTTTGAATTTGGGAGCTGGGCTGTGGCTGTGCCGAGAAGGAACGTCCCCACTGTGCTGTGGCTAGGAAGCTCAGAGCGCCAGTGCTTGTGGGGCTGTGGAAGGGCTGCCTAGGGCAGGTGATGGCCAGCAAGAGCTTTCAGTGCTAGCCCCTTTGGTGTGGGAGCAGTGGCTGGACGTTTTGAATTTCGGAGCTGGGCTGTGGCTGTGCCGAGAAGGAACGTCCCCACTGTGCTGTGGCTAGGAAGCTCAGAGCGCCAGTGCTTGTGGGGCTGTGGAAGGGCTGCCTAGGGCAGGTGCTGGCCAGCAAGAGCTTTCAGTGCTAGCCCCTTTGGTGTGGGAGCAGTGGCTGGACGTTTTGAATTTCGGAGCTTGGCTGTGGCTGTGCTGAGAAGGAACGTCCCCACTGTGCTGTGGCTAGGAAGCTCAGAGCGCCAGTGCTTGTGGGGCTGTGGAAGGGCTGCCTAGGGCAGGTGCTGGCCAGCAAGAGCTTTCAGTGCTAGCCCCTTTGGTGTGGGAGCAGTGGCTGGACGTTTTGAATTTCGAATCTGGGCTATGGCTGTGCCGAGAAGGAACATCCCCACTGTGCTGTGGCTAGGAAGCTCAGAGCGCCAGTGCTTGTGGGGCTGTGGAAGGGCTGCCTAGGGCAGGTGATGGCCAGCAAGAGCTTTCAGTGCTAGCCCCTTTGGTGTGGGAGCAGTGGCTGGACGTTTTGAATTTGGGAGCTGGGCTGTGGCTGTGCCGAGAAGGAACGTCCCCACTGTGCTGTGGCTAGGAAGCTCAGAGCGCCAGTGCTTGTGGGGCTGTGGAAGGGCTGCCTAGGGCAGGTGATGGCCAGCAAGAGCTTTCAGTGCTAGCCCCTTTGGTGTGGGAACAGTGGCTGGAAGTTTTGAATTTCGGATCTGGGCTGTGGCTGTGCCGAGAAGGAACGTCCCCACTGTGCTGTGGCTAGGAAGCGCAGAGCGCCAGGGCTTGTGGGGCTGTGGAAGGGCTGCCTAGGGCAGGTGCTGGCCAGCAAGAGCTTTCAGTGCTAGCCCCTTTGGTGTGGGAGCAGTGGCTGGACGTTTTGAATTTCGAATCTGGGCTATGGCTGTGCCGAGAAGGAACGTCCCCATTGTGCTGTGGCCAGGAAGCTCAGAGCGCCAGTGCTTGTGGGGCTGTGGAAGGGCTGCCTAGGGCAGGTGATGGCCAGCAAGAGCTTTCAGTGCTAGCCCCTTTGGTGTGGGAGCAGTGGCTGGACCTTTTGAATTTCGGAGCTGGGCTGTGGCTGTGCCGAGAAGGAACGTCCCCACTGTGCTGTGGCTAGGAAGCTCAGAGCGCCAGTGCTTGTGGGGCTGTGGAAGGGCTGCCTAGGGCAGGTGCTGGCCAGCAAGAGCTTTCAGTGCTAGCCCCTTTCGTGTGGGAGCAGTGGCTGGACGTTTCGAATTTCGGAGCTGGGCTGTGGCTGTGCTGAGAAGGAACGTCCCCACTGTGCTGTGGCTAGGAAGCTCAGAGCGCCAGTGCTTGTGGGGCTGTGGAAGGGCTGCCTAGGGCAGGTGATGGCCAGCAAGAGCTTTCAGTGCTAGCCCCTTTGGTGTGGGAGCAGTGGCTGGACGTTTCGAATTTCGGAGCTGGGCTGTGGCTGTGCCGAGGAGGAACGTCCCCACTGTGCTGTGGCTAGGAAGCTCAGAGCGCCAGTGCTTGTGGGGCTGTGGAAGGGCTGCCTAGGGCAGGTGATGGCCAGCAAGAGCTTTCAGTGCTAGCCCCTTTGGTGTGGGAGCAGTGGCTGGACCTTACAAATTTCGGAGCTGGGCTGTGGCTGTGCCGAGAAGGAACGTCCCCACTGTGCTGTGGCTAGGAAGCTCAGAGCGCCAGTGCTTGTGGGGCTGTGTAAGGGCTGCCTAGGGCAGGTGCTGGCCAGCAAGAGCTTTCAGTGCTAGCCCCTTTGGTGTGGGAGCAGTGGCTGGACGTTTTGAATTTGGGAGCTGGGCTGTGGCTGTGCCGAGAAGGAACGTCCCCACTGTGCTGTGGCTAGGAAGCTCAGAGCGCCAGTGCTTGTGGGGCTGTGGAAGGGCTGCCTAGGGCAGGTGATGGCCAGCAAGAGCTTTCAGTGCTAGCCCCTTTGGTGTGGGAGCAGTGGCTGGACGTTTTGAATTTCGGAGCTGGGCTGTGGCTGTGCCGAGAAGGAACGTCCCCACTGTGCTGTGGCTAGGAAGCGCAGAGCGCCAGTGCTTGTGGGGCTGTGGAAGGGCTGCCTAGGGCAGGTGCTGGCCAGCAAGAGCTTTCAGTGCTAGCCCCTTTGGTGTGGGAGCAGTGGCTGGACGTTTTGAATTTCGGAGCTTGGCTGTGGCTGTGCTGAGAAGGAACGTCCCCACTGTGCTGTGGGTAGGAAGCTCAGAGCGCCAGTGCTTGTGGGGCTGTGGAAGGGCTGCCTAGGGCAGGTGCTGGCCAGCAAGAGCTTTCAGTGCTAGCCCCTTTGGTGTGGGAGCAGTGGCTGGACGTTTTGAATTTCGAATCTGGGCTATGGCTGTGCCGAGAAGGAACATCCCCACTGTGCTGTGGCTAGGAAGCGCAGAGCGCCAGTGCTTGTGGGGCTGTGGAAGGGCTGCCTAGGGCAGGTGATGGCCAGCAAGAGCTTTCAGTGCTAGCCCCTTTGGTGTGGGAGCAGTGGCTGGACGTTTCCGATTTGGGAGCTGGGCTGTGGCTGTGCCGAGAAGGAACGTCCCCACTGTGCTGTGGCTAGGAAGCTCAGAGCGCCAGTGCTTGTGGGGCTGTGGAAGGGCTGCCTAGGGCAGGTGATGGCCAGCAAGAGCTTTCAGTGCTAGCCCCTTTGGTGTGGGAGCAGTGGCTGGACGTTTTGAATTTCGGAACTGGGCTGTGGCTGTGCCGAGAAGGAACGTCCCCACTGTGCTGTGGCTAGGAAGCTCAGAGAGCCAGTGCTTGTGGGGCTGTGGAAGGGCTGCCTAGGGCAGGTGCTGGCCAGCAAGAGCTTTCAGTGCTAGCCCCTTTGGTGTGGGAACAGTGGCTGGACGTTTTGAATTTCGGATCTGGGCTGTGGCTGTGCCGAGAAGGAACGTCCCCACTGTGCTGTGGCTAGGAAGCGCAGAGCGCCAGTGCTTGTGGGGCTGTGGAAGGGCTACCTAGGGCGGGTGATGGCCAGCAAGAGCTTTCAGTGCTAGCCCTTTGGTGTGGGAGCAGTGGCTGGACGTTTCGAATTTGGGAGCTGGGCTGTGGCTGTGCCGAGAAGGAACGTCCCCACTGTGCTGTGGCTAGGAAGCTCAGAGCGCCAGTGCTTGTGGGGCTGTGGAAGGGCTGCCTAGGGCAGGTGCTGGCCAGCAAGAGCTTTCAGTGCTAGCCCCTTTGGTGTGGGAGCAGTGGCTGGACGTTTTGAATTTCGGAGCTGGGCTGTGGCTGTGCCGAGAAGGAACGTCCCCACTGTGCTGTGGCCAGGAAGCTCAGAGCGCCAGTGCTTGTGGGGCTGTGGAAGGGCTGCCTAGGGCAGGTGATGGCCAGCAAGAGCTTTCAGTGCTAGCCCCTTTGGTGTGGGAGCAGTGGCTGGACCTTTTGAATTTCGGAGCTGGGCTGTGGCTGTGCCGAGAAGGAACGTCCCCACTGTGCTGTGGCTAGGAAGCTCAGAGCGCCAGTGCTTGTGGGGCTGTGGAAGGGCTGCCTAGGGCAGGTGCTGGCCAGCAAGAGCTTTCAGTGCTAGCCCCTTTCGTGTGGGAGCAGTGGCTGGACGTTTTGAATTTGGGAGCTGGGCTGTGGCTGTGCTGAGAAGGAACGTCCCCACTGTGCTGTGGCTAGGAAGCTCAGAGCGCCAGTGCTTGTGGGGCTGTGGAAGGGCTGCCTAGGGCAGGTGATGGCCAGCAAGAGCTTTCAGTGCTAGCCCCTTTGGTGTGGGAGCAGTGGCTGGACGTTTCGAATTTGGGAGCTGGGCTGTGGCTGTGCCGAGGAGGAACGTCCCCACTGTGCTGTGGCTAGGAAGCTCAGAGCGCCAGTGCTTGTGGGGCTGTGGAAGGGCTGCCTAGGGCAGGTGATGGCCAGCAAGAGCTTTCAGTGCTAGCCCCTTTGGTGTGGGAGCAGTGGCTGGACGTTTTGAATTTCGGATCTGGGCTGTGGCTGTGCCGAGAAGGAACGTCCCCACTGTGCTGTGGCTAGGAAGCTCAGAGCGCCAGTGCTTGTGGGGCTGTGGAAGGGCTGCCTAGGGCAGGTGCTGGCCAGCAAGAGCTTTCAGTGCTAGCCCCTTTGGTGTGGGAGCAGTGGCTGGACGTTTTGAATTTGGGAGCTGGGCTGTGGCTGTGCCGAGAAGGAACGTCCCCACTGTGCTGTGGCTAGGAAGCTCAGAGCGCCAGTGCTTGTGGGGCTGTGGAAGGGCTGCCTAGGGCAGGTGATGGCCAGCAAGAGCTTTCAGTGCTAGCCCCTTTGGTGTGGGAGCAGTGGCTGGACGTTTTGAATTTCGGAGCTGGGCTGTGGCTGTGCCGAGAAGGAATGTCCCCACTGTGCTGTGGCTAGGAAGCGCAGAGCGCCAGTGCTTGTGGGGCTGTGGAAGGGCTGCCTAGGGCAGGTGCTGGCCAGCAAGAGCTTTCAGTGCTAGCCCCTTTGGTGTGGGAGCAGTGGCTGGACGTTTTGAATTTCGGAGCTTGGCTGTGGCTGTGCTGAGAAGGAACGTCCCCACTGTGCTGTGGCTAGGAAGCTCAGAGCGCCAGTGCTTGTGGGGCTGTGGAAGGGCTGCCTAGGGCAGGTGCTGGCCAGCAAGAGCTTTCAGTGCTAGCCCCTTTGGTGTGGGAGCAGTGGCTGGACGTTTTGAATTTCGAATCTGGGCTATGACTGTGCCGAGAAGGAACATCCCCACTGTGCTGTGGCTAGGAAGCGCAGAGCGCCAGTGCTTGTGGGGCTGTGGAAGGGCTGCCTAGGGCAGGTGATGGCCAGCAAGAGCGTTCAGTGCTAGCCCCTTTGGTGTGGGAGCAGTGGCTGGACGTTTTGAATTTCGGAGCTGGGCTGTGGCTGTGCCGAGAAGGAACGTCCCCACTGTGCTGTGGCTAGGAAGCTCAGAGCGCCAGTGCTTGTGGGGCTGTGGAAGGGCTGCCTAGGGCAGGTGATGGCCAGCAAGAGCTTTCAGTGCTAGCCCCTTTGGTGTGGGAGCAGTGGCTGGACGTTTTGAATTTCGGAACTGGGCTGTGGCTGTGCCGAGAAGGAACGTCCCCACTGTGCTGTGGCTAGGAAGCTCAGAGCACCAGTGCTTGTGGGGCTGTGGAAGGGCTGCCTAGGGCAGGTGCTGGCCAGCAAGAGCTTTCAGTGCTAGCCCCTTTGGTGTGGGAGCAGTGGCTGGACGTTTTGCATTTCGGAGCTGGGCTGTGGCTGTGCCGAGAAGGAACGTCCCCACTGTGCTGTGGCTAGGAAGCTCAGAGCGCCAGTGCTTGTGGGGCTGTGGAAGGGCTGCCTAGGGCAGGTGATGGCCAGCAAGAGCTTTCAGTGCTAGCCCCTTTCGTGTAGGAGCAGTGGCTGGACGTTTCGAATTTGGGAGCTGGGCTCTGGCTGTGCCGAGAAGGAACGTCCCCACTGTGCTGTGGCTAGGAAGCTCAGAGCGCCAGTGCTTGTGGGGCTGTGGAAGGGCTGCCTAGGGCAGGTGCTGGCCAGCAAGAGCTTTCAGTGCTAGCCCCTTTGGTGTGGGAGCAGTGGCTGGACGTTTTGAATTTGGGAGCTGGGCTGTGGCTGTGCCGAGAAGGAACGTCCCCACTGTGCTGTGGCCAGGAAGCTCAGAGAGCCAGTGCTTGTGGGGCTGTGGAAGGGCTGCCTAGGGCAGGTGATGGCCAGCAAGAGCTTTCAGTGCTAGCCCCTTTGGTGTGGGAGCAGTGGCTGGACGTTTTGAATTTGGGAGCTGGGCTGTGGCTGTGCCGAGAAGGAACGTCCCCACTGTGCTGTGGCTAGGAAGCTCAGAGCGCCAGTGCTTGTGGGGCTGTGGAAGGGCTGCCTAGGGCAGGTGCTGGCCAGCAAGAGCTTTCAGTGCTAGCCCCTTTGGTGTGGGAGCAGTGGCTGGACGTTTTGAATTTCGGAGCTGGGCTGTGGCTGTGCCGAGAAGGAACGTCCCCACTGTGCTGTGGCCAGGAAGCTCAGAGCGCCAGTGCTTGTGGGGCTGTGGAAGGGCTGCCTAGGGCAGGTGATGGCCAGCAAGAGCTTTCAGTGCTAGCCCCTTTGGTGTGGGAGCAGTGGCTGGACGTTTTGAATTTCGGAGCTGGGCTGTGGCTGTGCCGAGAAGGAACGTCCCCACTGTGCTGTGGCTAGGAAGCTCAGAGCGCCAGTGCTTGTGGGGCTGTGTAAGGGCTGCCTAGGGCAGGTGCTGGCCAGCAAGAGCTTTCAGTGCTAGCCCCTTTGGTGTGGGAGCAGTGGCTGGACGTTTTGAATTTGGGAGCTGGGCTGTGGCTGTGCCGAGAAGGAACGTCCCCACTGTGCTGTGGCTAGGAAGCTCAGAGCGCCAGTGCTTGTGGGGCTGTGGAAGGGCTGCCTAGGGCAGGTGATGGCCAGCAAGAGCTTTCAGTGCTAGCCCCTTTGGTGTGGGAGCAGTGGCTGGACGTTTTGAATTTCGGAGCTGGGCTGTGGCTGTGCCGAGAAGGAACGTCCCCACTGTGCTGTGGCTAGGAAGCGCAGAGCGCCAGTGCTTGTGGGGCTGTGGAAGGGCTGCCTAGGGCAGGTGCTGGCCAGCAAGAGCTTTCAGTGCTAGCCCCTTTGGTGTGGGAGCAGTGGCTGGACGTTTTGAATTTCGGAGCTTGGCTGTGGCTGTGCTGAGAAGGAACGTCCCCACTGTGCTGTGGCTAGGAAGCTCAGAGCGCCAGTGCTTGTGGGGCTGTGGAAGGGCTGCCTAGGGCAGGTGCTGGCCAGCAAGAGCTTTCAGTGCTAGCCCCTTTGGTGTGGGAGCAGTGGCTGGACGTTTTGAATTTGGGAGCTGGGCTGTGGCTGTGCTGAGAAGGAACGTCCCCACTGTGCTGTGGCTAGGAAGCTCAGAGCGCCAGTGCTTGTGGGGCTGTGGAAGGGCTGCCTAGGGCAGGTGATGGCCAGCAAGAGCTTTCAGTGCTAGCCCCTTTGGTGTGGGAGCAGTGGCTGGACGTTTCCGATTTGGGAGCTGGGCTGTGGCTGTGCCGAGAAGGAACGTCCCCACTGTGCTGTGGCTAGGAAGCTCAGAGCGCCAGTGCTTGTGGGGCTGTGGAAGGGCTGCCTAGGGCAGGTGATGGCCAGCAAGAGCTTTCAGTGCTAGCCCCTTTGGTGTGGGAGCAGTGGCTGGACGTTTTGAATTTCGGAACTGGGCTGTGGCTGTGCCGAGAAGGAACGTCCCCACTGTGCTGTGGCTAGGAAGCTCAGAGAGCCAGTGCTTGTGGGGCTGTGGAAGGGCTGCCTAGGGCAGGTGCTGGCCAGCAAGAGCTTTCAGTGCTAGCCCCTTTGGTGTGGGAGCAGTGGCTGGACGTTATGCATTTCGGAGCTGGGCTGTGGCTGTGCCGAGAAGGAACGTCCCCACTGTGCTGTGGCTAGGAAGCTGAGAGCGCCAGTGCTTGTGGGGCTGTGGAAGGGCTGCCTAGGGCAGGTGATGGCCAGCAAGAGCTTTCAGTGCTAGCCCCTTTCGTGTAGGAGCAGTGGCTGGACGTTTCGAATTTGGGAGCTGGGCTCTGGCTGTGCCGAGAAGGAACGTCCCCACTGTGCTGTGGCTAGGAAGCTCAGAGCGCCAGTGCTTGTGGGGCTGTGGAAGGGCTGCCTAGGGCAGGTGATGGCCAGCAAGAGCTTTCAGTGCTAGCCCCTTTGGTGTGGGAGCAGTGGCTGGACGTTTTGAATTTGGGAGCTGGGCTGTGGCTGTGCCGAGAAGGAACGTCCCCACTGTGCTGTGGCCAGGAAGCTCAGAGCGCCAGTGCTTGTGGGGCTGTGGAAGGGCTGCCTAGGGCAGGTGATGGCCAGCAAGAGCTTTCAGTGCTAGCCCCTTTGGTGTGGGAGCAGTGGCTGGACCTTTTGAATTTCGGAGCTGGGCTGTGGCTGTGCCGAGAAGGAACGTCCCCACTGTGCTGTGGCTAGGAAGCTCAGAGCGCCAGTGCTTGTGGGGCTGTGGAAGGGCTGCCTAGGGCAGGTGCTGGCCAGCAAGAGCTTTCAGTGCTAGCCCCTTTCGTGTAGGAGCAGTGGCTGGACGTTTCGAATTTCGGAGCTGGGCTGTGGCTGTGCTGAGAAGGAACGTCCCCACTGTGCTGTGGCTAGGAAGCTCAGAGCGCCAGTGCTTGTGGGGCTGTGGAAGGGCTGCCTAGGGCAGGTGATGGCCAGCAAGAGCTTTCAGTGCTAGCCCCTTTGGTGTGGGAGCAGTGGCTGGACGTTTTGAATTTGGGAGCTGGGCTGTGGCTGTGCCGAGAAGGAACGTCCCCACTGTGCTGTGGCTAGGAAGCTCAGAGCGCCAGTGCTTGTGGGGCTGTGGAAGGGCTGCCTAGGGCAGGTGCTGGCCAGCAAGAGCTTTCAGTGCTAGCCCCTTTGGTGTGGGAGCAGTGGCTGGACGTTTTGAATTTGGCAGCTGGGCTGTGGCTGTGCTGAGAAGGAACGTCCCCACTGTGCTGTGGCTAGGAAGCGCAGAGCGCCAGTGCTTGTGGGGCTGTGGAAGGGCTGCCTAGGGCAGGTGCTGGCCAGCAAGAGCTTTCAGTGCTAGCCCCTTTGGTGTGGGAGCAGTGGCTGGACGTTTTGAATTTGGGAGCTGGGCTGTGGCTGTGCCGAGAAGGAACGTCCCCACTGTGCTGTGGCTAGGAAGCTCAGAGCGCCAGTGCTTGTGGGGCTGTGGAAGGGCTGCCTAGGGCAGGTGCTGGCCAGCAAGAGCTTTCAGTGCTAGCCCCTTTGGTGTGGGAGCAGTGGCTGGACGTTTTGAATTTGGGAGCTGGGCTGTGGCTGTGCCGAGAAGGAACGTCCCCACTGTGCTGTGGCTAGGAAGCTCAGAGCGCCAGTGCTTGTGGGGCTGTGGAAGGGCTGCCTAGGGCAGGTGCTGGCCAGCAAGAGCTTTCAGTGCTAGCCCCTTTGGTGTGGGAGCAGTGGCTGGACGTTTTGAATTTCGGAGATGGGCTGTGGCTGTGCTGAGAAGGAACGTCCCCACTGTGCTGTGGCTAGGAAGCTCAGAGCGCCAGTGCTTGTGGGGCTGTGGAAGGGCTGCCTAGGGCAGGTGATGGCCAGCAAGAGCTTTCAGTGCTAGCCCCTTTGGTGTGGGAGCAGTGGCTGGATGTTTTGAATTTGGGAGCTGGGCTGTCGCTGTGCTGAGAAGGAACGTCCCCACTGTGCTGTGGACAGGAAGCTCAGAACGCCAGTGCTTGTGGGGCTGTGGAAGGGCTGCCTAGGGCAGGTGCTGGCCAGCAAGAGCTTTCAGTGCTAGCCCCTTTGGTGTGGGAGCAGTGGCTGGACGTTTTGAATTTCGGAGCTGGGCTGTGGCTGTGCTGAGAAGGAACGTCCCCACTGTGCTGTGGCTAGGAAGCTCAGAGCGCCAGTGCTTGTGGGGCTGTGGAAGGGCTGCCTAGGGCAGGTGCTGGCCAGCAAGAGCTTTCAGTGCTAGCCCCTTTGGTGTGGGAGCAGTGGCTGGACGTTTTGAATTTGGGAGCTGGGCTGTGGCTGTGCCGAGAAGGAACGTCCCCACTGTGCTGTGGCTAGGAAGCTCAGAGCGCCAGTGCTTGTGGGGCTGTGGAAGGGCTGCCTAGGGCAGGTGCTGGCCAGCAAGAGCTTTCAGTGCTAGCCCCTTTCGTGTAGGAGCAGTGGCTGGACGTTTCGAATTTGGGAGCTGGGCTCTGGCTGTGCCGAGAAGGAACGTCCCCACTGTGCTGTGGCTAGGAAGCTCAGAGCGCCAGTGCTTCTGGGGCTGTGGAAGGGCTGCCTAGGGCAGGTGCTGGCCAGCAAGAGCTTTCAGTGCTAGCCCCTTTGGTGTGGGAGCAGTGGCTGGACGTTTCGAATTTCGGAGCTGGGCTGTGGCTGTGCCGAGAAGGAACGTCCCCACTGTGCTGTGGCCAGGAAGCTCAGAGAGCCAGTGCTTGTGGGGCTGTGGAAGGGCTGCCTAGGGAAGGTGATGGCCAGCAAGAGCTTTCAGTGCTAGCCCCTTTGGTGTGGGAGCAGTGGCTGGACGTTTCGAATTTCGGAGCTGGGCTGTGGCTGTGCCGAGAAGGAACGTCCCCACTGTGCTGTGGCTAGGAAGCTCAGAGCGCCAGTGCTTGTGGGGCTGTGGAAGGGCTGCCTAGGGCAGGTGCTGGCCAGCAAGAGCTTTCAGTGCTAGCCCCTTTCGTGTAGGAGCAGTGGCTGGACGTTTCGAATTTCGGAGCTGGGCTCTGGCTGTGCTGAGAAGGAACGTCCCCACTGTGCTGTGGCCAGGAAGCTCAGAGCGCCAGTGCTTGTGGGGCTGTGGAAGGGCTGCCTAGGGCAGGTGCTGGCCAGCAAGAGCTTTCAGTGCTAGCCCCTTTGGTGTGGGAGCAGTGGCTGGACGTTTCGAATTTCGGAGCGGGGCTGTGGCTGTGCCGAGAAGGAACGTCCCCACTGTGCTGTGGCTAGGAAGCTCAGAGCGCCAGTGCTTGTGGGGCTGTGGAAGGGCTGCCTAGGGCAGGTGCTGGCCAGCAAGAGCTTTCAGTGCTAGCCCCTTTGGTGTGGGAGCAGTGGCTGGACGTTTTGAATTTGGGAGCTGGGCTGTGGCTGTGCCGAGAAGGAACGTCCCCACTGTGCTGTGGCTAGGAAGCTCAGAGCGCCAGTGCTTGTGGGGCTGTGGAAGGGCTGCCTAGGGCAGGTGCTGGCCAGCAAGAGCTTTCAGTGCTAGCCCCTTTGGTGTGGGAGCAGTGGCTGGACGTTTTGAATTTCGGAGCGGGGCTGTGGCTGTGCCGAGAAGGAACGTCCCCACTGTGCTGTGGCTAGGAAGCTCAGAGCGCCAGTGCTTGTGGGGCTGTGGAAGGGCTGCCTAGGGCAGGTGCTGGCCAGCAAGAGCTTTCAGTGCTAGCCCCTTTGGTGTGGGAGCAGTGGCTGGACGTTTTGAATTTGGGAGCTGGGCTGTGGCTGTGCCGAGAAGGAACGTCCCCACTGTGCTGTGGCTAGGAAGCTCAGAGCGCCAGTGCTTGTGGGGCTGTGGAAGGGCTGCCTAGGGCAGGTGCTGGCCAGCAAGAGCTTTCAGTGCTAGCCCCTTTCGTGTGGGAGCAGTGGCTGGACGTTTTGAATTTGGGAGCTGGGCTGTGGCTGTGCCGAGAAGGAACGTCCCCACTGTGCTGTGGCTAGGAAGCTCAGAGCGCCAGTGCTTGTGGGGCTGTGGAAGGGCTGCCTAGGGCAGGTGATGGCCAGCAAGAGCTTTCAGTGCTAGCCCCTTTGGTGTGGGAGCAGTGGCTGGACGTTTAGAATTTGGGAGATGGGCTGTGGCTGTGCCGAGAAGGAACGTCCCCACTGTGCTGTGGCTAGGAAGCTCAGAGCGCCAGTGCTTGTGGGGCTGTGGAAGGGCTGCCTAGGGCAGGTGATGGCCAGCAAGAGCTTTCAGTGCTAGCTCCTTTGGTGTGGGAGCAGTGGCTGGACGTTTCGAATTTCGGAGCTGGGCTGTGGCTGTGCCGAGAAGGAACGTCCCCACTGTGCTGTGGCTAGGAAGCTCAGAGCGCCAGTGCTTGTGGGGCTGTGTAAGGGCTGCCTAGGGCAGGTGCTGGCCAGCAAGAGCTTTCAGTGCTAGCCCCTTTGGTGTGGGAGCAGTGGCTGGACGTTTTGAATTTGGGAGCTGGGCTGTGGCTGTGCCGAGAAGGAACGTCCCCACTGTGCTGTGGCTAGGAAGCTCAGAGCGCCAGTGCTTGTGGGGCTGTGGAAGGGCTGCCTAGGGCAGGTGCTGGCCAGCAAGAGCTTTCAGTGCTAGCCCCTTTGGTGTGGGAGCAGTGGCTGGACGTTTTGAATTTGGGAGCTGGGCTGTGGCTGTGCCGAGAAGGAACGTCCCCACTGTGCTGTGGCTAGGAAGCTCAGAGCGCCAGTGCTTGTGGGGCTGTGGAAGGGCTGCCTAGGGCAGGTGCTGGCCAGCAAGAGCTTTCAGTGCTAGCCCCTTTGGTGTGGGAGCAGTGGCTGGACGTTTTGAATTTCGGAGATGGGCTGTGGCTGTGCTGAGAAGGAACGTCCCCACTGTGCTGTGGCTAGGAAGCTCAGAGCGCCAGTGCTTGTGGGGCTGTGGAAGGGCTGCCTAGGGCAGGTGATGGCCAGCAAGAGCTTTCAGTGCTAGCCCCTTTCGTGTGGGAGCAGTGGCTGGATGTTTTGAATTTGGGAGCTGGGCTGTCGCTGTGCTGAGAAGGAACGTCCCCACTGTGCTGTGGACAGGAAGCTCAGAACGCCAGTGCTTGTGGGGCTGTGGAAGGGCTGCCTAGGGTAGGTGATGGCCAGCAAGAGCTTTCAGTGCTAGCCCCTTTCGTGTGGGAGCAGTGGCTGGACGTTTTGAATTTCGGAGCTGGGCTGTGGCTGTGCTGAGAAGGAACGTCCCCACTGTGCTGTGGCTAGGAAGCTCAGAGCGCCAGTGCTTGTGGGGCTGTGGAAGGGCTGCCTAGGGCAGGTGATGGCCAGCAAGAGCTTTCAGTGCTAGCCCCTTTGGTGTGGGAGCAGTGGCTGGACGTTTTGAATTTCGGAGCTGGGCTGTGGCTGTGCCGAGAAGGAACGTCCCCACTGTGCTGTGGCTAGGAAGCGCAGAGCGCCAGTGCTTGTGGGGCTGTGGAAGGGCTGCCTAGGGCAGGTGCTGGCCAGCAAGAGCTTTCAGTGCTAGCCCCTTTGGTGTGGGAGCAGTGGCTGGACGTTTTGAATTTCGGAGCTTGGCTGTGGCTGTGCTGAGAAGGAACGTCCCCACTGTGCTGTGGCTAGGAAGCTCAGAGCGCCAGTGCTTGTGGGGCTGCGGAAGGGCTGCCTAGGGCAGGTGATGGCCAGCAAGAGCTTTCAGTGCTAGCCCCTTTGGTGTGGGAGCAGTGGCTGGACGTTTTGAATTTGGGAGCTGGGCTATGGCTGTGCCGAGAAGGAACATCCCCACTGTGCTGTGGCTAGGAAGCTCAGAGCGCCAGTGCTTGTGGGGCTGTGGAAGGGCTGCCTAGGGCAGGTGATGGCCAGCAAGAGCTTTCAGTGCTAGCCCCTTTGGTGTGGGAGCAGTGGCTGGACGTTTCCGATTTGGGAGCTGGGCTGTGGCTGTGCCGAGAAGGAACGTCCCCACTGTGCTGTGGCTAGGAAGCTCAGAGCGCCAGTGCTTGTGGGGCTGTGGAAGGGCTGCCTAGGGCAGGTGATGGCCAGCAAGAGCTTTCAGTGCTAGCCCCTTTGGTGTGGGAGCAGTGGCTGGACGTTTTGAATTCCGGAACCGGGCTGTGGCTGTGCCGAGAAGGAACGTCCCCACTGTGCTGTGGCTAGGAAGCTCAGAGCGCCAGTGCTTGTGGGGCTGTGGAAGGGCTGCCTAGGGCAGGTGCTGGCCAGCAAGAGCTTTCAGTGCTAGCCCCTTTGGTGTGGGAGCAGTGGCTGGACGTTTTGAATTTGGGAGCTGGGCTGTGGCTGTGCTGAGAAGGAACGTCCCCACTGTGCTGTGGCTAGGAAGCTCAGAGCGCCAGTGCTTGTGGGGCTGTGGAAGGGCTGCCTAGGGCAGGTGCTGGCCAGCAAGAGCTTTCAGTGCTAGCCCCTTTCGTGTGGGAGCAGTGGCTGGACGTTTTGAATTTGGGAGCTGGGCTGTGGCTGTGCCGAGAAGGAACGTCCCCACTGTGCTGTGGCTAGGAAGCTCAGAGCGCCAGTGCTTGTGGGGCTGTGGAAGGGCTGCCTAGGGCAGGTGATGGCCAGCAAGAGCTTTCAGTGCTAGCCCCTTTGGTGTGGGAGCAGTGGCTGGACATTTAGAATTTGGGAGATGGGCTGTGGCTGTGCCGAGAAGGAACGTCCCCACTGTGCTGTGGCCAGGAAGCTCAGAGCGCCAGTGCTTGTGGGGCTGTGGAAGGGCTGCCTAGGGCAGGTGATGGCCAGCAAGAGCTTTCAGTGCTAGCCCCTTTGGTGTGGGAGCAGTGGCTGGACGTTTCGAATTTCGGAGCTGGGCTGTGGCTGTGCTGAGAAGGAACGTCCCCACTGTGCTGTGGCTAGGAAGCTCAGAGCGCCAGTGCTTGTGGGGCTGTGTAAGGGCTGCCTAGGGCAGGTGCTGGCCAGCAAGAGCTTTCAGTGCTAGCCCCTTTGGTGTGGGAGCAGTGGCTGGACGTTTTGAATTTGGGAGCTGGGCTGTGGCTGTGCCGAGAAGGAACGTCCCCACTGTGCTGTGGCTAGGAAGCTCAGAGCGCCAGTGCTTGTGGGGCTGTGGAAGGGCTGCCTAGGGCAGGTGATGGCCAGCAAGAGCTTTCAGTGCTAGCCCCTTTCGTGTGGGAGCAGTGGCTGGATGTTTTGAATTTGGGAGCTGGGCTGTCGCTGTGCTGAGAAGGAACGTCCCCACTGTGCTGTGGCCAGGAAGCTCAGAGAGCCAGTGCTTGTGGGGCTGTGGAAGGGCTGCCTAGGGCAGGTGCTGGCGAGCAAGAGCTTTCAGTGCTAGCCCCTTTGGTGTGGGAGCAGTGGCTGGACGTTTTGAATTTGGGAGCTGGGCTGTGGCTGTGCTGAGAAGGAACGTCCCCACTGTGCTGTGGCTAGGAAGCTCAGAGCGCCAGTGCTTGTGGGGCTGTGTAAGGGCTGCCTAGGGCAGGTGCTGGCCAGCAAGAGCTTTCAGTGCTAGCCCCTTTGGTGTGGGAGCAGTGGCTGGACGTTTTGAATTTGGGAGCTGGGCTGTGGCTGTGCCGAGAAGGAACGTCCCCACTGTGCTGTGGCTAGGAAGCTCAGAGCGCCAGTGCTTGTGGGGCTGTGGAAGGGCTGCCTAGGGCAGGTGCTGGCCAGCAAGAGCTTTCAGTGCTAGCCCCTTTGGTGTGGGAGCAGTGGCTGGACGTTTTGAATTTGGGAGCTGGGCTGTGGCTGTGCCGAGAAGGAACGTCCCCACTGTGCTGTGGCTAGGAAGCTCAGAGCGCCAGTGCTTGTGGGGCTGTGGAAGGGCTGCCTAGGGCAGGTGCTGGCCAGCAAGAGCTTTCAGTGCTAGCCCCTTTGGTGTGGGAGCAGTGGCTGGACGTTTTGAATTTGGGAGCTGGGCTGTGGCTGTGCTGAGAAGGAACGTCCCCACTGTGCTGTGGCTAGGAAGCTCAGAGCGCCAGTGCTTGTGGGGCTGTGGAAGGGCTGCCTAGGGCAGGTGATGGCCAGCAAGAGCTTTCAGTGCTAGCCCCTTTCGTGTGGGAGCAGTGGCTGGATGTTTTGAATTTGGGAGCTGGGCTGTCGCTGTGCTGAGAAGGAACGTCCCCACTGTGCTGTGGACAGGAAGCTCAGAACGCCAGTGCTTGTGGGGCTGTGGAAGGGCTGCCTAGGGTAGGTGATGGCCAGCAAGAGCTTTCAGTGCTAGCCCCTTTCGTGTGGGAGCAGTGGCTGGACGTTTTGAATTTCGGAGCTGGGCTGTGGCTGTGCTGAGAAGGAACGTCCCCACTGTGCTGTGGCTAGGAAGCTCAGAGCGCCAGTGCTTGTGGGGCTGTGGAAGGGCTGCCTAGGGCAGGTGATGGCCAGCAAGAGCTTTCAGTGCTAGCCCCTTTGGTGTGGGAGCAGTGGCTGGACGTTTTGAATTTCGGAGCTGGGCTGTGGCTGTGCCGAGAAGGAACGTCCCCACTGTGCTGTGGCTAGGAAGCGCAGAGCGCCAGTGCTTGTGGGGCTGTGGAAGGGCTGCCTAGGGCAGGTGCTGGCCAGCAAGAGCTTTCAGTGCTAGCCCCTTTGGTGTGGGAGCAGTGGCTGGACGTTTTGAATTTCGGAGCTTGGCTGTGGCTGTGCTGAGAAGGAACGTCCCCACTGTGCTGTGGCTAGGAAGCTCAGAGCGCCAGTGCTTGTGGGGCTGCGGAAGGGCTGCCTAGGGCAGGTGATGGCCAGCAAGAGCTTTCAGTGCTAGCCCCTTTGGTGTGGGAGCAGTGGCTGGACGTTTTGAATTTGGGAGCTGGGCTATGGCTGTGCCGAGAAGGAACATCCCCACTGTGCTGTGGCTAGGAAGCTCAGAGCGCCAGTGCTTGTGGGGCTGTGGAAGGGCTGCCTAGGGCAGGTGATGGCCAGCAAGAGCTTTCAGTGCTAGCCCCTTTGGTGTGGGAGCAGTGGCTGGACGTTTTGAATTTGGGAGCTGGGCTGTGGCTGTGCCGAGAAGGAACGTCCCCACTGTGCTGTGGCTAGGAAGCTCAGAGCGCCAGTGCTTGTGGGGCTGTGGAAGGGCTGCCTAGGGCAGGTGATGGCCAGCAAGAGCTTTCAGTGCTAGCCCCTTTGGTGTGGGAGCAGTGGCTGGACGTTTTGAATTCCGGAACCGGGCTGTGGCTGTGCCGAGAAGGAACGTCCCCACTGTGCTGTGGCTAGGAAGCTCAGAGCGCCAGTGCTTGTGGGGCTGTGGAAGGGCTGCCTAGGGCAGGTGCTGGCCAGCAAGAGCTTTCAGTGCTAGCCCCTTTGGTGTGGGAGCAGTGGCTGGACGTTTTGAATTTGGGAGCTGGGCTGTGGCTGTGCTGAGAAGGAACGTCCCCACTGTGCTGTGGCTAGGAAGCTCAGAGTGCCAGTGCTTGTGGGGCTGTGGAAGGGCTGCCTAGGGCAGGTGCTGGCCAGCAAGAGCTTTCAGTGCTAGCCCCTTTGGTGTGGGAGCAGTGGCTGGACGTTTCGAATTTGGGAGCTGGGCTGTGGCTGTGCCGAGAAGGAACGTCCCCACTGTGCTGTGGCTAGGAAGCTCAGAGCGCCAGTGCTTGTGGGGCTGTGGAAGGGCTGCCTAGGGCAGGTGATGGCCAGCAAGAGCTTTCAGTGCTAGCCCCTTTGGTGTGGGAGCAGTGGCTGGACATTTAGAATTTGGGAGATGGGCTGTGGCTGTGCCGAGAAGGAACGTCCCCACTGTGCTGTGGCCAGGAAGCTCAGAGCGCCAGTGCTTGTGGGGCTGTGGAAGGGCTGCCTAGGGCAGGTGATGGCCAGCAAGAGCTTTCAGTGCTAGCCCCTTTGGTGTGGGAGCAGTGGCTGGACGTTTCGAATTTCGGAGCTGGGCTGTGGCTGTGCTGAGAAGGAACGTCCCCACTGTGCTGTGGCTAGGAAGCTCAGAGCGCCAGTGCTTGTGGGGCTGTGTAAGGGCTGCCTAGGGCAGGTGCTGGCCAGCAAGAGCTTTCAGTGCTAGCCCCTTTGGTGTGGGAGCAGTGGCTGGACGTTTTGAATTTGGGAGCTGGGCTGTGGCTGTGCCGAGAAGGAACGTCCCCACTGTGCTGTGGCTAGGAAGCTCAGAGCGCCAGTGCTTGTGGGGCTGTGGAAGGGCTGCCTAGGGCAGGTGATG
The DNA here is from genome assembly GCF_965638725.1 of Aptenodytes patagonicus. Lineage (NCBI taxonomy): Eukaryota > Metazoa > Chordata > Aves > Sphenisciformes > Spheniscidae > Aptenodytes > Aptenodytes patagonicus. Next base: position 1,129,493 of record NW_027471996.1, on the reverse strand, counting down.
GCCAGCAAGAGCTTTCAGTGCTAGCCCCTTTCGTGTGGGAGCAGTGGCTGGATGTTTTGAATTTGGGAGCTGGGCTGTCGCTGTGCTGAGAAGGAACGTCCCCACTGTGCTGTGGCCAGGAAGCTCAGAGAGCCAGTGCTTGTGGGGCTGTGGAAGGGCTGCCTAGGGCAGGTGCTGGCGAGCAAGAGCTTTCAGTGCTAGCCCCTTTGGTGTGGGAGCAGTGGCTGGACGTTTTGAATTTGGGAGCTGGGCTGTGGCTGTGCTGAGAAGGAACGTCCCCACTGTGCTGTGGCTAGGAAGCTCAGAGCGCCAGTGCTTGTGGGGCTGTGGAAGGGCTGCCTAGGGCAGGTGATGGCCAGCAAGAGCTTTCAGTGCTAGCCCCTTTGGTGTGGGAGCAGTGGCTGGACGTTTTGAATTTCGGAGCTGGGCTGTGGCTGTGCCGAGAAGGAACGTCCCCACTGTGCTGTGGCTAGGAAGGGCAGAGCGCCAGTGCTTGTGGGGCTGTGGAAGGGCTGCCTAGGGAAGGTGATGGCCAGCAAGAGCTTTCAGTGCTAGCCCCTTTGGTGTGGGAGCAGTGGCTGGACGTTTTGAATTTCGGAGCTTGGCTGTGGCTGTGCCGAGAAGGAACGTCCCCACTGTGCTGTGGCTAGGAAGCTCAGAGCGCCAGTGCTTGTGGGGCTGTGGAAGGGCTGCCTAGGGCAGGTGCTGGCCAGCAAGAGCTTTCAGTGCTAGCCCCTTTGGTGTGGGAGCAGTGGCTGGACGTTTTGAATTTCGAATCTGGGCTATGGCTGTGCCGAGAAGGAACATCCCCACTGCGCTGTGGCTAGGAAGCTCAGAGCGCCAGTGCTTGTGGGGCTGTGGAAGGGCTGCCTAGGGCAGGTGCTGGCCAGCAAGAGCTTTCAGTGCTAGCCCCTTTGGTGTGGGAGCAGTGGCTGGACGTTTTGAATTTCGGAGCTGGGCTGTGGCTGTGCCGAGAAGGAACGTCCCCACTGTGCTGTGGCTAGGAAGCTCAGAGCGCCAGTGCTTGTGGGGCTGTGGAAGGGCTGCCTAGGGCAGGTGCTGGCCAGCAAGAGCTTTCAGTGCTAGCCCCTTTGGTGTGGGAGCAGTGGCTGGACGTTTTGAATTTGGGAGCTGGGCTGTGGCTGTGCCGAGAAGGAACGTCCCCACTGTGCTGTGGCTAGGAAGCTCAGAGCGCCAGTGCTTGTGGGGCTGTGGAAGGGCTGCCTAGGGCAGGTGATGGCCAGCAAGAGCTTTCAGTGCTAGCCCCTTTGGTGTGGGAGCAGTGGCTGGACGTTTTGAATTTCGGAGCTGGGCTGTGGCTGTGCCGAGAAGGAACGTCCCCACTGTGCTGTGGCTAGGAAGCTCAGAGCGCCAGTGCTTGTGGGGCTGTGGAAGGGCTGCCTAGGGCAGGTGCTGGCCAGCAAGAGCTTTCAGTGCTAGCCCCTTTGGTGTGGGAGCAGTGGCTGGACGTTTTGAATTTGGGAGCTGGGCTGTGGCTGTGCCGAGAAGGAACGTCCCCACTGTGCGGTGGCCAGGAAGCTCAGAGCGCCAGTGCTTGTGGGGCTGTGGAAGGGCTGCCTAGGGCGGGTGCTGGCCAGCAAGAGCTTTCAGTGCTAGCCCCTTTGGTGTGGGAGCAGTGGCTGGACGTTTCGAATTTCGGAGCTGGGCTGTGGCTGTGCCGAGAAGGAACGTCCCCACTGTGCTGTGGCTAGGAAGCTCAGAGCGCCAGTGCTTGTGGGGCTGTGGAAGGGCTGCCTAGGGCAGGTGATGGCCAGCAAGAGCTTTCAGTGCTAGCCCCTTTGGTGTGGGAGCAGTGGCTGGACGTTTCGAATTTCGGAGCGGGGCTGTGGCTGTGCTGAGAAGGAACGTCCCCACTGTGCTGTGGCTAGGAAGCTCAGAGCGCCAGTGCTTGTGGGGCTGTGGAAGGGCTGCCTAGGGCAGGTGCTGGCCAGCAAGAGCTTTCAGTGCTAGCCCCTTTGGTGTGGGAGCAGTGGCTGGACGTTTTGAATTTCGGAGCGGGGCTGTGGCTGTGCCGAGAAGGAACGTCCCCACTGTGCTGTGGCTAGGAAGCTCAGAGCGCCAGTGCTTGTGGGGCTGTGGAAGGGCTGCCTAGGGCAGGTGCTGGCCAGCAAGAGCTTTCAGTGCTAGCCCCTTTGGTGTGGGAGCAGTGGCTGGACGTTACAAATTTCGGAGCTGGGCTGTGGCTGTGCCGAGAAGGAACGTCCCCACTGTGCTGTGGCTAGGAAGCTCAGAGCGCCAGTGCTTGTGGGGCTGTGGAAGGGCTGCCTAGGGCAGGTGCTGGCCAGCAAGAGCTTTCAGTGCTAGCCCCTTTGGTGTGGGAGCAGTGGCTGGACGTTTTGAATTTGGGAGCTGGGCTGTGGCTGTGCTGAGAAGGAACGTCCCCACTGTGCTGTGGCTAGGAAGCTCAGAGCGCCAGTGCTTGTGGGGCTGTGGAAGGGCTGCCTAGGGCAGGTGCTGGCCAGCAAGAGCTTTCAGTGCTAGCCCCTTTGGTGTGGGAGCAGTGGCTGCACGTTTTGAATTTGGGAGCTGGGCTGTGGCTGTGCCGAGAAGGAATGTCCCCACTGTGCTGTGGCTAGGAAGCTCAGAGCGCCAGTGCTTGTGGGGCTGTGGAAGGGCTGCCTAGGGCAGGTGCTGGCCAGCAAGAGCTTTCAGTGCTAGCCCCTTTGGTGTGGGAGCAGTGGCTGGACGTTACGAATTTGGGAGCTGGGCTGTGGCTGTGCCGAGAAGGAACGTCCCCACTGTGCTGTGGCTAGGACGCTCAGAGCGCCAGTGCTTGTGGGGCTGTGGAAGGGCTGCCTAGGGCAGGTGCTGGCCAGCAAGAGCTTTCAGTGCTAGCCCCTTTGGTGTGGGAGCAGTGGCTGGACGTTTTGAATTTCGGAGCGGGGCTGTGGCTGTGCCGAGAAGGAACGTCCCCACTGTGCTGTGGCTAGGAAGCTCAGAGCGCCAGTGCTTGTGGGGCTGTGGAAGGGCTGCCTAGGGCAGGTGCTGGCCAGCAAGAGCTTTCAGTGCTAGCCCCTTTGGTGTGGGAGCAGTGGCTGGACGTTTTGAATTTGGGAGCTGGGCTGTGGCTGTGCCGAGAAGGAACGTCCCCACTGTGCTGTGGCTAGGAAGCTCAGAGCGCCAGTGCTTGTGGGGCTGTGGAAGGGCTGCCTAGGGCAGGTGATGGCCAGCAAGAGCTTTCAGTGCTAGCCCCTTTGGTGTGGGAGCAGTGGCTGGACGTTACAAATTTCGGAGCTGGGCTGTGGCTGTGCCGAGAAGGAACGTCCCCACTGTGCTGTGGCTAGGAAGCTCAGAGCGCCAGGGCTTGTGGGGCTGTGGAAGGGCTGCCTAGGGCAGGTGCTGGCCAGCAAGAGCTTTCAGTGCTAGCCCCTTTGGTGTGGGAGCAGTGGCTGGACGTTTTGAATTTCGGATCTGGGCTGTGGCTGTGCCGAGAAGGAACGTCCCCACTGTGCTGTGGCTAGGAAGCTCAGAGCGCCAGTGCTTGTGGGGCTGTGGAAGGGCTGCCTAGGGCAGGTGCTGGCCAGCAAGAGCTTTCAGTGCTAGCCCCTTTGGTGTGGGAGCAGTGGCTGGACGTTTTGAATTTCGGAACTGGGCTGTGGCTGTGCCGAGAAGGAACGTCCCCACTGTGCTGTGGCTAGGAAGCTCAGAGCGCCAGTGCTTGTGGGGCTGTGGAAGGGCTACCTAGGGCAGGTGATGGCCAGCAAGAGCTTTCAGTGCTAGCCCCTTTGGTGTGGGAGCAGTGGCTGGACGTTTTGAATTTCGGAGCTGGGCTGTGGCTGTGCCGAGAAGGAACGTCCCCACTGTGCTGTGGCTAGGAAGCTCAGAGCGCCAGTGCTTGTGGGGCTGTGGAAGGGCTGCCTAGGGCAGGTGCTGGCCAGCAAGAGCTTTCAGTGCTAGCCCCTTTGGTGTGGGAGCAGTGGCTGGACGTTTTGAATTTGGGAGCTGGGCTGTGGCTGTGCCGAGAAGGAACGTCCCCACTGTGCTGTGGCTAGGAAGCTCAGAGCGCCAGTGCTTGTGGGGCTGTGGAAGGGCTGCCTAGGGCAGGTGATGGCCAGCAAGAGCTTTCAGTGCTAGCCCCTTTGGTGTGGGAGCAGTGGCTGGACGTTTTGAATTTGGGAGCTGGGCTGTGGCTGTGCCGAGAAGGAACGTCCCCACTGTGCTGTGGCTAGGAAGCTCAGAGCGCCAGTGCTTGTGGGGCTGTGGAAGGGCTGCCTAGGGCAGGTGATGGCCAGCAAGAGCTTTCAGTGCTAGCCCCTTTGGTGTGGGAGCAGTGGCTGGACGTTTTGAATTTCGGAGCTGGGCTGTGGCTGTGCCGAGAAGGAACGTCCCCACTGTGCTGTGGCTAGGAAGCTCAGAGCGCCAGTGCTTGTGGGGCTGTGGAAGGGCTGCCTAGGGCAGGTGCTGGCCAGCAAGAGCTTTCAGTGCTAGCCCCTTTGGTGTGGGAGCAGTGGCTGGACGTTTTGAATTTGGGAGCTGGGCTGTGGCTGTGCCGAGAAGGAACGTCCCCACTGTGCGGTGGCCAGGAAGCTCAGAGCGCCAGTGCTTGTGGGGCTGTGGAAGGGCTGCCTAGGGCAGGTGATGGCCAGCAAGAGCTTTCAGTGCTAGCCCCTTTGGTGTGGGAGCAGTGGCTGGACGTTTCGAATTTCGGAGCGGGGCTGTGGCTGTGCTGAGAAGGAACGTCCCCACTGTGCTGTGGCTAGGAAGCTCAGAGCGCCAGTGCTTGTGGGGCTGTGGAAGGGCTGCCTAGGGCAGGTGCTGGCCAGCAAGAGCTTTCAGTGCTAGCCCCTTTGGTGTGGGAGCAGTGGCTGGACGTTTTGAATTTCGGAGCGGGGCTGTGGCTGTGCCGAGAAGGAACGTCCCCACTGTGCTGTGGCTAGGAAGCTCAGAGCGCCAGTGCTTGTGGGGCTGTGGAAGGGCTGCCTAGGGCAGGTGCTGGCCAGCAAGAGCTTTCAGTGCTAGCCCCTTTCGTGTGGGAGCAGTGGCTGGACGTTTTGAATTTGGGAGCTGGGCTGTGGCTGTGCCGAGAAGGAACGTCCCCACTGTGCTGTGGCTAGGAAGCTCAGAGCGCCAGTGCTTGTGGGGCTGTGGAAGGGCTGCCTAGGGCAGGTGCTGGCCAGCAAGAGCTTTCAGTGCTAGCCCCTTTGGTGTGGGAGCAGTGGCTGGACGTTTTGAATTTGGGAGCTGGGCTGTGGCTGTGCTGAGAAGGAACGTCCCCACTGTGCTGTGGCTAGGAAGCTCAGAGCGCCAGTGCTTGTGGGGCTGTGGAAGGGCTGCCTAGGGCAGGTGCTGGCCAGCAAGAGCTTTCAGTGCTAGCCCCTTTGGTGTGGGAGCAGTGGCTGGACGTTTTGAATTTGGGAGCTGGGCTGTGGCTGTGCCGAGAAGGAATGTCCCCACTGTGCTGTGGCTAGGAAGCTCAGAGCGCCAGTGCTTGTGGGGCTGTGGAAGGGCTGCCTAGGGCAGGTGCTGGCCAGCAAGAGCTTTCAGTGCTAGCCCCTTTGGTGTGGGAGCAGTGGCTGGACGTTACGAATTTGGGAGCTGGGCTGTGGCTGTGCCGAGAAGGAACGTCCCCACTGTGCTGTGGCTAGGACGCTCAGAGCGCCAGTGCTTGTGGGGCTGTGGAAGGGCTGCCTAGGGCAGGTGCTGGCCAGCAAGAGCTTTCAGTGCTAGCCCCTTTGGTGTGGGAGCAGTGGCTGGACGTTTTGAATTTCGGAGCGGGGCTGTGGCTGTGCCGAGAAGGAACGTCCCCACTGTGCTGTGGCTAGGAAGCTCAGAGCGCCAGTGCTTGTGGGGCTGTGGAAGGGCTGCCTAGGGCAGGTGCTGGCCAGCAAGAGCTTTCAGTGCTAGCCCCTTTGGTGTGGGAGCAGTGGCTGGACGTTTTGAATTTGGGAGCTGGGCTGTGGCTGTGCCGAGAAGGAACGTCCCCACTGTGCTGTGGCTAGGAAGCTCAGAGCGCCAGTGCTTGTGGGGCTGTGGAAGGGCTGCCTAGGGCAGGTGATGGCCAGCAAGAGCTTTCAGTGCTAGCCCCTTTGGTGTGGGAGCAGTGGCTGGACGTTACAAATTTCGGAGCTGGGCTGTGGCTGTGCCGAGAAGGAACGTCCCCACTGTGCTGTGGCTAGGAAGCTCAGAGCGCCAGGGCTTGTGGGGCTGTGGAAGGGCTGCCTAGGGCAGGTGCTGGCCAGCAAGAGCTTTCAGTGCTAGCCCCTTTGGTGTGGGAGCAGTGGCTGGACGTTTTGAATTTCGGATCTGGGCTGTGGCTGTGCCGAGAAGGAACGTCCCCACTGTGCTGTGGCTAGGAAGCTCAGAGCGCCAGTGCTTGTGGGGCTGTGGAAGGGCTGCCTAGGGCAGGTGCTGGCCAGCAAGAGCTTTCAGTGCTAGCCCCTTTGGTGTGGGAGCAGTGGCTGGACGTTTTGAATTTCGGAACTGGGCTGTGGCTGTGCCGAGAAGGAACGTCCCCACTGTGCTGTGGCTAGGAAGCTCAGAGCGCCAGTGCTTGTGGGGCTGTGGAAGGGCTACCTAGGGAAGGTGATGGCCAGCAAGAGCTTTCAGTGCTAGCCCCTTTGGTGTGGGAGCAGTGGCTGGACGTTTTGAATTTCGGAGCTGGGCTGTGGCTGTGCCGAGAAGGAACGTCCCCACTGTGCTGTGGCTAGGAAGCTCAGAGCGCCAGTGCTTGTGGGGCTGTGGAAGGGCTGCCTAGGGCAGGTGCTGGCCAGCAAGAGCTTTCAGTGCTAGCCCCTTTGGTGTGGGAGCAGTGGCTGGACGTTTTGAATTTGGGAGCTGGGCTGTGGCTGTGCCGAGAAGGAACGTCCCCACTGTGCTGTGGCTAGGAAGCTCAGAGCGCCAGTGCTTGTGGGGCTGTGGAAGGGCTGCCTAGGGCAGGTGATGGCCAGCAAGAGCTTTCAGTGCTAGCCCCTTTGGTGTGGGAGCAGTGGCTGGACGTTACAAATTTCGGAGCTGGGCTGTGGCTGTGCCGAGAAGGAACGTCCCCACTGTGCTGTGGCTAGGAAGCTCAGAGCGCCAGGGCTTGTGGGGCTGTGGAAGGGCTGCCTAGGGCAGGTGCTGGCCAGCAAGAGCTTTCAGTGCTAGCCCCTTTGGTGTGGGAGCAGTGGCTGGACGTTTTGAATTTCGGATCTGGGCTGTGGCTGTGCCGAGAAGGAACGTCCCCACTGTGCTGTGGCTAGGAAGCTCAGAGCGCCAGTGCTTGTGGGGCTGTGGAAGGGCTGCCTAGGGCAGGTGCTGGCCAGCAAGAGCTTTCAGTGCTAGCCCCTTTGGTGTGGGAGCAGTGGCTGGACGTTTTGAATTTCGGAACTGGGCTGTGGCTGTGCCGAGAAGGAACGTCCCCACTGTGCTGTGGCTAGGAAGCTCAGAGCGCCAGTGCTTGTGGGGCTGTGGAAGGGCTACCTAGGGCAGGTGATGGCCAGCAAGAGCTTTCAGTGCTAGCCCCTTTGGTGTGGGAGCAGTGGCTGGACGTTTTGAATTTCGGAGCTGGGCTGTGGCTGTGCCGAGAAGGAACGTCCCCACTGTGCTGTGGCTAGGAAGCGCAGAGCGCCAGTGCTTGTGGGGCTGTGGAAGGGCTGCCTAGGGCAGGTGCTGGCCAGCAAGAGCTTTCAGTGCTAGCCCCTTTGGTGTGGGAGCAGTGGCTGGACGTTTTGAATTTCGGAGCTTGGCTGTGGCTGTGCTGAGAAGGAACGTCCCCACTGTGCTGTGGCTAGGAAGCTCAGAGCGCCAGTGCTTGTGGGGCTGTGGAAGGGCTGCCTAGGGCAGGTGATGGCCAGCAAGAGCTTTCAGTGCTAGCCCCTTTGGTGTGGGAGCAGTGGCTGGACGTTTTGAATTTCGAATCTGGGCTATGGCTGTGCCGAGAAGGAACATCCCCACTGTGCTGTGGCTAGGAAGCGCAGAGCGCCAGTGCTTGTGGGGCTGTGGAAGGGCTGCCTAGGGCAGGTGATGGCCAGCAAGAGCTTTCAGTGCTAGCCCCTTTGGTGTGGGAGCAGTGGCTGGACGTTTTGAATTTGGGAGCTGGGCTGTGGCTGTGCCGAGAAGGAACGTCCCCACTGTGCTGTGGCTAGGAAGCTCAGAGCGCCAGTGCTTGTGGGGCTGTGGAAGGGCTGCCTAGGGCAGGTGATGGCCAGCAAGAGCTTTCAGTGCTAGCCCCTTTCGTGTAGGAGCAGTGGCTGGACGTTTTGAATTTGGGAGCTGGGCTGTGGCTGTGCCGAGAAGGAACGTCCCCACTGTGCTGTGGCCAGGAAGCTCAGAGAGCCAGTGCTTGTGGGGCTGTGGAAGGGCTGCCTAGGGCAGGTGATGGCCAGCAAGAGCTTTCAGTGCTAGCCCCTTTGGTGTGGGAGCAGTGGCTGGACGTTTCGAATTTCGGAGCTGGGCTGTGGCTGTGCCGAGAAGGAACGTCCCCACTGTGCTGTGGCTAGGAAGCTCAGAGCGCCAGTGCTTGTGGGGCTGTGGAAGGGCTGCCTAGGGCAGGTGCTGGCCAGCAAGAGCTTTCAGTGCTAGCCCCTTTGGTGTGGGAGCAGTGGCTGGACGTTTTGAATTTCGGATCTGGGCTGTGGCTGTGCCGAGAAGGAACGTCCCCACTGTGCTGTGGCTAGGAAGCTCAGAGCGCCAGTGCTTGTGGGGCTGTGGAAGGGCTGCCTAGGGCAGGTGCTGGCCAGCAAGAGCTTTCAGTGCTAGCCCCTTTGGTGTGGGAGCAGTGGCTGGACGTTTTGAATTTCGGAACTGGGCTGTGGCTGTGCCGAGAAGGAACGTCCCCACTGTGCTGTGGCTAGGAAGCTCAGAGCGCCAGTGCTTGTGGGGCTGTGGAAGGGCTACCTAGGGCAGGTGATGGCCAGCAAGAGCTTTCAGTGCTAGCCCCTTTGGTGTGGGAGCAGTGGCTGGACGTTTTGAATTTCGGAGCTGGGCTGTGGCTGTGCCGAGAAGGAACGTCCCCACTGTGCTGTGGCTAGGAAGCGCAGAGCGCCAGTGCTTGTGGGGCTGTGGAAGGGCTGCCTAGGGCAGGTGCTGGCCAGCAAGAGCTTTCAGTGCTAGCCCCTTTGGTGTGGGAGCAGTGGCTGGACGTTTTGAATTTCGGAGCTTGGCTGTGGCTGTGCTGAGAAGGAACGTCCCCACTGTGCTGTGGCTAGGAAGCTCAGAGCGCCAGTGCTTGTGGGGCTGTGGAAGGGCTGCCTAGGGCAGGTGATGGCCAGCAAGAGCTTTCAGTGCTAGCCCCTTTGGTGTGGGAGCAGTGGCTGGACGTTTTGAATTTCGAATCTGGGCTATGGCTGTGCCGAGAAGGAACATCCCCACTGTGCTGTGGCTAGGAAGCGCAGAGCGCCAGTGCTTGTGGGGCTGTGGAAGGGCTGCCTAGGGCAGGTGATGGCCAGCAAGAGCTTTCAGTGCTAGCCCCTTTGGTGTGGGAGCAGTGGCTGGACGTTTTGAATTTGGGAGCTGGGCTGTGGCTGTGCCGAGAAGGAACGTCCCCACTGTGCTGTGGCTAGGAAGCTCAGAGCGCCAGTGCTTGTGGGGCTGTGGAAGGGCTGCCTAGGGCAGGTGATGGCCAGCAAGAGCTTTCAGTGCTAGCCCCTTTCGTGTAGGAGCAGTGGCTGGACGTTTTGAATTTGGGAGCTGGGCTGTGGCTGTGCCGAGAAGGAACGTCCCCACTGTGCTGTGGCCAGGAAGCTCAGAGAGCCAGTGCTTGTGGGGCTGTGGAAGGGCTGCCTAGGGCAGGTGATGGCCAGCAAGAGCTTTCAGTGCTAGCCCCTTTGGTGTGGGAGCAGTGGCTGGACGTTTCGAATTTCGGAGCTGGGCTGTGGCTGTGCCGAGAAGGAACGTCCCCACTGTGCTGTGGCTAGGAAGCTCAGAGCGCCAGTGCTTGTGGGGCTGTGGAAGGGCTGCCTAGGGCAGGTGCTGGCCAGCAAGAGCTTTCAGTGCTAGCCCCTTTCGTGTAGGAGCAGTGGCTGGACGTTTTGAATTTCGGAGCTGGGCTCTGGCTGTGCTGAGAAGGAACGTCCCCACTGTGCTGTGGCTAGGAAGCTGAGAGCGCCAGTGCTTGTGGGGCTGTGGAAGGGCTGCCTAGGGCAGGTGATGGCCAGCAAGAGCTTTCAGTGCTAGCCCCTTTGGTGTGGGAGCAGTGGCTGGACGTTTTGAATTTGGGAGCGGGGCTGTGGCTGTGCCGAGAAGGAACGTCCCCACTGTGCTGTGGCTAGGAAGCTCAGAGCGCCAGTGCTTGTGGGGCTGTGGAAGGGCTGCCTAGGGCAGGTGCTGGCCAGCAAGAGCTTTCAGTGCTAGCCCCTTTGGTGTGGGAGCAGTGGCTGGACGTTTTGAATTTGGGAGCTGGGCTGTGGCTGTGCCGAGAAGGAACGTCCCCACTGTGCTGTGGCTAGGAAGCTCAGAGCGCCAGTGCTTGTGGGGCTGTGGAAGGGCTGCCTAGGGCAGGTGCTGGCCAGCAAGAGCTTTCAGTGCTAGCCCCTTTGGTGTGGGAGCAGTGGCTGGACGTTTTGAATTTCGGAGCTGGGCTGTGGCTGTGCCGAGAAGGAACGTCCCCACTGTGCTGTGGCTAGGAAGCTCAGAGCGCCAGTGCTTGTGGGGCTGTGGAAGGGCTGCCTAGGGCAGGTGATGGCCAGCAAGAGCTTTCAGTGCTAGCCCCTTTGGTGTGGGAGCAGTGGCTGGACGTTACAAATTTCGGAGCTGGGCTGTGGCTGTGCCGAGAAGGAACGTCCCCACTGTGCTGTGGCTAGGAAGCTCAGAGCGCCAGGGCTTGTGGGGCTGTGGAAGGGCTGCCTAGGGCAGGTGCTGGCCAGCAAGAGCTTTCAGTGCTAGCCCCTTTGGTGTGGGAGCAGTGGCTGGACGTTTTGAATTTCGGATCTGGGCTGTGGCTGTGCCGAGAAGGAACGTCCCCACTGTGCTGTGGCTAGGAAGCTCAGAGCGCCAGTGCTTGTGGGGCTGTGGAAGGGCTGCCTAGGGCAGGTGCTGGCCAGCAAGAGCTTTCAGTGCTAGCCCCTTTGGTGTGGGAGCAGTGGCTGGACGTTTTGAATTTGGGAGCTGGGCTGTGGCTGTGCCGAGAAGGAACGTCCCCACTGTGCTGTGGCCAGGAAGCTCAGAGCGCCAGTGCTTGTGGGGCTGTGGAAGGGCTGCCTAGGGCAGGTGATGGCCAGCAAGAGCTTTCAGTGCTAGCCCCTTTGGTGTGGGAGCAGTGGCTGGACGTTTTGAATTTCGGAGCTGGGCTGTGGCTGTGCCGAGAAGGAACGTCCCCACTGTGCTGTGGCTAGGAAGCGCAGAGCGCCAGTGCTTGTGGGGCTGTGGAAGGGCTGCCTAGGGCAGGTGATGGCCAGCAAGAGCTTTCAGTGCTAGCCCCTTTGGTGTGGGAGCAGTGGCTGGACGTTTTGAATTTCGGAGCTTGGCTGTGGCTGTGCTGAGAAGGAACGTCCCCACTGTGCTGTGGCTAGGAAGCTCAGAGCGCCAGTGCTTGTGGGGCTGTGGAAGGGCTGCCTAGGGCAGGTGATGGCCAGCAAGAGCTTTCAGTGCTAGCCCCTTTGGTGTGGGAGCAGTGGCTGGACGTTTTGAATTTCGAATCTGGGCTATGGCTGTGCCGAGAAGGAACATCCCCACTGTGCTGTGGCTAGGAAGCGCAGAGCGCCAGTGCTTGTGGGGCTGTGGAAGGGCTGCCTAGGGCAGGTGATGGCCAGCAAGAGCTTTCAGTGCTAGCCCCTTTGGTGTGGGAGCAGTGGCTGGACGTTTCCGATTTGGGAGCTGGGCTGTGGCTGTGCCGAGAAGGAACGTCCCCACTGTGCTGTGGACAGGAAGCTCAGAACGCCAGTGCTTGTGGGGCTGTGGAAGGGCTGCCTAGGGCAGGTGCTGGCCAGCAAGAGCTTTCAGTGCTAGCCCCTTTGGTGTGGGAGCAGTGGCTGGACGTTTTGAATTTCGGAGCTGGGCTGTGGCTGTGCTGAGAAGGAACGTCCCCACTGTGCTGTGGCTAGGAAGCTCAGAGCGCCAGTGCTTGTGGGGCTGTGGAAGGGCTGCCTAGGGCAGGTGCTGGCCAGCAAGAGCTTTCAGTGCTAGCCCCTTTGGTGTGGGAGCAGTGGCTGGACGTTTTGAATTTGGGAGCTGGGCTGTGGCTGTGCCGAGAAGGAACGTCCCCACTGTGCTGTGGCTAGGAAGCTCAGAGCGCCAGTGCTTGTGGGGCTGTGGAAGGGCTGCCTAGGGCAGGTGATGGCCAGCAAGAGCTTTCAGTGCTAGCCCCTTTCGTGTAGGAGCAGTGGCTGGACGTTTCGAATTTGGGAGCTGGGCTCTGGCTGTGCCGAGAAGGAACGTCCCCACTGTGCTGTGGCTAGGAAGCTCAGAGCGCCAGTGCTTGTGGGGCTGTGGAAGGGCTGCCTAGGGCAGGTGCTGGCCAGCAAGAGCTTTCAGTGCTAGCCCCTTTGGTGTGGGAGCAGTGGCTGGACGTTTTGAATTTCGGAGCTGGGCTGTGGCTGTGCCGAGAAGGAACGTCCCCACTGTGCTGTGGCCAGGAAGCTCAGAGAGCCAGTGCTTGTGGGGCTGTGGAAGGGCTGCCTAGGGCAGGTGATGGCCAGCAAGAGCTTTCAGTGCTAGCCCCTTTGGTGTGGGAGCAGTGGCTGGACGTTTCGAATTTCGGAGCTGGGCTGTGGCTGTGCCGAGAAGGAACGTCCCCACTGTGCTGTGGCTAGGAAGCTCAGAGCGCCAGTGCTTGTGGGGCTGTGGAAGGGCTGCCTAGGGCAGGTGCTGGCCAGCAAGAGCTTTCAGTGCTAGCCCCTTTGGTGTGGGAGCAGTGGCTGGACGTTTCGAATTTCGGAGCTGGGCTCTGGCTGTGCTGAGAAGGAACGTCCCCACTGTGCTGTGGCTAGGAAGCTCAGAGCGCCAGTGCTTGTGGGGCTGTGGAAGGGCTGCCTAGGGCAGGTGCTGGCCAGCAAGAGCTTTCAGTGCTAGCCCCTTTGGTGTGGGAGCAGTGGCTGGACGTTTTGAATTTCGGAGCGGGGCTGTGGCTGTGCCGAGAAGGAACGTCCCCACTGTGCTGTGGCTAGGAAGCTCAGAGCGCCAGTGCTTGTGGGGCTGTGGAAGGGCTGCCTAGGGCAGGTGCTGGCCAGCAAGAGCTTTCAGTGCTAGCCCCTTTGGTGTGGGAGCAGTGGCTGGACGTTTTGAATTTCGGAGCTGGGCTGTGGCTGTGCCGAGAAGGAACGTCCCCACTGTGCTGTGGCTAGGAAGCTCAGAGCGCCAGTGCTTGTGGGGCTGTGGAAGGGCTGCCTAGGGCAGGTGCTGGCCAGCAAGAGCTTTCAGTGCTAGCCCCTTTGGTGTGGGAGCAGTGGCTGGACGTTTCGAATTTCGGAACTGGGCTGTGGCTGTGCTGAGAAGGAACGTCCCCACTGTGCTGTGGCTAGGAAGCTCAGAGCGCCAGTGCTTGTGGGGCTGTGGAAGGGCTGCCTAGGGCAGGTGCTGGCCAGCAAGAGCTTTCAGTGCTAGCCCCTTTGGTGTGGGAGCAGTGGCTGGACGTTTTGAATTTGGGAGCTGGGCTGTGGCTGTGCCGAGAAGGAACGTCCCCACTGTGCTGTGGCTAGGAAGCTCAGAGCGCCAGTGCTTGTGGGGCTGTGGAAGGGCTGCCTAGGGCAGGTGCTGGCCAGCAAGAGCTTTCAGTGCTAGCCCCTTTGGTGTGGGAGCAGTGGCTGGACGTTTTGAATTTGGGAGCTGGGCTGTGGCTGTGCTGAGAAGGAACGTCCCCACTGTGCTGTGGCTAGGAAGCTCAGAGCGCCAGTGCTTGTGGGGCTGTGGAAGGGCTGCCTAGGGCAGGTGCTGGCCAGCAAGAGCTTTCAGTGCTAGCCCCTTTGGTGTGGGAGCAGTGGCTGGACGTTTTGAATTTGGGAGCTGGGCTGTGGCTGTGCCGAGAAGGAACGTCCCCACTGTGCTGTGGCTAGGAAGCTCAGAGCGCCAGTGCTTGTGGGGCTGTGGAAGGGCTGCCTAGGGCAGGTGCTGGCCAGCAAGAGCTTTCAGTGCTAGCCCCTTTGGTGTGGGAGCAGTGGCTGGACGTTTTGAATTTCGGAGCTGGGCTGTGGCTGTGCCGAGAAGGAACGTCCCCACTGTGCTGTGGCCAGGAAGCTCAGAGAGCCAGTGCTTGTGGGGCTGTGGAAGGGCTGCCTAGGGCAGGTGATGGCCAGCAAGAGCTTTCAGTGCTAGCCCCTTTGGTGTGGGAGCAGTGGCTGGACGTTTCGAATTTCGGAGCTGGGCTGTGGCTGTGCCGAGAAGGAACGTCCCCACTGTGCTGTGGCTAGGAAGCTCAGAGCGCCAGTGCTTGTGGGGCTGTGGAAGGGCTGCCTAGGGCAGGTGCTGGCCAGCAAGAGCTTTCAGTGCTAGCCCCTTTGGTGTGGGAGCAGTGGCTGGACGTTTCGAATTTCGGAGCTGGGCTCTGGCTGTGCTGAGAAGGAACGTCCCCACTGTGCTGTGGCTAGGAAGCTCAGAGCGCCAGTGCTTGTGGGGCTGTGGAAGGGCTGCCTAGGGCAGGTGCTGGCCAGCAAGAGCTTTCAGTGCTAGCCCCTTTGGTGTGGGAGCAGTGGCTGGACGTTTTGAATTTCGGAGCGGGGCTGTGGCTGTGCCGAGAAGGAACGTCCCCACTGTGCTGTGGCTAGGAAGCTCAGAGCGCCAGTGCTTGTGGGGCTGTGGAAGGGCTGCCTAGGGCAGGTGCTGGCCAGCAAGAGCTTTCAGTGCTAGCCCCTTTGGTGTGGGAGCAGTGGCTGGACGTTTTGAATTTCGGAGCTGGGCTGTGGCTGTGCCGAGAAGGAACGTCCCCACTGTGCTGTGGCTAGGAAGCTCAGAGCGCCAGTGCTTGTGGGGCTGTGGAAGGGCTGCCTAGGGCAGGTGCTGGCCAGCAAGAGCTTTCAGTGCTAGCCCCTTTGGTGTGGGAGCAGTGGCTGGACGTTTCGAATTTCGGAACTGGGCTGTGGCTGTGCTGAGAAGGAACGTCCCCACTGTGCTGTGGCTAGGAAGCTCAGAGCGCCAGTGCTTGTGGGGCTGTGGAAGGGCTGCCTAGGGCAGGTGCTGGCCAGCAAGAGCTTTCAGTGCTAGCCCCTTTGGTGTGGGAGCAGTGGCTGGACGTTTTGAATTTGGGAGCTGGGCTGTGGCTGTGCCGAGAAGGAACGTCCCCACTGTGCTGTGGCTAGGAAGCTCAGAGCGCCAGTGCTTGTGGGGCTGTGGAAGGGCTGCCTAGGGCAGGTGCTGGCCAGCAAGAGCTTTCAGTGCTAGCCCCTTTGGTGTGGGAGCAGTGGCTGGACGTTTTGAATTTGGGAGCTGGGCTGTGGCTGTGCTGAGAAGGAACGTCCCCACTGTGCTGTGGCTAGGAAGCTCAGAGCGCCAGTGCTTGTGGGGCTGTGGAAGGGCTGCCTAGGGCAGGTGCTGGCCAGCAAGAGCTTTCAGTGCTAGCCCCTTTGGTGTGGGAGCAGTGGCTGGACGTTTTGAATTTGGGAGCTGGGCTGTGGCTGTGCCGAGAAGGAACGTCCCCACTGTGCTGTGGCTAGGAAGCTCAGAGCGCCAGTGCTTGTGGGGCTGTGGAAGGGCTGCCTAGGGCAGGTGATGGCCAGCAAGAGCTTTCAGTGCTAGCCCCTTTGGTGTGGGAGCAGTGGCTGGACGTTTAGAATTTGGGAGATGGGCTGTGGCTGTGCCGAGAAGGAACGTCCCCACTGTGCTGTGGCCAGGAAGCTCAGAGCGCCAGTGCTTGTGGGGCTGTGGAAGGGCTGCCTAGGGCAGGTGATGGCCAGCAAGAGCTTTCAGTGCTAGCCCCTTTGGTGTGGGAGCAGTGGCTGGACGTTTCGAATTTCGGAGCTGGGCTGTGGCTGTGCCGAGAAGGAACGTCCCCACTGTGCTGTGGCTAGGAAGCTCAGAGCGCCAGTGCTTGTGGGGCTGTGGAAGGGCTGCCTAGGGCAGGTGCTGGCCAGCAAGAGCTTTCAGTGCTAGCCCCTTTGGTGTGGGAGCAGTGGCTGGACGTTTTGAATTTGGGAGCTGGGCTGAGGCTGTGCCGAGAAGGAACGTCCCCACTGTGCTGTGGCTAGGAAGCTCAGAGCGCCAGTGCTTGTGGGGCTGTGGAAGGGCTGCCTAGGGCAGGTGATGGCCAGCAAGAGCTTTCAGTGCTAGCCCCTTTGGTGTGGGAGCAGTGGCTGGACGTTTTGAATTTGGGAGCTGGGCTGTGGCTGTGCCGAGAAGGAACGTCCCCACTGTGCTGTGGCTAGGAAGCTCAGAGCGCCAGTGCTTGTGGGGCTGTGGAAGGGCTGCCTAGGGCAGGTGCTGGCCAGCAAGAGCTTTCAGTGCTAGCCCCTTTGGTGTGGGAGCAGTGGCTGGACGTTTTGAATTTGGGAGCTGGGCTGTGGCTGTGCTGAGAAGGAACGTCCCCACTGTGCTGTGGCTAGGAAGCTCAGAGCGCCAGTGCTTGTGGGGCTGTGGAAGGGCTGCCTAGGGCAGGTGATGGCCAGCAAGAGCTTTCAGTGCTAGCCCCTTTCGTGTGGGAGCAGTGGCTGGATGTTTTGAATTTGGGAGCTGGGCTGTGGCTGTGCCGAGAAGGAACGTCCCCACTGTGCTGTGGACAGGAAGCTCAGAACGCCAGTGCTTGTGGGGCTGTGGAAGGGCTGCCTAGGGCAGGTGCTGGCCAGCAAGAGCTTTCAGTGCTAGCCCCTTTGGTGTGGGAGCAGTGGCTGGACGTTTTGAATTTTGGAGCTGGGCTGTGGCTGTACTGAGAAGGAACGTCCCCACTGTGCTGTGGCTAGGAAGCTCAGAGCGCCAGTGCTTGTGGGGCTGTGGAAGGGCTGCCTAGGGCAGGTGCTGGCCAGCAAGAGCTTTCAGTGCTAGCCCCTTTGGTGTGGGAGCAGTGGCTGGACGTTTTGAATTTGGGAGCTGGGCTGTGGCTGTGCCGAGAAGGAACGTCCCCACTGTGCTGTGGCTAGGAAGCTCAGAGCGCCAGTGCTTGTGGGGCTGTGGAAGGGCTGCCTAGGGCAGGTGCTGGCCAGCAAGAGCTTTCAGTGCTAGCCCCTTTGGTGTGGGAGCAGTGGCTGGACGTTTTGAATTTCGGAGCTTGGCTGTGGCTGTGCTGAGAAGGAACGTCCCCACTGTGCTGTGGCTAGGAAGCTCAGAGAGCCAGTGCTTGTGGGGCTGTGGAAGGGCTGCCTAGGGAAGGTGATGGCCAGCAAGAGCTTTCAGTGCTAGCCCCTTTGGTGTGGGAGCAGTGGCTGGACGTTTTGAATTTGGGAGCTGGGCTGTGGCTGTGCCGAGAAGGAACGTCCCCACTGTGCTGTGGCTAGGAAGCTCAGAGCGCCAGTGCTTGTGGGGCTGTGGAAGGGCTGCCTAGGGCAGGTGCTGGCCAGCAAGAGCTTTCAGTGCTAGCCCCTTTGGTGTGGGAGCAGTGGCTGGACGTTTCGAATTTGGGAGCTGGGCTCTGGCTGTGCCGAGAAGGAACGTCCCCACTGTGCTGTGGCTAGGAAGCTCAGAGCGCCAGTGCTTGTGGGGCTGTGGAAGGGCTGCCTAGGGCAGGTGCTGGCCAGCAAGAGCTTTCAGTGCTAGCCCCTTTGGTGTGGGAGCAGTGGCTGGACGTTTTGAATTTCGGAGCTGGGCTGTGGCTGTGCCGAGAAGGAACGTCCCCACTGTGCTGTGGCCAGGAAGCTCAGAGAGCCAGTGCTTGTGGGGCTGTGGAAGGGCTGCCTAGGGCAGGTGCTGGCCAGCCAGAGCTTTCAGTGCTAGCCCCTTTCGTGTGGGAGCAGTGGCTGGACGTTTTGAATTTGGGAGCTGGGCTGTGGCTGTGCCGAGAAGGAACGTCCCCACTGTGCTGTGGCTAGGAAGCTCAGAGCGCCAGTGCTTGTGGGGCTGTGTAAGGGCTGCCTAGGGCAGGTGATGGCCAGCAAGAGCTTTCAGTGCTAGCCCCTTTCGTGTAGGAGCAGTGGCTGGACGTTTTGAATTTGGGAGCTGGGCTGTGGCTGTGCCGAGAAGGAACGTCCCCACTGTGCTGTGGCTAGGAAGCTCAGAGCGCCAGTGCTTGTGGGGCTGTGGAAGGGCTGCCTAGGGCAGGTGCTGGCCAGCAAGAGCTTTCAGTGCTAGCCCCTTTGGTGTGGGAGCAGTGGCTGGACGTTTTGAATTTGGGAGCTGGGCTGTGGCTGTGCCGAGAAGGAACGTCCCCACTGTGCTGTGGCTAGGAAGCTCAGAGCGCCAGTGCTTGTGGGGCTGTGGAAGGGCTGCCTAGGGCAGGTGATGGCCAGCAAGAGCTTTCAGTGCTAGCCCCTTTGGTGTGGGAGCAGTGGCTGGACGTTTAGAATTTGGGAGATGGGCTGTGGCTGTGCCGAGAAGGAACGTCCCCACTGTGCTGTGGCCAGGAAGCTCAGAGCGCCAGTGCTTGTGGGGCTGTGGAAGGGCTGCCTAGGGCAGGTGATGGCCAGCAAGAGCTTTCAGTGCTAGCCGCTTTGGTGTGGGAGCAGTGGCTGGACGTTTCGAATTTCGGAGCTGGGCTGTGGCTGTGCCGAGAAGGAACGTCCCCACTGTGCTGTGGCTAGGAAGCTCAGAGCGCCAGTGCTTGTGGGGCTGTGTAAGGGCTGCCTAGGGCAGGTGCTGGCCAGCAAGAGCTTTCAGTGCTAGCCCCTTTGGTGTGGGAGCAGTGGCTGGACGTTTTGAATTTGGGAGCTGGGCTGTGGCTGTGCCGAGAAGGAACGTCCCCACTGTGCTGTGGCTAGGAAGCTCAGAGCGCCAGTGCTTGTGGGGCTGTGGAAGGACTGCCTAGGGCAGGTGATGGCCAGCAAGAGCTTTCAGTGCTAGCCCCTTTGGTGTGGGAGCAGTGGCTGGACGTTTTGAATTTGGGAGC
The DNA here is from genome assembly GCF_965638725.1 of Aptenodytes patagonicus. Taxonomy (NCBI): domain Eukaryota; kingdom Metazoa; phylum Chordata; class Aves; order Sphenisciformes; family Spheniscidae; genus Aptenodytes; species Aptenodytes patagonicus. Next base: position 1,110,661 of record NW_027471996.1, on the reverse strand, counting down.
TGGGCTGTGGCTGTGCCGAGAAGGAACGTCCCCACTGTGCTGTGGCTAGGAAGCTCAGAGCGCCAGTGCTTGTGGGGCTGTGGAAGGGCTGCCTAGGGCAGGTGCTGGCCAGCAAGAGCTTTCAGTGCTAGCCCCTTTGGTGTGGGAGCAGTGGCTGGACGTTTTGAATTTCGGAGATGGGCTGTGGCTGAGCTGAGAAGGAACGTCCCCACTGTGCTGTGGCTAGGAAGCTCAGAGCGCCAGTGCTTGTGGGGCTGTGGAAGGGCTGCCTAGGGCAGGTGATGGCCAGCAAGAGCTTTCAGTGCTAGCCCCTTTCGTGTGGGAGCAGTGGCTGGATGTTTTGAATTTGGGAGCTGGGCTGTGGCTGTGCCGAGAAGGAACGTCCCCACTGTGCTGTGGACAGGAAGCTCAGAACGCCAGTGCTTGTGGGGCTGTGGAAGGGCTGCCTAGGGCAGGTGATGGCCAGCAAGAGCTTTCAGTGCTAGCCCCTTTGGTGTGGGAGCAGTGGCTGGACGTTTTGAATTTGGGAGCTGGGCTGTGGCTGTGCTGAGAAGGAACGTCCCCACTGTGCTGTGGCTAGGAAGCTCAGAGCGCCAGTGCTTGTGGGGCTGTGGAAGGGCTGCCTAGGGCAGGTGATGGCCAGCAAGAGCTTTCAGTGCTAGCCCCTTTGGTGTGGGAGCAGTGGCTGGACGTTTTGCATTTCGGAGCTGGGCTGTGGCTGTGCCGAGAAGGAACGTCCCCACTGTGCTGTGGCTAGGAAGCGCAGAGCGCCAGTGCTTGTGGGGCTGTGGAAGGGCTGCCTAGGGCAGGTGCTGGCCAGCAAGAGCTTTCAGTGCTAGCCCCTTTGGTGTGGGAGCAGTGGCTGGACGTTTTGAATTTCGGAGCTTGGCTGTGGCTGTGCTGAGAAGGAACGTCCCCACTGTGCTGTGGCTAGGAAGCTCAGAGAGCCAGTGCTTGTGGGGCTGTGGAAGGGCTGCCTAGGGCAGGTGCTGGCCAGCAAGAGCTTTCAGTGCTAGCCCCTTTGGTGTGGGAGCAGTGGCTGGACGTTTTGAATTTGGGAGCTGGGCTGTGGCTGTGCCGAGAAGGAACGTCCCCACTGTGCTGTGGCTAGGAAGCTCAGAGCGCCAGTGCTTGTGGGGCTGTGGAAGGGCTGCCTAGGGCAGGTGCTGGCCAGCAAGAGCTTTCAGTGCTAGCCCCTTTGGTGTGGGAGCAGTGGCTGGACGTTTCGAATTTGGGAGCTGGGCTCTGGCTGTGCCGAGAAGGAACGTCCCCACTGTGCTGTGGCTAGGAAGCTCAGAGCGCCAGTGCTTGTGGGGCTGTGGAAGGGCTGCCTAGGGCAGGTGCTGGCCAGCAAGAGCTTTCAGTGCTAGCCCCTTTGGTGTGGGAGCAGTGGCTGGACGTTTTGAATTTCGGAGCTGGGCTGTGGCTGTGCCGAGAAGGAACGTCCCCACTGTGCTGTGGCCAGGAAGCTCAGAGCGCCAGTGCTTGTGGGGCTGTGGAAGGGCTGCCTAGGGCAGGTGATGGCCAGCAAGAGCTTTCAGTGCTAGCCCCTTTGGTGTGGGAGCAGTGGGTGGACGTTTTGAATTTGGGAGCTGGGCTGTGGCTGTGCCGAGAAGGAACGTCCCCACTGTGCTGTGGCTAGGAAGCTCAGAGCGCCAGTGCTTGTGGGGCTGTGGAAGGGCTGCCTAGGGCAGGTGATGGCCAGCAAGAGCTTTCAGTGCTAGCCCCTTTCGTGTAGGAGCAGTGGCTGGACGTTTCGAATTTGGGAGCTGGGCTCTGGCTGTGCCGAGAAGGAACGTCCCCACTGTGCTGTGGCTAGGAAGCTCAGAGCGCCAGTGCTTGTGGGGCTGTGGAAGGGCTGCCTAGGGCAGGTGCTGGCCAGGAAGAGCTTTCAGTGCTAGCCCCTTTGGTGTGGGAGCAGTGGCTGGACGTTTTGAATTTCGGAGCTGGGCTGTGGCTGTGCCGAGAAGGAACGTCCCCACTGTGCTGTGGCCAGGAAGCTCAGAGAGCCAGTGCTTGTGGGGCTGTGGAAGGGCTGCCTAGGGCAGGTGATGGCCAGCAAGAGCTTTCAGTGCTAGCCCCTTTGGTGTGGGAGCAGTGGCTGGACGTTTCGAATTTCGGAGCTGGGCTGTGGCTGTGCCGAGAAGGAACGTCCCCACTGTGCTGTGGCTAGGAAGCTCAGAGCGCCAGTGCTTGTGGGGCTGTGGAAGGGCTGCCTAGGGCAGGTGCTGGCCAGCAAGAGCTTTCAGTGCTAGCCCCTTTGGTGTGGGAGCAGTGGCTGGACGTTTTGAATTTGGGAGCTGGGCTGTGGCTGTGCCGAGAAGGAACGTCCCCACTGTGCTGTGGCTAGGAAGCTCAGAGCGCCAGTGCTTGTGGGGCTGTGGAAGGGCTGCCTAGGGCAGGTGCTGGCCAGCAAGAGCTTTCAGTGCTAGCCCCTTTGGTGTGGGAGCAGTGGCTGGACGTTTTGAATTTGGGAGCTGGGCTGTGGCTGTGCTGAGAAGGAACGTCCCCACTGTGCTGTGGCCAGGAAGCTCAGAGCGCCAGTGCTTGTGGGGCTGTGGAAGGGCTGCCTAGGGCAGGTGATGGCCAGCAAGAGCTTTCAGTGCTAGCCCCTTTGGTGTGGGAGCAGTGGCTGGACGTTTTGAATTTGGGAGCTGGGCTGTCGCTGTGCCGAGAAGGAACGTCCCCACTGTGCTGTGGCTAGGAAGCTCAGAGCGCCAGTGCTTGTGGGGCTGTGGAAGGGCTGCCTAGGGCAGGTGATGGCCAGCAAGAGCTTTCAGTGCTAGCCCCTTTCGTGTAGGAGCAGTGGCTGGACGTTTCGAATTTGGGAGCTGGGCTGTGGCTGTGCCGAGAAGGAACGTCCCCACTGTGCTGTGGCTAGGAAGCTCAGAGCGCCAGTGCTTGTGGGGCTGTGGAAGGGCTGCCTAGGGCAGGTGCTGGCCAGCAAGAGCTTTCAGTGCTAGCCCCTTTGGTGTGGGAGCAGTGGCTGGACGTTTTGAATTTCGGAGCTGGGCTGTGGCTGTGCCGAGAAGGAACGTCCCCACTGTGCTGTGGCCAGGAAGCTCAGAGAGCCAGTGCTTGTGGGGCTGTGGAAGGGCTGCCTAGGGCAGGTGATGGCCAGCAAGAGCTTTCAGTGCTAGCCCCTTTGGTGTGGGAGCAGTGGCTGGACGTTTTGAATTTGGGAGCTGGGCTGTGGCTGTGCCGAGAAGGAACGTCCCCACTGTGCTGTGGCTAGGAAGCTCAGAGCGCCAGTGCTTGTGGGGCTGTGGAAGGGCTGCCTAGGGCAGGTGCTGGCCAGCAAGAGCTTTCAGTGCTATCCCCTTTGGTGTGGGAGCAGTGGCTGGACGTTTCGAATTTCGGAACTGGGCTGTGGCTGTGCTGAGAAGGAACGTCCCCACTGTGCTGTGGCTAGGAAGCTCAGAGCGCCAGTGCTTGTGGGGCTGTGGAAGGGCTGCCTAGGGCAGGTGCTGGCCAGCAAGAGCTTTCAGTGCTAGCCCCTTTGGTGTGGGAGCAGTGGCTGGACGTTTTGAATTTGGGAGCTGGGCTGTGGCTGTGCCGAGAAGGAACGTCCCCACTGTGCTGTGGCTAGGAAGCGCAGAGCGCCAGTGCTTGTGGGGCTGTGGAAGGGCTGCCTAGGGAAGGTGATGGCCAGCAAGAGCTTTCAGTGCTAGCCCCTTTGGTGTGGGAGCAGTGGCTGGACGTTTTGAATTTGGGAGCTGGGCTGTGGCTGTGCCGAGAAGGAACGTCCCCACTGTGCTGTGGCTAGGAAGCTCAGAGCGCCAGTGCTTGTGGGGCTGTGGAAGGGCTGCCTAGGGCAGGTGCTGGCCAGCAAGAGCTTTCAGTGCTAGCCCCTTTCGTGTGGGAGCAGTGGCTGGACGTTTTGAATTTGGGAGCTGGGCTGTGGCTGTGCCGAGAAGGAACGTCCCCACTGTGCTGTGGCTAGGAAGCTCAGAGCGCCAGTGCTTGTGGGGCTGTGGAAGGGCTGCCTAGGGCAGGTGATGGCCAGCAAGAGCTTTCAGTTCTAGCCCCTTTGGTGTGGGAGCAGTGGCTGGACGTTTTGAATTTCGGAGCGGGGCTGTGGCTGTGCCGAGAAGGAACGTCCCCACTGTGCTGTGGCCAGGAAGCTCAGAGCGCCAGTGCTTGTGGGGCTGTGGAAGGGCTGCCTAGGGCAGGTGATGGCCAGCAAGAGCTTTCAGTGCTAGCCCCTTTGGTGTGGGAGCAGTGGCTGGACGTTTCCGATTTGGGAGCTGGGCTGTGGCTGTGCCGAGAAGGAACGTCCCCACTGTGCTGTGGCTAGGAAGCTCAGAGCGCCAGTGCTTGTGGGGCTGTGGAAGGGCTGCCTAGGGCAGGTGATGGCCAGCAAGAGCTTTCAGTGCTAGCCCCTTTGGTGTGGGAGCAGTGGCTGGACGTTTTGAATTTCGGAACTGGGCTGTGGCTGTGCCGAGAAGGAACGTCCCCACTGTGCTGTGGCTAGGAAGCTCAGAGAGCCAGTGCTTGTGGGGCTGTGGAAGGGCTGCCTAGGGCAGGTGCTGGCCAGCAAGAGCTTTCAGTGCTAGCCCCTTTGGTGTGGGAGCAGTGGCTGGACGTTTTGAATTTGGGAGCTGGGCTGTGGCTGTGCCGAGAAGGAACGTCCCCACTGTGCTGTGGCTAGGAAGCTCAGAGCGCCAGTGCTTGTGGGGCTGTGGAAGGGCTGCCTAGGGCAGGTGATGGCCAGCAAGAGCTTTCAGTGCTAGCCCCTTTCGTGTAGGAGCAGTGGCTGGACGTTTCGAATTTGGGAGCTGGGCTCTGGCTGTGCCGAGAAGGAACGTCCCCACTGTGCTGTGGCTAGGAAGCTCAGAGCGCCAGTGCTTGTGGGGCTGTGGAAGGGCTGCCTAGGGCAGGTGCTGGCCAGCAAGAGCTTTCAGTGCTAGCCCCTTTGGTGTGGGAGCAGTGGCTGGACGTTTTGAATTTGGGAGCTGGGCTGTGGCTGTGCCGAGAAGGAACGTCCCCACTGTGCGGTGGCCAGGAAGCTCAGAGCGCCAGTGCTTGTGGGGCTGTGGAAGGGCTGCCTAGGGCAGGTGATGGCCAGCAAGAGCTTTCAGTGCTAGCCCCTTTGGTGTGGGAGCAGTGGCTGGACGTTTCGAATTTGGGAGCTGGGCTGTGGCTGTGCCGAGAAGGAACGTCCCCACTGTGCTGTGGCCAGGAAGCTCAGAGCGCCAGTGCTTGTGGGGCTGTGGAAGGGCTGCCTAGGGCAGGTGATGGCCAGCAAGAGCTTTCAGTGCTAGCCCCTTTGGTGTGGGAGCAGTGGCTGGACGTTTCGAATTTCGGAGCTGGGCTGTGGCTGTGCCGAGAAGGAACGTCCCCACTGTGCTGTGGCTAGGAAGCTCAGAGCGCCAGTGCTTGTGGGGCTGTGGAAGGGCTGCCTAGGGCAGGTGCTGGCCAGCAAGAGCTTTCAGTGCTAGCCCCTTTGGTGTGGGAGCAGTGGCTGGACGTTTTGAATTTGGGAGCTGGGCTGTGGCTGTGCCGAGAAGGAACGTCCCCACTGTGCTGTGGCTAGGAAGCTCAGAGCGCCAGTGCTTGTGGGGCTGTGGAAGGGCTGCCTAGGGCAGGTGATGGCCAGCAAGAGCTTTCAGTGCTAGCCCCTTTGGTGTGGGAGCAGTGGCTGGACGTTTTGAATTTCGGAGATGGGCTGTGGCTGTGCTGAGAAGGATCGTCCCCACTGTGCTGTGGCTAGGAAGCTCAGAGCGCCAGTGCTTGTGGGGCTGTGGAAGGGCTGCCTAGGGCAGGTGCTGGCCAGCAAGAGCTTTCAGTGCTAGCCCCTTTGGTGTGGGAGCAGTGGCTGGATGTTTTGAATTTGGGAGCTGGGCTGTCGCTGTGCTGAGAAGGAACGTCCCCACTGTGCTGTGGACAGGAAGCTCAGAACGCCAGTGCTTGTGGGGCTGTGGAAGGGCTGCCTAGGGCAGGTGCTGGCCAGCAAGAGCTTTCAGTGCTAGCCCCTTTGGTGTGGGAGCAGTGGCTGGACGTTTTGAATTTGGGAGCTGGGCTGTGGCTGTGCTGAGAAGGAACGTCCCCACTGTGCTGTGGCTAGGAAGCTCAGAGCGCCAGTGCTTGTGGGGCTGTGGAAGGGCTGCCTAGGGCAGGTGATGGCCAGCAAGAGCTTTCAGTGCTAGCCCCTTTGGTGTGGGAGCAGTGGCTGGACGTTTTGAATTTCGGAGCTGGGCTGTGGCTGTGCTGAGAAGGAACGTCCCCACTGTGCTGTGGCTAGGAAGCTCAGAGCGCCAGTGCTTGTGGGGCTGTGGAAGGGCTGCCTAGGGCAGGTGATGGCCAGCAAGAGCTTTCAGTGCTAGCCCCTTTGGTGTGGGAGCAGTGGCTGGACGTTTCGAATTTGGGAGCTGGGCTCTGGCTGTGCCGAGAAGGAACGTCCCCACTGTGCTGTGGCTAGGAAGCTCAGAGCGCCAGTGCTTGTGGGGCTGTGGAAGGGCTGCCTAGGGCAGGTGCTGGCCAGCAAGAGCTTTCAGTGCTAGCCCCTTTGGTGTGGGAGCAGTGGCTGGACGTTTTGAATTTGGGAGCTGGGCTGTGGCTGTGCCGAGAAGGAACGTCCCCACTGTGCGGTGGCCAGGAAGCTCAGAGCGCCAGTGCTTGTGGGGCTGTGGAAGGGCTGCCTAGGGCAGGTGATGGCCAGCAAGAGCTTTCAGTGCTAGCCCCTTTGGTGTGGGAGCAGTGGCTGGACGTTTTGAATTTCGGAGCGGGGCTGTGGCTGTGCCGAGAAGGAACGTCCCCACTGTGCTGTGGCTAGGAAGCTCAGAGCGCCAGTGCTTGTGGGGCTGTGGAAGGGCTGCCTAGGGCAGGTGATGGCCAGCAAGAGCTTTCAGTGCTAGCCCCTTTGGTGTGGGAGCAGTGGCTGGACGTTTTGAATTTCGGAGCTGGGCTGTGGCTGTGCCGAGAAGGAATGTCCCCACTGTGCTGTGGCTAGGAAGCGCAGAGCGCCAGTGCTTGTGGGGCTGTGGAAGGGCTGCCTAGGGCAGGTGCTGGCCAGCAAGAGCTTTCAGTGCTAGCCCCTTTGGTGTGGGAGCAGTGGCTGGACGTTTTGAATTTCGGAGCTTGGCTGTGGCTGTGCTGAGAAGGAACGTCCCCACTGTGCTGTGGCTAGGAAGCTCAGAGCGCCAGTGCTTGTGGGGCTGTGGAAGGGCTGCCTAGGGCAGGTGCTGGCCAGCAAGAGCTTTCAGTGCTAGCCCCTTTGGTGTGGGAGCAGTGGCTGGACGTTTTGAATTTCGAATCTGGGCTATGGCTGTGCCGAGAAGGAACATCCCCACTGTGCTGTGGCTAGGAAGCGCAGAGCGCCAGTGCTTGTGGGGCTGTGGAAGGGCTGCCTAGGGCAGGTGATGGCCAGCAAGAGCGTTCAGTGCTAGCCCCTTTGGTGTGGGAGCAGTGGCTGGACGTTTTGAATTTGGGAGCTGGGCTGTGGCTGTGCCGAGAAGGAACGTCCCCACTGTGCTGTGGCTAGGAAGCTCAGAGCGCCAGTGCTTGTGGGGCTGTGGAAGGGCTGCCTAGGGCAGGTGATGGCCAGCAAGAGCTTTCAGTGCTAGCCCCTTTGGTGTGGGAGCAGTGGCTGGACGTTTTGAATTTCGGAACTGGGCTGTGGCTGTGCCGAGAAGGAACGTCCCCACTGTGCTGTGGCTAGGAAGCTCAGAGCACCAGTGCTTGTGGGGCTGTGGAAGGGCTGCCTAGGGCAGGTGCTGGCCAGCAAGAGCTTTCAGTGCTAGCCCCTTTGGTGTGGGAGCAGTGGCTGGACGTTTTGCATTTCGGAGCTGGGCTGTGGCTGTGCCGAGAAGGAACGTCCCCACTGTGCTGTGGCTAGGAAGCTCAGAGCGCCAGTGCTTGTGGGGCTGTGGAAGGGCTGCCTAGGGCAGGTGATGGCCAGCAAGAGCTTTCAGTGCTAGCCCCTTTCGTGTAGGAGCAGTGGCTGGACGTTTCGAATTTGGGAGCTGGGCTCTGGCTGTGCCGAGAAGGAACGTCCCCACTGTGCTGTGGCTAGGAAGCTCAGAGCGCCAGTGCTTGTGGGGCTGTGGAAGGGCTGCCTAGGGCAGGTGCTGGCCAGCAAGAGCTTTCAGTGCTAGCCCCTTTGGTGTGGGAGCAGTGGCTGGACGTTTTGAATTTGGGAGCTGGGCTGTGGCTGTGCCGAGAAGGAACGTCCCCACTGTGCTGTGGCCAGGAAGCTCAGAGAGCCAGTGCTTGTGGGGCTGTGGAAGGGCTGCCTAGGGCAGGTGATGGCCAGCAAGAGCTTTCAGTGCTAGCCCCTTTGGTGTGGGAGCAGTGGCTGGACGTTTTGAATTTGGGAGCTGGGCTGTGGCTGTGCCGAGAAGGAACGTCCCCACTGTGCTGTGGCTAGGAAGCTCAGAGCGCCAGTGCTTGTGGGGCTGTGGAAGGGCTGCCTAGGGCAGGTGCTGGCCAGCAAGAGCTTTCAGTGCTAGCCCCTTTGGTGTGGGAGCAGTGGCTGGACGTTTTGAATTTCGGAGCTGGGCTGTGGCTGTGCCGAGAAGGAACGTCCCCACTGTGCTGTGGCCAGGAAGCTCAGAGCGCCAGTGCTTGTGGGGCTGTGGAAGGGCTGCCTAGGGCAGGTGATGGCCAGCAAGAGCTTTCAGTGCTAGCCCCTTTGGTGTGGGAGCAGTGGCTGGACGTTTTGAATTTCGGATCTGGGCTGTGGCTGTGCCGAGAAGGAACGTCCCCACTGTGCTGTGGCTAGGAAGCTCAGAGCGCCAGTGCTTGTGGGGCTGTGTAAGGGCTGCCTAGGGCAGGTGCTGGCCAGCAAGAGCTTTCAGTGCTAGCCCCTTTGGTGTGGGAGCAGTGGCTGGACGTTTTGAATTTGGGAGCTGGGCTGTGGCTGTGCCGAGAAGGAACGTCCCCACTGTGCTGTGGCTAGGAAGCTCAGAGCGCCAGTGCTTGTGGGGCTGTGGAAGGGCTGCCTAGGGCAGGTGCTGGCCAGCAAGAGCTTTCAGTGCTAGCCCCTTTGGTGTGGGAGCAGTGGCTGGACGTTTTGAATTTCGGAGCTGGGCTGTAGCTGTGCCGAGAAGGAACGTCCCCACTGTGCTGTGGCTAGGAAGCGCAGAGCGCCAGTGCTTGTGGGGCTGTGGAAGGGCTGCCTAGGGCAGGTGCTGGCCAGCAAGAGCTTTCAGTGCTAGCCCCTTTGGTGTGGGAGCAGTGGCTGGACGTTTTGAATTTCGGAGCTTGGCTGTGGCTGTGCTGAGAAGGAACGTCCCCACTGTGCTGTGGCTAGGAAGCTCAGAGCGCCAGTGCTTGTGGGGCTGTGGAAGGGCTGCCTAGGGCAGGTGCTGGCCAGCAAGAGCTTTCAGTGCTAGCCCCTTTGGTGTGGGAGCAGTGGCTGGACGTTTTGAATTTCGAATCTGGGCTATGGCTGTGCCGAGAAGGAACGTCCCCACTGTGCTGTGGCTAGGAAGCTCAGAGAGCCAGTGCTTGTGGGGCTGTGGAAGGGCTGCCTAGGGCAGGTGCTGGCCAGCAAGAGCTTTCAGTGCTAGCCCCTTTGGTGTGGGAGCAGTGGCTGGACGTTATGCATTTCGGAGCTGGGCTGTGGCTGTGCCGAGAAGGAACGTCCCCACTGTGCTGTGGCTAGGAAGCTGAGAGCGCCAGTGCTTGTGGGGCTGTGGAAGGGCTGCCTAGGGCAGGTGATGGCCAGCAAGAGCTTTCAGTGCTAGCCCCTTTCGTGTAGGAGCAGTGGCTGGACGTTTCGAATTTGGGAGCTGGGCTCTGGCTGTGCCGAGAAGGAACGTCCCCACTGTGCTGTGGCTAGGAAGCTCAGAGCGCCAGTGCTTGTGGGGCTGTGGAAGGGCTGCCTAGGGCAGGTGATGGCCAGCAAGAGCTTTCAGTGCTAGCCCCTTTGGTGTGGGAGCAGTGGCTGGACGTTTTGAATTTGGGAGCTGGGCTGTGGCTGTGCCGAGAAGGAACGTCCCCACTGTGCTGTGGCTAGGAAGCTCAGAGAGCCAGTGCTTGTGGGGCTGTGGAAGGGCTGCCTAGGGCAGGTGCTGGCCAGCAAGAGCTTTCAGTGCTAGCCCCTTTGGTGTGGGAGCAGTGGCTGGACGTTTTGCATTTGGGAGCTGGGCTGTGGCTGTGCCGAGAAGGAACGTCCCCACTGTGCTGTGGCTAGGAAGCGCAGAGCGCCAGGGCTTGTGGGGCTGTGGAAGGGCTGCCTAGGGCGGGTGCTGGCCAGCAAGAGCTTTCAGTGCTAGCCCCTTTGGTGTGGGAGCAGTGGCTGGACCTTTTGAATTTCGGAGCTGGGCTGTGGCTGTGCCGAGAAGGAACGTCCCCACTGTGCTGTGGCTAGGAAGCTCAGAGCGCCAGTGCTTGTGGGGCTGTGGAAGGGCTGCCTAGGGCAGGTGCTGGCCAGCAAGAGCTTTCAGTGCTAGCCCCTTTCGTGTAGGAGCAGTGGCTGGACGTTTCGAATTTCGGAGCTGGGCTGTGGCTGTGCTGAGAAGGAACGTCCCCACTGTGCTGTGGCTAGGAAGCTCAGAGCGCCAGTGCTTGTGGGGCTGTGGAAGGGCTGCCTAGGGCAGGTGATGGCCAGCAAGAGCTTTCAGTGCTAGCCCCTTTGGTGTGGGAGCAGTGGCTGGACGTTTTGAATTTGGGAGATGGGCTGTGGCTGTGCCGAGAAGGAACGTCCCCACTGTGCTGTGGCTAGGAAGCTCAGAGCGCCAGTGCTTGTGGGGCTGTGGAAGGGCTGCCTAGGGCAGGTGCTGGCCAGCAAGAGCTTTCAGTGCTAGCCCCTTTGGTGTGGGAGCAGTGGCTGGACGTTTTGAATTTGGGAGCTGGGCTGTGGCTGTGCCGAGAAGGAACGTCCCCACTGTGCTGTGGCTAGGAAGCTCAGAGCGCCAGTGCTTGTGGGGCTGTGGAAGGGCTGCCTAGGGCAGGTGATGGCCAGCAAGAGCTTTCAGTGCTAGCCCCTTTGGTGTGGGAGCAGTGGCTGGACGTTTTGCATTTGGGAGCTGGGCTGTGGCTGTGCCGAGAAGGAACGTCCCCACTGTGCTGTGGCTAGGAAGCGCAGAGCGCCAGTGCTTGTGGGGCTGTGGAAGGGCTGCCTAGGGCAGGTGCTGGCCAGCAAGAGCTTTCAGTGCTAGCCCCTTTGGTGTGGGAGCAGTGGCTGGACGTTTTGAATTTGGGAGCTGGGCTGTGGCTGTGCCGAGAAGGAACGTCCCCACTGTGCTGTGGCTAGGAAGCTCAGAGCGCCAGTGCTTGTGGGGCTGTGGAAGGGCTGCCTAGGGCAGGTGATGGCCAGCAAGAGCTTTCAGTGCTAGCCCCTTTGGTGTGGGAGCAGTGGCTGGACGTTTTGAATTTGGGAGCTGGGCTGTGGCTGTGCCGAGAAGGAACGTCCCCACTGTGCTGTGGCCAGGAAGCTCAGAGCGCCAGTGCTTGTGGGGCTGTGGAAGGGCTGCCTAGGGCAGGTGATGGCCAGCAAGAGCTTTCAGTGCTAGCCCCTTTGGTGTGGGAGCAGTGGCTGGACGTTTTGAATTTGGGAGCTGGGCTGTGGCTGTGCCGAGAAGGAACGTCCCCACTGTGCTGTGGCTAGGAAGCTCAGAGCGCCAGTGCTTGTGGGGCTGTGTAAGGGCTGCCTAGGGCAGGTGCTGGCCAGCAAGAGCTTTCAGTGCTAGCCCCTTTGGTGTGGGAGCAGTGGCTGGACGTTTTGAATTTGGGAGCTGGGCTGTGGCTGTGCCGAGAAGGAACGTCCCCACTGTGCTGTGGCTAGGAATCTCAGAGCGCCAGTGCTTGTGGGGCTGTGGAAGGGCTGCCTAGGGCAGGTGCTGGCCAGCAAGAGCTTTCAGTGCTAGCCCCTTTGGTGTGGGAGCAGTGGCTGGACGTTTTGAATTTGGGAGCTGGGCTGTGGCTGTGCCGAGAAGGAACGTCCCCACTGTGCTGTGGCTAGGAAGCTCAGAGCGCCAGTGCTTGTGGGGCTGTGGAAGGGCTGCCTAGGGCAGGTGCTGGCCAGCAAGAGCTTTCAGTGCTAGCCCCTTTGGTGTGGGAGCAGTGGCTGGACGTTTTGAATTTCGGAGATGGGCTGTGGCTGTGCTGAGAAGGAACGTCCCCACTGTGCTGTGGCTAGGAAGCTCAGAGCGCCAGTGCTTGTGGGGCTGTGGAAGGGCTGCCTAGGGCAGGTGATGGCCAGCAAGAGCTTTCAGTGCTAGCCCCTTTCGTGTGGGAGCAGTGGCTGGATGTTTTGAATTTGGGAGCTGGGCTGTCGCTGTGCTGAGAAGGAACGTCCCCACTGTGCTGTGGACAGGAAGCTCAGAACGCCAGTGCTTGTGGGGCTGTGGAAGGGCTGCCTAGGGCAGGTGCTGGCCAGCAAGAGCTTTCAGTGCTAGCCCCTTTGGTGTGGGAGCAGTGGCTGGACGTTTTGAATTTCGGAGCTGGGCTGTGGCTGTGCTGAGAAGGAACGTCCCCACTGTGCTGTGGCTAGGAAGCTCAGAGCGCCAGTGCTTGTGGGGCTGTGGAAGGGCTGCCTAGGGCAGGTGCTGGCCAGCAAGAGCTTTCAGTGCTAGCCCCTTTCGTGTAGGAGCAGTGGCTGGACGTTTCGAATTTGGGAGCTGGGCTGTGGCTGTGCCGAGAAGGAACGTCCCCACTGTGCTGTGGCTAGGAAGCTCAGAGCGCCAGTGCTTGTGGGGCTGTGGAAGGGCTGCCTAGGGCAGGTGCTGGCCAGCAAGAGCTTTCAGTGCTAGCCCCTTTGGTGTGGGAGCAGTGGCTGGACGTTTCGAATTTGGGAGCTGGGCTGTGGCTGTGCCGAGAAGGAACGTCCCCACTGTGCTGTGGCCAGGAAGCTCAGAGCGCCAGTGCTTGTGGGGCTGTGGAAGGGCTGCCTAGGGCAGGTGATGGCCAGCAAGAGCTTTCAGTGCTAGCCCCTTTGGTGTGGGAGCAGTGGCTGGACGTTTCGAATTTCGGAGCTGGGCTGTGGCTGTGCCGAGAAGGAACGTCCCCACTGTGCTGTGGCTAGGAAGCTCAGAGCGCCAGTGCTTGTGGGGCTGTGGAAGGGCTGCCTAGGGCAGGTGCTGGCCAGCAAGAGCTTTCAGTGCTAGCCCCTTTCGTGTAGGAGCAGTGGCTGGACGTTTCGAATTTCGGAGCTGGGCTCTGGCTGTGCTGAGAAGGAACGTCCCCACTGTGCTGTGGCCAGGAAGCTCAGAGCGCCAGTGCTTGTGGGGCTGTGGAAGGGCTGCCTAGGGCAGGTGCTGGCCAGCAAGAGCTTTCAGTGCTAGCCCCTTTGGTGTGGGAGCAGTGGCTGGACGTTTCGAATTTCGGAGCGGGGCTGTGGCTGTGCCGAGAAGGAACGTCCCCACTGTGCTGTGGCTAGGAAGCTCAGAGCGCCAGTGCTTGTGGGGCTGTGGAAGGGCTGCCTAGGGCAGGTGCTGGCCAGCAAGAGCTTTCAGTGCTAGCCCCTTTGGTGTGGGAGCAGTGGCTGGACGTTTTGAATTTGGGAGCTGGGCTGTGGCTGTGCCGAGAAGGAACGTCCCCACTGTGCTGTGGCTAGGAAGCTCAGAGCGCCAGTGCTTGTGGGGCTGTGGAAGGGCTGCCTAGGGCAGGTGCTGGCCAGCAAGAGCTTTCAGTGCTAGCCCCTTTGGTGTGGGAGCAGTGGCTGGACGTTTTGAATTTCGGAGCGGGGCTGTGGCTGTGCCGAGAAGGAACGTCCCCACTGTGCTGTGGCTAGGAAGCTCAGAGCGCCAGTGCTTGTGGGGCTGTGGAAGGGCTGCCTAGGGCAGGTGCTGGCCAGCAAGAGCTTTCAGTGCTAGCCCCTTTGGTGTGGGAGCAGTGGCTGGACGTTTTGAATTTGGGAGCTGGGCTGTGGCTGTGCCGAGAAGGAACGTCCCCACTGTGCTGTGGCTAGGAAGCTCAGAGCGCCAGTGCTTGTGGGGCTGTGGAAGGGCTGCCTAGGGCAGGTGCTGGCCAGCAAGAGCTTTCAGTGCTAGCCCCTTTCGTGTGGGAGCAGTGGCTGGACGTTTTGAATTTGGGAGCTGGGCTGTGGCTGTGCCGAGAAGGAACGTCCCCACTGTGCTGTGGCTAGGAAGCTCAGAGCGCCAGTGCTTGTGGGGCTGTGGAAGGGCTGCCTAGGGCAGGTGATGGCCAGCAAGAGCTTTCAGTGCTAGCCCCTTTGGTGTGGGAGCAGTGGCTGGACGTTTAGAATTTGGGAGATGGGCTGTGGCTGTGCCGAGAAGGAACGTCCCCACTGTGCTGTGGCTAGGAAGCTCAGAGCGCCAGTGCTTGTGGGGCTGTGGAAGGGCTGCCTAGGGCAGGTGATGGCCAGCAAGAGCTTTCAGTGCTAGCCCCTTTGGTGTGGGAGCAGTGGCTGGACGTTTCGAATTTCGGAGCTGGGCTGTGGCTGTGCTGAGAAGGAACGTCCCCACTGTGCTGTGGCTAGGAAGCTCAGAGCGCCAGTGCTTGTGGGGCTGTGGAAGGGCTGCCTAGGGCAGGTGATGGCCAGCAAGAGCTTTCAGTGCTAGCCCCTTTGGTGTGGGAGCAGTGGCTGGACGTTTCCGATTTGGGAGCTGGGCTGTGGCTGTGCCGAGAAGGAACGTCCCCACTGTGCTGTGGCTAGGAAGCTCAGAGCGCCAGTGCTTGTGGGGCTGTGGAAGGGCTGCCTAGGGCAGGTGATGGCCAGCAAGAGCTTTCAGTGCTAGCCCCTTTGGTGTGGGAGCAGTGGCTGGACGTTTTGAATTCCGGAACCGGGCTGTGGCTGTGCCGAGAAGGAACGTCCCCACTGTGCTGTGGCTAGGAAGCTCAGAGCGCCAGTGCTTGTGGGGCTGTGGAAGGGCTGCCTAGGGCAGGTGCTGGCCAGCAAGAGCTTTCAGTGCTAGCCCCTTTGGTGTGGGAGCAGTGGCTGGACGTTTTGAATTTGGGAGCTGGGCTGTGGCTGTGCTGAGAAGGAACGTCCCCACTGTGCTGTGGCTAGGAAGCTCAGAGCGCCAGTGCTTGTGGGGCTGTGGAAGGGCTGCCTAGGGCAGGTGCTGGCCAGCAAGAGCTTTCAGTGCTAGCCCCTTTGGTGTGGGAGCAGTGGCTGGACGTTTTGAATTTGGGAGCTGGGCTGTGGCTGTGCCGAGAAGGAACGTCCCCACTGTGCTGTGGCTAGGAAGCTCAGAGCGCCAGTGCTTGTGGGGCTGTGGAAGGGCTGCCTAGGGCAGGTGATGGCCAGCAAGAGCTTTCAGTGCTAGCCCCTTTGGTGTGGGAGCAGTGGCTGGACATTTAGAATTTGGGAGATGGGCTGTGGCTGTGCCGAGAAGGAACGTCCCCACTGTGCTGTGGCCAGGAAGCTCAGAGCGCCAGTGCTTGTGGGGCTGTGGAAGGGCTGCCTAGGGCAGGTGATGGCCAGCAAGAGCTTTCAGTGCTAGCCCCTTTGGTGTGGGAGCAGTGGCTGGACGTTTCGAATTTCGGAGCTGGGCTGTGGCTGTGCCGAGAAGGAACGTCCCCACTGTGCTGTGGCTAGGAAGCGCAGAGCGCCAGTGCTTGTGGGGCTGTGGAAGGGCTGCCTAGGGAAGGTGATGGCCAGCAAGAGCTTTCAGTGCTAGCCCCTTTGGTGTGGGAGCAGTGGCTGGACGTTTTGAATTTCGGAGCTTGGCTGTGGCTGTGCCGAGAAGGAACGTCCCCACTGTGCTGTGGCTAGGAAGCTCAGAGCGCCAGTGCTTGTGGGGCTGTGGAAGGGCTGCCTAGGGCAGGTGCTGGCCAGCAAGAGCTTTCAGTGCTAGCCCCTTTGGTGTGGGAGCAGTGGCTGGACGTTTTGAATTTCGAATCTGGGCTATGGCTGTGCCGAGAAGGAACATCCCCACTGTGCTGTGGCTAGGAAGCGCAGAGCGCCAGTGCTTGTGGGGCTGTGGAAGGGCTGCCTAGGGCAGGTGCTGGCCAGCAAGAGCTTTCAGTGCTAGCCCCTTTGGTGTGGGAGCAGTGGCTGGACGTTTCCGATTTGGGAGCTGGGCTGTGGCTGTGCCGAGAAGGAACGTCCCCACTGTGCTGTGGCTAGGAAGCTCAGAGCGCCAGTGCTTGTGGGGCTGTGGAAGGGCTGCCTAGGGCAGGTGCTGGCCAGCAAGAGCTTTCAGTGCTAGCCCCTTTGGTGTGGGAGCAGTGGCTGGACGTTTTGAATTTGGGAGCTGGGCTGTGGCTGTGCCGAGAAGGAACGTCCCCACTGTGCTGTGGCTAGGAAGCTCAGAGCGCCAGTGCTTGTGGGGCTGTGGAAGGGCTGCCTAGGGCAGGTGATGGCCAGCAAGAGCTTTCAGTGCTAGCCCCTTTGGTGTGGGAGCAGTGGCTGGACGTTTTGAATTTCGGAGCTGGGCTGTGGCTGTGCCGAGAAGGAACGTCCCCACTGTGCTGTGGCTAGGAAGCTCAGAGCGCCAGTGCTTGTGGGGCTGTGGAAGGGCTGCCTAGGGCGGGTGCTGGCCAGCAAGAGCTTTCAGTGCTAGCCCCTTTGGTGTGGGAGCAGTGGCTGGACGTTTTGAATTTCGGAGCTGGGCTGTGGCTGTGCCGAGAAGGAACGTCCCCACTGTGCGGTGGCCAGGAAGCTCAGAGCGCCAGTGCTTGTGGGGCTGTGGAAGGGCTGCCTAGGGCGGGTGCTGGCCAGCAAGAGCTTTCAGTGCTAGCCCCTTTGGTGTGGGAGCAGTGGCTGGACGTTTTGAATTTCGGAGCTGGGCTGTGGCTGTGCCGAGAAGGAACGTCCCCACTGTGCTGTGGCTAGGAAGCTCAGAGCGCCAGTGCTTGTGGGGCTGTGGAAGGGCTGCCTAGGGCAGGTGCTGGCCAGCAAGAGCTTTCAGTGCTAGCCCCTTTCGTGTGGGAGCAGTGGCTGGACGTTTCGAATTTCGGAGCGGGGCTGTGGCTGTGCTGAGAAGGAACGTCCCCACTGTGCTGTGGCTAGGAAGCTCAGAGCGCCAGTGCTTGTGGGGCTGTGGAAGGGCTGCCTAGGGCAGGTGCTGGCCAGCAAGAGCTTTCAGTGCTAGCCCCTTTGGTGTGGGAGCAGTGGCTGGACGTTTTGAATTTCGGAGCGGGGCTGTGGCTGTGCCGAGAAGGAACGTCCCCACTGTGCTGTGGCTAGGAAGCTCAGAGCGCCAGTGCTTGTGGGGCTGTGGAAGGGCTGCCTAGGGCAGGTGCTGGCCAGCAAGAGCTTTCAGTGCTAGCCCCTTTCGTGTGGGAGCAGTGGCTGGACGTTTTGAATTTGGGAGCTGGGCTGTGGCTGTGCCGAGAAGGAACGTCCCCACTGTGCTGTGGCTAGGAAGCTCAGAGCGCCAGTGCTTGTGGGGCTGTGGAAGGGCTGCCTAGGGCAGGTGCTGGCCAGCAAGAGCTTTCAGTGCTAGCCCCTTTGGTGTGGGAGCAGTGGCTGGACGTTTTGAATTTGGGAGCTGGGCTGTGGCTGTGCTGAGAAGGAACGTCCCCACTGTGCTGTGGCTAGGAAGCTCAGAGCGCCAGTGCTTGTGGGGCTGTGGAAGGGCTGCCTAGGGCAGGTGCTGGCCAGCAAGAGCTTTCAGTGCTAGCCCCTTTGGTGTGGGAGCAGTGGCTGCACGTTTTGAATTTGGGAGCTGGGCTGTGGCTGTGCCGAGAAGGAATGTCCCCACTGTGCTGTGGCTAGGAAGCTCAGAGCGCCAGTGCTTGTGGGGCTGTGGAAGGGCTGCCTAGGGCAGGTGCTGGCCAGCAAGAGCTTTCAGTGCTAGCCCCTTTGGTGTGGGAGCAGTGGCTGGACGTTTTGAATTTCGGAGCTGGGCTGTGGCTGTGCCGAGAAGGAACGTCCCCACTGTGCTGTGGCTAGGAAGCGCAGAGCGCCAGTGCTTGTGGGGCTGTGGAAGGGCTGCCTAGGGCAGGTGCTGGCCAGCAAGAGCTTTCAGTGCTAGCCCCTTTGGTGTGGGAGCAGTGGCTGGACGTTTTGAATTTCGGAGCTTGGCTGTGGCTGTGCTGAGAAGGAACGTCCCCACTGTGCTGTGGCTAGGAAGCTCAGAGCGCCAGTGCTTGTGGGGCTGTGGAAGGGCTGCCTAGGGCAGGTGATGGCCAGCAAGAGCTTTCAGTGCTAGCCCCTTTGGTGTGGGAGCAGTGGCTGGACGTTTTGAATTTCGAATCTGGGCTATGGCTGTGCCGAGAAGGAACGTCCCCACTGTGCTGTGGCTAGGAAGCGCAGAGCGCCAGTGCTTGTGGGGCTGTGGAAGGGCTGCCTAGGGCAGGTGATGGCCAGCAAGAGCTTTCAGTGCTAGCCCCTTTGGTGTGGGAGCAGTGGCTGGACGTTTTGAATTTGGGAGCTGGGCTGTGGCTGTGCCGAGAAGGAACGTCCCCACTGTGCTGTGGCTAGGAAGCTCAGAGCGCCAGTGCTTGTGGGGCTGTGGAAGGGCTGCCTAGGGCAGGTGATGGCCAGCAAGAGCTTTCAGTGCTAGCCCCTTTCGTGTAGGAGCAGTGGCTGGACGTTTTGAATTTGGGAGCTGGGCTGTGGCTGTGCCGAGAAGGAACGTCCCCACTGTGCTGTGGCCAGGAAGCTCAGAGAGCCAGTGCTTGTGGGGCTGTGGAAGGGCTGCCTAGGGCAGGTGATGGCCAGCAAGAGCTTTCAGTGCTAGCCCCTTTCGTGTAGGAGCAGTGGCTGGACGTTTTGAATTTCGGAGCTGGGCTCTGGCTGTGCTGAGAAGGAACGTCCCCACTGTGCTGTGGCTAGGAAGCTGAGAGCGCCAGTGCTTGTGGGGCTGTGGAAGGGCTGCCTAGGGCAGGTGATGGCCAGCAAGAGCTTTCAGTGCTAGCCCCTTTGGTGTGGGAGCAGTGGCTGGACGTTTTGAATTTGGGAGCGGGGCTGTGGCTGTGCCGAGAAGGAACGTCCCCACTGTGCTGTGGCTAGGAAGCTGAGAGCGCCAGTGCTTGTGGGGCTGTGGAAGGGCTGCCTAGGGCAGGTGCTGGCCAGCAAGAGCTTTCAGTGCTAGCCCCTTTGGTGTGGGAGCAGTGGCTGGACGTTTTGAATTTGGGAGCTGGGCTGTGGCTGTGCCGAGAAGGAACGTCCCCACTGTGCTGTGGCTAGGAAGCTGAGAGCGCCAGTGCTTGTGGGGCTGTGGAAGGGCTGCCTAGGGCAGGTGCTGGCCAGCAAGAGCTTTCAGTGCTAGCCCCTTTGGTGTGGGAGCAGTGGCTGGACGTTTTGAATTTCGGAGCTGGGCTGTGGCTGTGCCGAGAAGGAACGTCCCCACTGTGCTGTGGCTAGGAAGCTCAGAGCGCCAGTGCTTGTGGGGCTGTGGAAGGGCTGCCTAGGGCAGGTGATGGCCAGCAAGAGCTTTCAGTGCTAGCCCCTTTGGTGTGGGAGCAGTGGCTGGACGTTACAAATTTCGGAGCTGGGCTGTGGCTGTGCCGAGAAGGAACGTCCCCACTGTGCTGTGGCTAGGAAGCTCAGAGCGCCAGGGCTTGTGGGGCTGTGGAAGGGCTGCCTAGGGCAGGTGCTGGCCAGCAAGAGCTTTCAGTGCTAGCCCCTTTGGTGTGGGAGCAGTGGCTGGACGTTTTGAATTTCGGATCTGGGCTGTGGCTGTGCCGAGAAGGAACGTCCCCACTGTGCTGTGGCTAGGAAGCTCAGAGCGCCAGTGCTTGTGGGGCTGTGGAAGGGCTGCCTAGGGCAGGTGCTGGCCAGCAAGAGCTTTCAGTGCTAGCCCCTTTGGTGTGGGAGCAGTGGCTGGACGTTTTGAATTTGGGAGCTGGGCTGTGGCTGTGCCGAGAAGGAACGTCCCCACTGTGCTGTGGCTAGGAAGCTCAGAGCGCCAGTGCTTGTGGGGCTGTGGAAGGGCTGCCTAGGGCAGGTGATGGCCAGCAAGAGCTTTCAGTGCTAGCCCCTTTGGTGTGGGAGCAGTGGCTGGACGTTTTGAATTTCGGAGCTGGGCTGTGGCTGTGCCGAGAAGGAACGTCCCCACTGTGCTGTGGCTAGGAAGCGCAGAGCGCCAGTGCTTGTGGGGCTGTGGAAGGGCTGCCTAGGGCAGGTGATGGCCAGCAAGAGCTTTCAGTGCTAGCCCCTTTGGTGTGGGAGCAGTGGCTGGACGTTTTGAATTTCGGAGCTTGGCTGTGGCTGTGCTGAGAAGGAACGTCCCCACTGTGCTGTGGCTAGGAAGCTCAGAGCGCCAGTGCTTGTGGGGCTGTGGAAGGGCTGCCTAGGGCAGGTGATGGCCAGCAAGAGCTTTCAGTGCTAGCCCCTTTGGTGTGGGAGCAGTGGCTGGACGTTTTGAATTTCGAATCTGGGCTATGGCTGTGCCGAGAAGGAACATCCCCACTGTGCTGTGGCTAGGAAGCGCAGAGCGCCAGTGCTTGTGGGGCTGTGGAAGGGCTGCCTAGGGCAGGTGATGGCCAGCAAGAGCTTTCAGTGCTAGCCCCTTTGGTGTGGGAGCAGTGGCTGGACGTTTCCGATTTGGGAGCTGGGCTGTGGCTGTGCCGAGAAGGAACGTCCCCACTGTGCTGTGGCTAGGAAGCTCAGAGCGCCAGTGCTTGTGGGGCTGTGGAAGGGCTGCCTAGGGCAGGTGATGGCCAGCAAGAGCTTTCAGTGCTAGCCCCTTTGGTGTGGGAGCAGTGGCTGGACGTTTTGAATTTCGGAACTGGGCTGTGGCTGTGCCGAGAAGGAACGTCCCCACTGTGCTGTGGCTAGGAAGCTCAGAGCGCCAGTGCTTGTGGGGCTGTGGAAGGGCTGCCTAGGGCAGGTGCTGGCCAGCAAGAGCTTTCAGTGCTAGCCCCTTTGGTGTGGGAGCAGTGGCTGGACGTTTTGAATTTGGGAGCTGGGCTGTGGCTGTGCCGAGAAGGAACGTCCCCACTGTGCTGTGGCTAGGAAGCTCAGAGCGCCAGTGCTTGTGGGGCTGTGGAAGGGCTGCCTAGGGCAGGTGATGGCCAGCAAGAGCTTTCAGTGCTAGCCCCTTTCGTGTAGGAGCAGTGGCTGGACGTTTCGAATTTGGGAGCTGGGCTCTGGCTGTGCCGAGAAGGAACGTCCCCACTGTGCTGTGGCTAGGAAGCTCAGAGCGCCAGTGCTTGTGGGGCTGTGGAAGGGCTGCCTAGGGCAGGTGCTGGCCAGCAAGAGCTTTCAGTGCTAGCCCCTTTGGTGTGGGAGCAGTGGCTGGACGTTTTGAATTTCGGAGCTGGGCTGTGGCTGTGCCGAGAAGGAACGTCCCCACTGTGCTGTGGCCAGGAAGCTCAGAGAGCCAGTGCTTGTGGGGCTGTGGAAGGGCTGCCTAGGGCAGGTGATGGCCAGCAAGAGCTTTCAGTGCTAGCCCCTTTGGTGTGGGAGCAGTGGCTGGACGTTTCGAATTTCGGAGCTGGGCTGTGGCTGTGCCGAGAAGGAACGTCCCCACTGTGCTGTGGCTAGGAAGCTCAGAGCGCCAGTGCTTGTGGGGCTGTGGAAGGGCTGCCTAGGGCAGGTGATGGCCAGCAAGAGCTTTCAGTGCTAGCCCCTTTGGTGTGGGAGCAGTGGCTGGACGTTTCGAATTTCGGAGCTGGGCTCTGGCTGTGCTGAGAAGGAACGTCCCCACTGTGCTGTGGCTAGGAAGCTCAGAGCGCCAGTGCTTGTGGGGCTGTGGAAGGGCTGCCTAGGGCAGGTGCTGGCCAGCAAGAGCTTTCAGTGCTAGCCCCTTTGGTGTGGGAGCAGTGGCTGGACGTTTTGAATTTCGGAGCGGGGCTGTGGCTGTGCCGAGAAGGAACGTCCCCACTGTGCTGTGGCTAGGAAGCTCAGAGCGCCAGTGCTTGTGGGGCTGTGGAAGGGCTGCCTAGGGCAGGTGCTGGCCAGCAAGAGCTTTCAGTGCTAGCCCCTTTGGTGTGGGAGCAGTGGCTGGACGTTTTGAATTTGGGAGCTGGGCTGTGGCTGTGCCGAGAAGGAACGTCCCCACTGTGCTGTGGCTAGGAAGCTCAGAGCGCCAGTGCTTGTGGGGCTGTGGAAGGGCTGCCTAGGGCAGGTGCTGGCCAGCAAGAGCTTTCAGTGCTAGCCCCTTTGGTGTGGGAGCAGTGGCTGGACGTTTCGAATTTCGGAACTGGGCTGTGGCTGTGCTGAGAAGGAACGTCCCCACTGTGCTGTGGCTAGGAAGCTCAGAGCGCCAGTGCTTGTGGGGCTGTGGAAGGGCTGCCTAGGGCAGGTGCTGGCCAGCAAGAGCTTTCAGTGCTAGCCCCTTTGGTGTGGGAGCAGTGGCTGGACGTTTTGAATTTGGGAGCTGGGCTGTGGCTGTGCCGAGAAGGAACGTCCCCACTGTGCTGTGGCTAGGAAGCTCAGAGCGCCAGTGCTTGTGGGGCTGTGGAAGGGCTGCCTAGGGCAGGTGCTGGCCAGCAAGAGCTTTCAGTGCTAGCCCCTTTGGTGTGGGAGCAGTGGCTGGACGTTTTGAATTTGGGAGCTGGGCTGTGGCTGTGCTGAGAAGGAACGTCCCCACTGTGCTGTGGCTAGGAAGCTCAGAGCGCCAGTGCTTGTGGGGCTGTGGAAGGGCTGCCTAGGGCAGGTGCTGGCCAGCAAGAGCTTTCAGTGCTAGCCCCTTTGGTGTGGGAGCAGTGGCTGGACGTTTTGAATTTGGGAGCTGGGCTGTGGCTGTACTGAGAAGGAACGTCCCCACTGTGCTGTGGCTAGGAAGCTCAGAGCGCCAGTGCTTGTGGGGCTGTGGAAGGGCTGCCTAGGGCAGGTGATGGCCAGCAAGAGCTTTCAGTGCTAGCCCCTTTGGTGTGGGAGCAGTGGCTGGACGTTTTGAATTTGGGAGCTGGGCTGTGGCTGTGCCGAGAAGGAACGTCCCCACTGTGCTGTGGCTAGGAAGCTCAGAGCGCCAGTGCTTGTGGGGCTGTGGAAGGGCTGCCTAGGGCAGGTGCTGGCCAGCAAGAGCTTTCAGTGCTAGCCCCTTTGGTGTGGGAGCAGTGGCTGGATGTTTTGAATTTCGGAGCTTGGCTGTGGCTGTGCTGAGAAGGAACGTCCCCACTGTGCTGTGGCTAGGAAGCTCAGAGAGCCAGTGCTTGTGGGGCTGTGGAAGGGCTGCCTAGGGAAGGTGATGGCCAGCAAGAGCTTTCAGTGCTAGCCCCTTTGGTGTGGGAGCAGTGGCTGGACGTTTTGAATTTGGGAGCTGGGCTGTGGCTGTGCCGAGAAGGAACGTCCCCACTGTGCTGTGGCTAGGAAGCTCAGAGCGCCAGTGCTTGTGGGGCTGTGGAAGGGCTGCCTAGGGCAGGTGCTGGCCAGCAAGAGCTTTCAGTGCTAGCCCCTTTGGTGTGGGAGCAGTGGCTGGACGTTTCGAATTTGGGAGCTGGGCTCTGGCTGTGCCGAGAAGGAACGTCCCCACTGTGCTGTGGCTAGGAAGCTCAGAGCGCCAGTGCTTGTGGGGCTGTGGAAGGGCTGCCTAGGGCAGGTGCTGGCCAGCAAGAGCTTTCAGTGCTAGCCCCTTTGGTGTGGGAGCAGTGGCTGGACGTTTTGAATTTCGGAGCTGGGCTGTGGCTGTGCCGAGAAGGAACGTCCCCACTGTGCTGTGGCCAGGAAGCTCAGAGAGCCAGTGCTTGTGGGGCTGTGGAAGGGCTGCCTAGGGCAGGTGCTGGCCAGCAAGAGCTTTCAGTGCTAGCCCCTTTGGTGTGGGAGCAGTGGCTGGACGTTTTGAATTTGGGAGCTGGGCTGTGGCTGTGCCGAGAAGGAACGTCCCCACTGTGCTGTGGCTAGGAAGCTCAGAGCGCCAGTGCTTGTGGGGCTGTGGAAGGGCTGCCTAGGGCAGGTGATGGCCAGCAAGAGCTTTCAGTGCTAGCCCCTTTCGTGTAGGAGCAGTGGCTGGACGTTTCGAATTTGGGAGCTGGGCTCTGGCTGTGCCGAGAAGGAACGTCCCCACTGTGCTGTGGCTAGGAAGCTCAGAGCGCCAGTGCTTGTGGGGCTGTGGAAGGGCTGCCTAGGGCAGGTGCTGGCCAGCAAGAGCTTTCAGTGCTAGCCCCTTTGGTGTGGGAGCAGTGGCTGGACGTTTTGAATTTGGGAGCTGGGCTGTGGCTGTGCCGAGAAGGAACGTCCCCACTGTGCTGTGGCTAGGAAGCTCAGAGCGCCAGTGCTTGTGGGGCTGTGGAAGGGCTGCCTAGGGCAGGTGATGGCCAGCAAGAGCTTTCAGTGCTAGCCCCTTTGGTGTGGGAGCAGTGGCTGGACGTTTAGAATTTGGGAGATGGGCTGTGGCTGTGCCGAGAAGGAACGTCCCCACTGTGCTGTGGCCAGGAAGCTCAGAGCGCCAGTGCTTGTGGGGCTGTGGAAGGGCTGCCTAGGGCAGGTGATGGCCAGCAAGAGCTTTCAGTGCTAGCCCCTTTGGTGTGGGAGCAGTGGCTGGACGTTTTGAATTTCGGAGATGGGCTGTGGCTGAGCTGAGAAGGAACGTCCCCACTGTGCTGTGGCTAGGAAGCTCAGAGCGCCAGTGCTTGTGGGGCTGTGGAAGGGCTGCCTAGGGCAGGTGATGGCCAGCAAGAGCTTTCAGTGCTAGCCCCTTTCGTGTGGGAGCAGTGGCTGGATGTTTTGAATTTGGGAGCTGGGCTGTGGCTGTGCCGAGAAGGAACGTCCCCACTGTGCTGTGGACAGGAAGCTCAGAACGCCAGTGCTTGTGGGGCTGTGGAAGGGCTGCCTAGGGCAGGTGCTGGCCAGCAAGAGCTTTCAGTGCTAGCCCCTTTGGTGTGGGAGCAGTGGCTGGACGTTTTGAATTTGGGAGCTGGGCTGTGGCTGTGCTGAGAAGGAACGTCCCCACTGTGCTGTGGCTAGGAAGCTCAGAGCGCCAGTGCTTGTGGGGCTGTGGAAGGGCTGCCTAGGGCAGGTGATGGCCAGCAAGAGCTTTCAGTGCTAGCCCCTTTGGTGTGGGAGCAGTGGCTGGACGTTTTGCATTTCGGAGCTGGGCTGTGGCTGTGCCGAGAAGGAACGTCCCCACTGTGCTGTGGCTAGGAAGCGCAGAGCGCCAGTGCTTGTGGGGCTGTGGAAGGGCTGCCTAGGGCAGGTGCTGGCCAGCAAGAGCTTTCAGTGCTAGCCCCTTTGGTGTGGGAGCAGTGGCTGGACGTTTTGAATTT
The DNA here is from genome assembly GCF_965638725.1 of Aptenodytes patagonicus. Classification (NCBI taxonomy): domain Eukaryota; kingdom Metazoa; phylum Chordata; class Aves; order Sphenisciformes; family Spheniscidae; genus Aptenodytes; species Aptenodytes patagonicus. The sequence goes on along the minus strand of NW_027471996.1, from coordinate 1,085,710 downwards.
CGGAGCTTGGCTGTGGCTGTGCTGAGAAGGAACGTCCCCACTGTGCTGTGGCTAGGAAGCTCAGAGAGCCAGTGCTTGTGGGGCTGTGGAAGGGCTGCCTAGGGCAGGTGCTGGCCAGCAAGAGCTTTCAGTGCTAGCCCCTTTGGTGTGGGAGCAGTGGCTGGACGTTTTGAATTTGGGAGCTGGGCTGTGGCTGTGCCGAGAAGGAACGTCCCCACTGTGCTGTGGCTAGGAAGCTCAGAGCGCCAGTGCTTGTGGGGCTGTGGAAGGGCTGCCTAGGGCAGGTGCTGGCCAGCAAGAGCTTTCAGTGCTAGCCCCTTTGGTGTGGGAGCAGTGGCTGGACGTTTCGAATTTGGGAGCTGGGCTCTGGCTGTGCCGAGAAGGAACGTCCCCACTGTGCTGTGGCTAGGAAGCTCAGAGCGCCAGTGCTTGTGGGGCTGTGGAAGGGCTGCCTAGGGCAGGTGCTGGCCAGCAAGAGCTTTCAGTGCTAGCCCCTTTGGTGTGGGAGCAGTGGCTGGACGTTTTGAATTTCGGAGCTGGGCTGTGGCTGTGCCGAGAAGGAACGTCCCCACTGTGCTGTGGCCAGGAAGCTCAGAGCGCCAGTGCTTGTGGGGCTGTGGAAGGGCTGCCTAGGGCAGGTGATGGCCAGCAAGAGCTTTCAGTGCTAGCCCCTTTGGTGTGGGAGCAGTGGCTGGACGTTTTGAATTTGGGAGCTGGGCTGTCGCTGTGCCGAGAAGGAACGTCCCCACTGTGCTGTGGCTAGGAAGCTCAGAGCGCCAGTGCTTGTGGGGCTGTGGAAGGGCTGCCTAGGGCAGGTGATGGCCAGCAAGAGCTTTCAGTGCTAGCCCCTTTCGTGTAGGAGCAGTGGCTGGACGTTTCGAATTTGGGAGCTGGGCTCTGGCTGTGCCGAGAAGGAACGTCCCCACTGTGCTGTGGCTAGGAAGCTCAGAGCGCCAGTGCTTGTGGGGCTGTGGAAGGGCTGCCTAGGGCAGGTGCTGGCCAGGAAGAGCTTTCAGTGCTAGCCCCTTTGGTGTGGGAGCAGTGGCTGGACGTTTTGAATTTCGGAGCTGGGCTGTGGCTGTGCCGAGAAGGAACGTCCCCACTGTGCTGTGGCCAGGAAGCTCAGAGAGCCAGTGCTTGTGGGGCTGTGGAAGGGCTGCCTAGGGCAGGTGATGGCCAGCAAGAGCTTTCAGTGCTAGCCCCTTTGGTGTGGGAGCAGTGGCTGGACGTTTCGAATTTGGGAGCTGGGCTGTGGCTGTGCCGAGAAGGAACGTCCCCACTGTGCTGTGGCTAGGAAGCTCAGAGCGCCAGTGCTTGTGGGGCTGTGGAAGGGCTGCCTAGGGCAGGTGCTGGCCAGCAAGAGCTTTCAGTGCTAGCCCCTTTGGTGTGGGAGCAGTGGCTGGACGTTTCGAATTTCGGAACTGGGCTGTGGCTGTGCCGAGAAGGAACGTCCCCACTGTGCTGTGGCTAGGAAGCTCAGAGCGCCAGTGCTTGTGGGGCTGTGGAAGGGCTGCCTAGGGCAGGTGCTGGCCAGCAAGAGCTTTCAGTGCTAGCCCCTTTGGTGTGGGAGCAGTGGCTGGACGTTTTGAATTTGGGAGCTGGGCTGTGGCTGTGCCGAGAAGGAACGTCCCCACTGTGCTGTGGCCAGGAAGCTCAGAGCGCCAGTGCTTGTGGGGCTGTGGAAGGGCTGCCTAGGGCAGGTGATGGCCAGCAAGAGCTTTCAGTGCTAGCCCCTTTGGTGTGGGAGCAGTGGCTGGACGTTTTGAATTTGGGAGCTGGGCTGTGGCTGTGCCGAGAAGGAACGTCCCCACTGTGCTGTGGCTAGGAAGCTCAGAGCGCCAGTGCTTGTGGGGCTGTGGAAGGGCTGCCTAGGGCAGGTGATGGCCAGCAAGAGCTTTCAGTGCTAGCCCCTTTCGTGTAGGAGCAGTGGCTGGACGTTTTGAATTTGGGAGCTGGGCTCTGGCTGTGCCGAGAAGGAACGTCCCCACTGTGCTGTGGCTAGGAAGCTCAGAGCGCCAGTGCTTGTGGGGCTGTGGAAGGGCTGCCTAGGGCAGGTGCTGGCCAGCAAGAGCTTTCAGTGCTAGCCCCTTTGGTGTGGGAGCAGTGGCTGGACGTTTTGAATTTGGGAGCTGGGCTGTGGCTGTGCCGAGAAGGAACGTCCCCACTGTGCTGTGGCCAGGAAGCTCAGAGAGCCAGTGCTTGTGGGGCTGTGGAAGGGCTGCCTAGGGCAGGTGATGGCCAGCAAGAGCTTTCAGTGCTAGCCCCTTTGGTGTGGGAGCAGTGGCTGGACGTTTTGAATTTGGGAGCTGGGCTGTGGCTGTGCCGAGAAGGAACGTCCCCACTGTGCTGTGGCTAGGAAGCTCAGAGCGCCAGTGCTTGTGGGGCTGTGGAAGGGCTGCCTAGGGCAGGTGCTGGCCAGCAAGAGCTTTCAGTGCTAGCCCCTTTGGTGTGGGAGCAGTGGCTGGACGTTTCGAATTTCGGAACTGGGCTGTGGCTGTGCTGAGAAGGAACGTCCCCACTGTGCTGTGGCTAGGAAGCTCAGAGCGCCAGTGCTTGTGGGGCTGTGGAAGGGCTGCCTAGGGCAGGTGCTGGCCAGCAAGAGCTTTCAGTGCTAGCCCCTTTGGTGTGGGAGCAGTGGCTGGACGTTTTGAATTTGGGAGCTGGGCTGTGGCTGTGCCGAGAAGGAACGTCCCCACTGTGCTGTGGCTAGGAAGCGCAGAGCGCCAGTGCTTGTGGGGCTGTGGAAGGGCTGCCTAGGGCAGGTGATGGCCAGCAAGAGCTTTCAGTGCTAGCCCCTTTGGTGTGGGAGCAGTGGCTGGACGTTTTGAATTTGGGAGCTGGGCTGTGGCTGTGCCGAGAAGGAACGTCCCCACTGTGCTGTGGCTAGGAAGCTCAGAGCGCCAGTGCTTGTGGGGCTGTGGAAGGGCTGCCTAGGGCAGGTGCTGGCCAGCAAGAGCTTTCAGTGCTAGCCCCTTTCGTGTGGGAGCAGTGGCTGGACGTTTTGAATTTGGGAGCTGGGCTGTGGCTGTGCCGAGAAGGAACGTCCCCACTGTGCTGTGGCTAGGAAGCTCAGAGCGCCAGTGCTTGTGGGGCTGTGGAAGGGCTGCCTAGGGCAGGTGATGGCCAGCAAGAGCTTTCAGTGCTAGCCCCTTTGGTGTGGGAGCAGTGGCTGGACGTTTAGAATTTGGGAGATGGGCTGTGGCTGTGCCGAGAAGGAACGTCCCCACTGTGCTGTGGCCAGGAAGCTCAGAGCGCCAGTGCTTGTGGGGCTGTGGAAGGGCTGCCTAGGGCAGGTGATGGCCAGCAAGAGCTTTCAGTGCTAGCCCCTTTGGTGTGGGAGCAGTGGCTGGACGTTTCCGATTTGGGAGCTGGGCTGTGGCTGTGCCGAGAAGGAACGTCCCCACTGTGCTGTGGCTAGGAAGCTCAGAGCGCCAGTGCTTGTGGGGCTGTGGAAGGGCTGCCTAGGGCAGGTGCTGGCCAGCAAGAGCTTTCAGTGCTAGCCCCTTTGGTGTGGGAGCAGTGGCTGGACGTTTTGAATTTGGGAGCTGGGCTGTGGCTGTGCCGAGAAGGAACGTCCCCACTGTGCTGTGGCTAGGAAGCTCAGAGCGCCAGTGCTTGTGGGGCTGTGGAAGGGCTGCCTAGGGCAGGTGATGGCCAGCAAGAGCTTTCAGTGCTAGCCCCTTTCGTGTAGGAGCAGTGGCTGGACGTTTCGAATTTGGGAGCTGGGCTGTGGCTGTGCCGAGAAGGAACGTCCCCACTGTGCTGTGGCTAGGAAGCTCAGAGCGCCAGTGCTTGTGGGGCTGTGGAAGGGCTGCCTAGGGCAGGTGCTGGCCAGCAAGAGCTTTCAGTGCTAGCCCCTTTGGTGTGGGAGCAGTGGCTGGACGTTTTGAATTTGGGAGCTGGGCTGTGGCTGTGCCGAGAAGGAACGTCCCCACTGTGCGGTGGCCAGGAAGCTCAGAGCGCCAGTGCTTGTGGGGCTGTGGAAGGGCTGCCTAGGGCAGGTGATGGCCAGCAAGAGCTTTCAGTGCTAGCCCCTTTGGTGTGGGAGCAGTGGCTGGACGTTTCGAATTTGGGAGCTGGGCTGTGGCTGTGCCGAGAAGGAACGTCCCCACTGTGCTGTGGCCAGGAAGCTCAGAGCGCCAGTGCTTGTGGGGCTGTGGAAGGGCTGCCTAGGGCAGGTGATGGCCAGCAAGAGCTTTCAGTGCTAGCCCCTTTGGTGTGGGAGCAGTGGCTGGACGTTTTGCATTTCGGAGCTGGGCTGTGGCTGTGCCGAGAAGGAACGTCCCCACTGTGCTGTGGCTAGGAAGCTCAGAGCGCCAGTGCTTGTGGGGCTGTGGAAGGGCTGCCTAGGGCAGGTGCTGGCCAGCAAGAGCTTTCAGTGCTAGCCCCTTTGGTGTGGGAGCAGTGGCTGGACGTTTTGAATTTGGGAGCTGGGCTGTGGCTGTGCCGAGAAGGAACGTCCCCACTGTGCTGTGGCTAGGAAGCTCAGAGCGCCAGTGCTTGTGGGGCTGTGGAAGGGCTGCCTAGGGCAGGTGATGGCCAGCAAGAGCTTTCAGTGCTAGCCCCTTTGGTGTGGGAGCAGTGGCTGGACGTTTTGAATTTCGGAGATGGGCTGTGGCTGTGCTGAGAAGGATCGTCCCCACTGTGCTGTGGCTAGGAAGCTCAGAGCGCCAGTGCTTGTGGGGCTGTGGAAGGGCTGCCTAGGGCAGGTGCTGGCCAGCAAGAGCTTTCAGTGCTAGCCCCTTTGGTGTGGGAGCAGTGGCTGGATGTTTTGAATTTGGGAGCTGGGCTGTCGCTGTGCTGAGAAGGAACGTCCCCACTGTGCTGTGGACAGGAAGCTCAGAACGCCAGTGCTTGTGGGGCTGTGGAAGGGCTGCCTAGGGCAGGTGCTGGCCAGCAAGAGCTTTCAGTGCTAGCCCCTTTGGTGTGGGAGCAGTGGCTGGACGTTTTGAATTTGGGAGCTGGGCTGTGGCTGTGCTGAGAAGGAACGTCCCCAGTGTGCTGTGGCTAGGAAGCTCAGAGCGCCAGTGCTTGTGGGGCTGTGGAAGGGCTGCCTAGGGCAGGTGATGGCCAGCAAGAGCTTTCAGTGCTAGCCCCTTTGGTGTGGGAGCAGTGGCTGGACGTTTTGAATTTCGGAGCTGGGCTGTGGCTGTGCTGAGAAGGAACGTCCCCACTGTGCTGTGGCTAGGAAGCTCAGAGCGCCAGTGCTTGTGGGGCTGTGGAAGGGCTGCCTAGGGCAGGTGATGGCCAGCAAGAGCTTTCAGTGCTAGCCCCTTTGGTGTGGGAGCAGTGGCTGGACGTTTCGAATTTGGGAGCTGGGCTCTGGCTGTGCCGAGAAGGAACGTCCCCACTGTGCTGTGGCTAGGAAGCTCAGAGCGCCAGTGCTTGTGGGGCTGTGGAAGGGCTGCGTAGGGCAGGTGATGGCCAGCAAGAGCTTTCAGTGCTAGCCCCTTTGGTGTGGGAGCAGTGGCTGGACGTTTTGAATTTGGGAGCTGGGCTGTGGCTGTGCCGAGAAGGAACGTCCCCACTGTGCTGTGGCTAGGAAGCTCAGAGCGCCAGTGCTTGTGGGGCTGTGGAAGGGCTGCCTAGGGCAGGTGATGGCCAGCAAGAGCTTTCAGTGCTAGCCCCTTTGGTGTGGGAGCAGTGGCTGGACGTTTTGAATTTCGGAGCTGGGCTGTGGCTGTGCCGAGAAGGAACGTCCCCACTGTGCTGTGGCTAGGAAGCTGAGAGCGCCAGTGCTTGTGGGGCTGTGGAAGGGCTGCCTAGGGCAGGTGATGGCCAGCAAGAGCTTTCAGTGCTAGCCCCTTTGGTGTGGGAGCAGTGGCTGGACGTTTTGAATTTCGGAGCTGGGCTGTGGCTGTGCCGAGAAGGAATGTCCCCACTGTGCTGTGGCTAGGAAGCTCAGAGAGCCAGTGCTTGTGGGGCTGTGGAAGGGCTGCCTAGGGCAGGTGCTGGCCAGCAAGAGCTTTCAGTGCTAGACCCTTTGGTGTGGGAGCAGCGGCTGGACGTTTTGAATTTCGGAGCTGGGCTGTGGCTGTGCCGAGAAGGAACGTCCCCACTGTGCTGTGGCTAGGAAGCTCAGAGCGCCAGTGCTTGTGGGGCTGTGGAAGGGCTGCCTAGGGCAGGTGATGGCCAGCAAGAGCTTTCAGTGCTAGCCCCTTTGGTGTGGGAGCAGTGGCTGGACGTTTTGAATTTGGGAGCTGGGCTGTGGCTGTGCCGAGAAGGAACGTCCCCACTGTGCTGTGGCCAGGAAGCTCAGAGCGCCAGTGCTTGTGGGGCTGTGGAAGGGCTGCCTAGGGCAGGTGATGGCCAGCAAGAGCTTTCAGTGCTAGCCCCTTTGGTGTGGGAGCAGTGGCTGGACGTTTCGAATTTCGGAGCTGGGCTCTGGCTGTGCCGAGAAGGAACGTCCCCACTGTGCTGTGGCTAGGAAGCTCAGAGCGCCAGTGCTTGTGGGGCTGTGGAAGGGCTGCCTAGGGCAGGTGCTGGCCAGCAAGAGCTTTCAGTGCTAGCCCCTTTGGTGTGGGAGCAGTGGCTGGACGTTACGAATTTGGGTGCTGGGCTGTGGCTGTGCCGAGAAGGAACGTCCCCACTGTGCTGTGGCTAGGAAGCTCAGAGCGCCAGGGCTTGTGGGGCTGTGGAAGGGCTGCCTAGGGCAGGTGCTGGCCAGCAAGAGCTTTCAGTGCTAGCCCCTTTGGTGTGGGAGCAGTGGCTGGACGTTTTGAATTTCGGAGCGGGGCTGTGGCTGTGCCGAGAAGGAACGTCCCCACTGTGCTGTGGCTAGGAAGCTCAGAGCGCCAGTGCTTGTGGGGCTGTGGAAGGGCTGCCTAGGGCAGGTGCTGGCCAGCAAGAGCTTTCAGTGCTAGACCCTTTGGTGTGGGAGCAGTGGCTGGACGTTTTGAATTTCGGAGATGGGCTGTGGCTGTGCTGAGAAGGAACGTCCCCACTGTGCTGTGGCTAGGAAGCTCAGAGCGCCAGTGCTTGTGGGGCTGTGGAAGGGCTGCCTAGGGCAGGTGATGGCCAGCAAGAGCTTTCAGTGCTAGCCCCTTTGGTGTGGGAGCAATGGCTGGACGTTTTGAATTTCGGATCTGGGCTGTGGCTGTGCCGAGAAGGAACGTCCCCACTGTGCTGTGGCTAGGAAGCTCAGAGCGCCAGTGCTTGTGGGGCTGTGGAAGGGCTGCCTAGGGCAGGTGATGGCCAGCAAGAGCTTTCAGTGCTAGCCCCTTTGGTGTGGGAGCAGTGGCTGGACGTTTTGAATTTCGGAGCTGGGCTGTGGCTGTGCCGAGAAGGAACGTCCCCACTGTGCTGTGGCTAGGAAGCTCAGAGCGCCAGTGCTTGTGGGGCTGTGGAAGGGCTGCCTAGGGCAGGTGCTGGCCAGCAAGAGCTTTCAGTGCTAGCCCCTTTGGTGTGGGAGCAGTGGCTGGACGTTTTGAATTTGGGAGCTGGGCTGTGGCTGTGCCGAGAAGGAACGTCCCCACTGTGCTGTGGCTAGGAAGCTCAGAGCGCCAGTGCTTGTGGGGCTGTGGAAGGGCTGCCTAGGGCAGGTGCTGGCCAGCAAGAGCTTTCAGTGCTAGCCCCTTTGGTGTGGGAGCAGTGGCTGGACGTTTTGAATTTCGGAGCGGGGCTGTGGCTGTGCCGAGAAGGAACGTCCCCACTGTGCTGTGGCTAGGAAGCTCAGAGCGCCAGTGCTTGTGGGGCTGTGGAAGGGCTGCCTAGGGCAGGTGATGGCCAGCAAGAGCTTTCAGTGCTAGCCCCTTTGGTGTGGGAGCAGTGGCTGGACGTTTTGCATTTCGGAGCTGGGCTGTGGCTGTGCCGAGAAGGAACGTCCCCACTGTGCTGTGGCTAGGAAGCGCAGAGCGCCAGTGCTTGTGGGGCTGTGGAAGGGCTGCCTAGGGCAGGTGATGGCCAGCAAGAGCTTTCAGTGCTAGCCCCTTTGGTGTGGGAGCAGTGGCTGGACGTTTTGAATTTGGGAGCTGGGCTGTGGCTGTGCCGAGAAGGAACGTCCCCACTGTGCTGTGGCTAGGAAGCTCAGAGCGCCAGTGCTTGTGGGGCTGTGGAAGGGCTGCCTAGGGCAGGTGATGGCCAGCAAGAGCTTTCAGTGCTAGCCCCTTTGGTGTGGGAGCAGTGGCTGGACGTTTTGAATTTGGGAGCTGGGCTCTGGCTCTGCCGAGAAGGAACGTCCCCACTGTGCTGTGGCTAGGAAGCTCAGAGCGCCAGTGCTTGTGGGGCTGTGGAAGGGCTGCCTAGGGCAGGTGATGGCCAGCAAGAGCTTTCAGTGCTAGCCCCTTTGGTGTGGGAGCAGTGGCTGGACGTTTTGAATTTCGGAGCTGGGCTGTGGCTGTGCCGAGAAGGAACGTCCCCACTGTGCTGTGGCTAGGAAGCGCAGAGCGCCAGTGCTTGTGGGGCTGTGGAAGGGCTGCCTAGGGCAGGTGCTGGCCAGCAAGAGCTTTCAGTGCTAGCCCCTTTGGTGTGGGAGCAGTGGCTGGATGTTTTGAATTTCGGAGCGGGGCTGTGGCTGTGCCGAGAAGGAACGTCCCCACTGTGCTGTGGCTAGGAAGCTCAGAGCGCCAGTGCTTGTGGGGCTGTGGAAGGGCTGCCTAGGGCAGGTGATGGCCAGCAAGAGCTTTCAGTGCTAGCCCCTTTGGTGTGGGAGCAGTGGCTGGACGTTTTGAATTTGGGAGCTGGGCTCTGGCTCTGCCGAGAAGGAACGTCCCCACTGTGCTGTGGCTAGGAAGCTCAGAGCGCCAGTGCTTGTGGGGCTGTGGAAGGGCTGCCTAGGGCAGGTGATGGCCAGCAAGAGCTTTCAGTGCTAGCCCCTTTGGTGTGGGAGCAGTGGCTGGACGTTTTGAATTTGGGAGCTGGGCTGTGGCTGTGCCGAGAAGGAACGTCCCCACTGTGCTGTGGCCAGGAAGCTCAGAGAGCCAGTGCTTGTGGGGCTGTGGAAGGGCTGCCTAGGGCAGGTGCTGGCCAGCAAGAGCTTTCAGTGCTAGCCCCTTTGGTGTGGGAGCAGTGGCTGGACGTTTTGAATTTCGGAGCGGGGCTGTGGCTGTGCCGAGAAGGAACGTCCCCACTGTGCTGTGGCTAGGAAGCTCAGAGCGCCAGTGCTTGTGGGGCTGTGGAAGGGCTGCCTAGGGCAGGTGATGGCCAGCAAGAGCTTTCAGTGCTAGCCCCTTTGGTGTGGGAGCAGTGGCTGGACGTTTTGAATTTCGGAGCTGGGCTGTGGCTGTGCCGAGAAGGAACGTCCCCACTGTGCTGTGGCTAGGAAGCTCAGAGCGCCAGTGCTTGTGGGGCTGTGGAAGGGCTGCCTAGGGCAGGTGCTGGCCAGCAAGAGCTTTCAGTGCTAGCCCCTTTGGTGTGGGAGCAGTGGCTGGAGGTTTCCAACTTGGGAGCTGGGCTGTGGCTGTGCCGAGAAGGAACGTCCCCACTGTGCTGTGGCTAGGAAGCTCAGAGAGCCAGTGCTTGTGGGGCTGTGGAAGGGCTGCCTAGGGCAGGTGATGGCCAGCAAGAGCTTTCAGTGCTAGCCCCTTTGGTGTGGGAGCAGTGGCTGGACGTTTTGAATTTGGGAGCTGGGCTGTGGCTGTGCCGAGAAGGAACGTCCCCACTGTGCTGTGGCTAGGAAGCTCAGAGCGCCAGTGCTTGTGGGGCTGTGGAAGGGCTGCCTAGGGCAGGTGCTGGCCAGCAAGAGCTTTCAGTGCTAGCCCCTTTGGTGTGGGAGCAGTGGCTGGACGTTTTGAATTTCGGAGCGGGGCTGTGGCTGTGCCGAGAAGGAACGTCCCCACTGTGCTGTGGCTAGGAAGCTCAGAGCGCCAGTGCTTGTGGGGCTGTGGAAGGGCTGCCTAGGGCAGGTGATGGCCAGCAAGAGCTTTCAGTGCTAGCCCCTTTGGTGTGGGAGCAGTGGCTGGACGTTTTGCATTTCGGAGCTGGGCTGTGGCTGTGCCGAGAAGGAACGTCCCCACTGTGCTGTGGCTAGGAAGCGCAGAGCGCCAGTGCTTGTGGGGCTGTGGAAGGGCTGCCTAGGGCAGGTGATGGCCAGCAAGAGCTTTCAGTGCTAGCCCCTTTGGTGTGGGAGCAGTGGCTGGACGTTTTGAATTTGGGAGCTGGGCTGTGGCTGTGCCGAGAAGGAACGTCCCCACTGTGCTGTGGCTAGGAAGCTCAGAGCGCCAGGGCTTGTGGGGCTGTGGAAGGGCTGCCTAGGGCAGGTGATGGCCAGCAAGAGCTTTCAGTGCTAGCCCCTTTGGTGTGGGAGCAGTGGCTGGACGTTTTGAATTTGGGAGCTGGGCTCTGGCTCTGCCGAGAAGGAACGTCCCCACTGTGCTGTGGCTAGGAAGCTCAGAGCGCCAGTGCTTGTGGGGCTGTGGAAGGGCTGCCTAGGGCAGGTGATGGCCAGCAAGAGCTTTCAGTGCTAGCCCCTTTCGTGTGGGAGCAGTGGCTGGACGTTTCGAATTTGGGAGCTGGGCTGTGGCTGTGCCGAGAAGGAACGTCCCCACTGTGCCGTGGCCAGGAAGCTCAGAGCGCCAGTGCTTGTGGGGCTGTGGAAGGGCTGCCTAGGGAAGGTGATGGCCAGCAAGAGCTTTCAGTGCTAGCCTCTTTGGTGTGGGAGCAGTGGCTGGACGTTTTGAATTTGGGAGCTGGGCTGAGGCTGTGCCGAGAAGGAACGTCCCCACTGTGCTGTGGCTAGGAAGCTCAGAGCGCCAGTGCTTGTGGGGCTGTGGAAGGGCTGCCTAGGGCAGGTGCTGGCCAGCAAGAGCTTTCAGTGCTAGCCCCTTTGGTGTGGGAGCAGTGGCTGGACGTTTTGAATTTGGGAGCTGGGCTGTGGCTGTGCCGAGAAGGAACGTCCCCACTGTGCTGTGGCCAGGAAGCTCAGAGAGCCAGTGCTTGTGGGGCTGTGGAAGGGCTGCCTAGGGCAGGTGCTGGCCAGCAAGAGCTTTCAGTGCTAGCCCCTTTGGTGTGGGAGCAGTGGCTGGACGTTTTGAATTTCGGAGCTGGGCTGTGGCTGTGCTGAGAAGGAACGTCCCCACTGTGCTGTGGACAGGAAGCTCAGAGCGCCAGTGCTTGTGGGGCTGTGGAAGGGCTGCCTAGGGCGGGTGATGGCCAGCAAGAGCTTTCAGTGCTAGCCCCTTTGGTGTGGGAGCAGTGGCTGGACGTTTTGAATTTGGGAGCTGGGCTCTGGCTCTGCCGAGAAGGAACGTCCCCACTGTGCTGTGGCTAGGAAGCTCAGAGCGCCAGTGCTTGTGGGGCTGTGGAAGGGCTGCCTAGGGCAGGTGATGGCCAGCAAGAGCTTTCAGTGCTAGCCCCTTTGGTGTGGGAGCAGTGGCTGGACGTTTTGAATTTGGGAGCTGGGCTGTGGCTGTGCCGAGAAGGAACGTCCCCACTGTGCTGTGGCCAGGAAGCTCAGAGAGCCAGTGCTTGTGGGGCTGTGGAAGGGCTGCCTAGGGCAGGTGCTGGCCAGCAAGAGCTTTCAGTGCTAGCCCCTTTGGTGTGGGAGCAGTGGCTGGACGTTTTGAATTTCGGAGCGGGGCTGTGGCTGTGCCGAGAAGGAACGTCCCCACTGTGCTGTGGCTAGGAAGCTCAGAGCGCCAGTGCTTGTGGGGCTGTGGAAGGGCTGCCTAGGGCAGGTGATGGCCAGCAAGAGCTTTCAGTGCTAGCCCCTTTGGTGTGGGAGCAGTGGCTGGACGTTTTGAATTTCGGAGCTGGGCTGTGGCTGTGCCGAGAAGGAACGTCCCCACTGTGCTGTGGCTAGGAAGCTCAGAGCGCCAGTGCTTGTGGGGCTGTGGAAGGGCTGCCTAGGGCAGGTGCTGGCCAGCAAGAGCTTTCAGTGCTAGCCCCTTTGGTGTGGGAGCAGTGGCTGGAGGTTTCCAACTTGGGAGCTGGGCTGTGGCTGTGCCGAGAAGGAACGTCCCCACTGTGCTGTGGCTAGGAAGCTCAGAGAGCCAGTGCTTGTGGGGCTGTGGAAGGGCTGCCTAGGGCAGGTGATGGCCAGCAAGAGCTTTCAGTGCTAGCCCCTTTGGTGTGGGAGCAGTGGCTGGACGTTTCGAATTTGGGAGCTGGGCTGTGGCTGTGCTGAGAAGGAACGTCCCCACTGTGCTGTGGACAGGAAGCTCAGAGCGCCAGTGCTTGTGGGGCTGTGGAAGGGCTGCCTAGGGCGGGTGATGGCCAGCAAGAGCTTTCAGTGCTAGCCCCTTTGGTGTGGGAGCAGTGGCTGGACGTTTTGAATTTCGGAGCTGGGCTGTGGCTGTGCTGAGAAGGAACGTCCCCACTGTGCTGTGGCTAGGAAGCTCAGAGCGCCAGTGCTTGTGGGGCTGTGGAAGGGCTGCCTAGGGCAGGTGATGGCCAGCAAGAGCTTTCAGTGCTAGCCCCTTTGGTGTGGGAGCAGTGGCTGGACGTTTTGAATTTCGGAGCTGGGCTGTGGCTGTGCCGAGAAGGAACGTCCCCACTGTGCTGTGGCTAGGAAGCGCAGAGCGCCAGTGCTTGTGGGGCTGTGGAAGGGCTGCCTAGGGCAGGTGCTGGCCAGCAAGAGCTTTCAGTGCTAGCCCCTTTGGTGTGGGAGCAGTGGCTGGACGTTTTGAATTTCGCAGCTGGGCTGTGGCTGTGCTGAGAAGGAACGTCCCCACTGTGCTGTGGCTAGGAAGCTCAGAGCGCCAGTGCTTGTGGGGCTGTGGAAGGGCTGCCTAGGGCAGGTGATGGCCAGCAAGAGCTTTCAGTGCTAGCCCCTTTGGTGTGGGAGCAGTGGCTGGACGTTTTGAATTTCGAATCTGGGCTATGGCTGTGCCGAGAAGGAACATCCCCACTGTGCTGTGGCTAGGAAGCTGAGAGCGCCAGTGCTTGTGGGGCTGTGGAAGGGCTGCCTAGGGCAGGTGATGGCCAGCAAGAGCTTTCAGTGCTAGCCCCTTTGGTGTGGGAGCAGTGGCTGGACGTTTTGAATTTGGGAGCTGGGCTGTGGCTGTGCCGAGAAGGAACGTCCCCACTGTGCTGTGGCTAGGAAGCTCAGAGCGCCAGTGCTTGTGGGGCTGTGGAAGGGCTGCCTAGGGCAGGTGCTGGCCAGCAAGAGCTTTCAGTGCTAGCCCCTTTGGTGTGGGAGCAGTGGCTGGACGTTTTGAATTTGGGAGCTGGGCTGTGGCTGTGCCGAGAAGGAACGTCCCCACTGTGCTGTGGCTAGGAAGCTCAGAGCGCCAGTGCTTGTGGGGCTGTGGAAGGGCTGCCTAGGGCAGGTGCTGGCCAGCAAGAGCTTTCAGTGCTAGCCCCTTTGGTGTGGGAGCAGTGGCTGGACGTTTTGAATTTGGGAGCTGGGCTGTGGCTGTGCCGAGAAGGAACGTCCCCACTGTGCTGTGGCTAGGAAGCTCAGAGCGCCAGTGCTTGTGGGGCTGTGGAAGGGCTGCCTAGGGCAGGTGCTGGCCAGCAAGAGCTTTCAGTGCTAGCCCCTTTGGTGTGGGAGCAGTGGCTGGACGTTTTGAATTTCGGAGCGGGGCTGTGGCTGTGCCGAGAAGGAACGTCCCCACTGTGCTGTGGCTAGGAAGCTCAGAGAGCCAGTGCTTGTGGGGCTGTGGAAGGGCTGCCTAGGGCAGGTGATGGCCAGCAAGAGCTTTCAGTGCTAGCCCCTTTGGTGTGGGAGCAGTGGCTGGACGTTTTGCATTTCGGAGCTGGGCTGTGGCTGTGCCGAGAAGGAACGTCCCCACTGTGCTGTGGCTAGGAAGCGCAGAGCGCCAGTGCTTGTGGGGCTGTGGAAGGGCTGCCTAGGGCGGGTGCTGGCCAGCAAGAGCTTTCAGTGCTAGCCCCTTTGGTGTGGGAGCAGTGGCTGGACGTTTTGAATTTGGGAGCTGGGCTGTGGCTGTGCCGAGAAGGAACGTCCCCACTGTGCTGTGGCTAGGAAGCTCAGAGCGCCAGTGCTTGTGGGGCTGTGGAAGGGCTGCCTAGGGCAGGTGATGGCCAGCAAGAGCTTTCAGTGCTAGCCCCTTTGGTGTGGGAGCAGTGGCTGGACGTTTTGAATTTCGGAGCTGGGCTCTGGCTCTGCCGAGAAGGAACGTCCCCACTGTGCTGTGGCTAGGAAGCTCAGAGCGCCAGTGCTTGTGGGGCTGTGGAAGGGCTGCCTAGGGAAGGTGATGGCCAGCAAGAGCTTTCAGTGCTAGCCCCTTTGGTGTGGGAGCAGTGGCTGGACGTTTCGAATTTCGGAGCTGGGCTGTGGCTGTGCCGAGAAGGAACGTCCCCACTGTGCTGTGGCCAGGAAGCTCAGAGCGCCAGTGCTTGTGGGGCTGTGGAAGGGCTGCCTAGGGCAGGTGCTGGCCAGCAAGAGCTTTCAGTGCTAGCCCCTTTGGTGTGGGAGCAGTGGCTGGAGGTTTCCAACTTGGGAGCTGGGCTGTGGCTGTGCCGAGAAGGAACGTCCCCACTGTGCTGTGGCTAGGAAGCTCAGAGAGCCAGTGCTTGTGGGGCTGTGGAAGGGCTGCCTAGGGCAGGTGATGGCCAGCAAGAGCTTTCAGTGCTAGCCCCTTTGGTGTGGGAGCAGTGGCTGGACGTTTCGAATTTGGGAGCTGGGCTGTGGCTGTGCTGAGAAGGAACGTCCCCACTGTGCTGTGGACAGGAAGCTCAGAGCGCCAGTGCTTGTGGGGCTGTGGAAGGGCTGCCTAGGGCGGGTGATGGCCAGCAAGAGCTTTCAGTGCTAGCCCCTTTGGTGTGGGAGCAGTGGCTGGACGTTTTGAATTTGGGAGCTGGGCTGTGGCTGTGCTGAGAAGGAACGTCCCCACTGTGCTGTGGCTAGGAAGCTGAGAGCGCCAGTGCTTGTGGGGCTGTGGAAGGGCTGCCTAGGGCAGGTGATGGCCAGCAAGAGCTTTCAGTGCTAGCCCCTTTGGTGTGGGAGCAGTGGCTGGACGTTTTGAATTTCGGAGCTGGGCTGTGGCTGTGCCGAGAAGGAACGTCCCCACTGTGCTGTGGCTAGGAAGCGCAGAGCGCCAGTGCTTGTGGGGCTGTGGAAGGGCTGCCTAGGGCAGGTGCTGGCCAGCAAGAGCTTTCAGTGCTAGCCCCTTTGGTGTGGGAGCAGTGGCTGGACGTTTTGAATTTCGGAGCTGGGCTGTGGCTGTGCTGAGAAGGAACGTCCCCACTGTGCTGTGGCTAGGAAGCTCAGAGCGCCAGTGCTTGTGGGGCTGTGGAAGGGCTGCCTAGGGCAGGTGATGGCCAGCAAGAGCTTTCAGTGCTAGCCCCTTTGGTGTGGGAGCAGTGGCTGGACGTTTTGAATTTGGGAGCTGGGCTGTGGCTGTGCCGAGAAGGAACGTCCCCACTGTGCTGTGGCTAGGAAGCTCAGAGCGCCAGTGCTTGTGGGGCTGTGGAAGGGCTGCCTAGGGCAGGTGCTGGCCAGCAAGAGCTTTCAGTGCTAGCCCCTTTGGTGTGGGAGCAGTGGCTGGACGTTTCGAATTTGGGAGCTGGGCTGTGGCTGTGCCGAGAAGGAACGTCCCCACTGTGCTGTGGCCAGGAAGCTCAGAGCGCCAGTGCTTGTGGGGCTGTGGAAGGGCTGCCTAGGGAAGGTGATGGCCAGCAAGAGCTTTCAGTGCTAGCCTCTTTGGTGTGGGAGCAGTGGCTGGACGTTTTGAATTTGGGAGCTGGGCTGTGGCTGTGCCGAGAAGGAACGTCCCCACTGTGCTGTGGCTAGGAAGCTCAGAGCGCCAGTGCTTGTGGGGCTGTGGAAGGGCTGCCTAGGGCAGGTGATGGCCAGCAAGAGCTTTCAGTGCTAGCCCCTTTGGTGTGGGAGCAGTGGCTGGACGTTTTGAATTTGGGAGCTGGGCTGTGGCTGTGCCGAGAAGGAACGTCCCCACTGTGCTGTGGCCAGGAAGCTCAGAGAGCCAGTGCTTGTGGGGCTGTGGAAGGGCTGCCTAGGGCAGGTGCTGGCCAGCAAGAGCTTTCAGTGCTAGCCCCTTTGGTGTGGGAGCAGTGGCTGGACGTTTTGAATTTCGGAGCTGGGCTGTGGCTGTGCTGAGAAGGAACGTCCCCACTGTGCTGTGGACAGGAAGCTCAGAGCGCCAGTGCTTGTGGGGCTGTGGAAGGGCTGCCTAGGGCGGGTGATGGCCAGCAAGAGCTTTCAGTGCTAGCCCCTTTGGTGTGGGAGCAGTGGCTGGACGTTTTGAATTTCGGAGCTGGGCTGTGGCTGTGCTGAGAAGGAACGTCCCCACTGTGCTGTGGCTAGGAAGCTCAGAGCGCCAGTGCTTGTGGGGCTGTGGAAGGGCTGCCTAGGGCAGGTGATGGCCAGCAAGAGCTTTCAGTGCTAGCCCCTTTGGTGTGGGAGCAGTGGCTGGACGTTTTGAATTTCGGAGCTGGGCTGTGGCTGTGCCGAGAAGGAACGTCCCCACTGTGCTGTGGCTAGGAAGCGCAGAGCGCCAGTGCTTGTGGGGCTGTGGAAGGGCTGCCTAGGGCAGGTGCTGGCCAGCAAGAGCTTTCAGTGCTAGCCCCTTTGGTGTGGGAGCAGTGGCTGGATGTTTTGAATTTCGGAGCGGGGCTGTGGCTGTGCCGAGAAGGAACGTCCCCACTGTGCTGTGGCTAGGAAGCTCAGAGCGCCAGTGCTTGTGGGGCTGTGGAAGGGCTGCCTAGGGCAGGTGATGGCCAGCAAGAGCTTTCAGTGCTAGCCCCTTTGGTGTGGGAGCAGTGGCTGGACGTTTTGAATTTGGGAGCTGGGCTCTGGCTCTGCCGAGAAGGAACGTCCCCACTGTGCTGTGGCTAGGAAGCTCAGAGCGCCAGTGCTTGTGGGGCTGTGGAAGGGCTGCCTAGGGCAGGTGATGGCCAGCAAGAGCTTTCAGTGCTAGCCCCTTTGGTGTGGGAGCAGTGGCTGGACGTTTTGAATTTGGGAGCTGGGCTGTGGCTGTGCCGAGAAGGAACGTCCCCACTGTGCTGTGGCTAGGAAGCTCAGAGAGCCAGTGCTTGTGGGGCTGTGGAAGGGCTGCCTAGGGCAGGTGCTGGCCAGCAAGAGCTTTCAGTGCTAGCCCCTTTGGTGTGGGAGCAGTGGCTGGACGTTTTGAATTTCGGAGCGGGGCTGTGGCTGTGCCGAGAAGGAACGTCCCCACTGTGCTGTGGCTAGGAAGCTCAGAGCGCCAGTGCTTGTGGGGCTGTGGAAGGGCTGCCTAGGGCAGGTGATGGCCAGCAAGAGCTTTCAGTGCTAGCCCCTTTGGTGTGGGAGCAGTGGCTGGACGTTTTGAATTTCGGAGCGGGGCTGTGGCTGTGCCGAGAAGGAACGTCCCCACTGTGCTGTGGCTAGGAAGCTCAGAGCGCCAGTGCTTGTGGGGCTGTGGAAGGGCTGCCTAGGGCAGGTGATGGCCAGCAAGAGCTTTCAGTGCTAGCCCCTTTGGTGTGGGAGCAGTGGCTGGACGTTTTGCATTTCGGAGCTGGGCTGTGGCTGTGCCGAGAAGGAACGTCCCCACTGTGCTGTGGCTAGGAAGCTCAGAGCGCCAGTGCTTGTGGGGCTGTGGAAGGGCTGCCTAGGGCAGGTGATGGCCAGCAAGAGCTTTCAGTGCTAGCCCCTTTGGTGTGGGAGCAGTGGCTGGACGTTTTGAATTTGGGAGCTGGGCTGTGGCTGTGCCGAGAAGGAACGTCCCCACTGTGCTGTGGCTAGGAAGCTCAGAGCGCCAGTGCTTGTGGGGCTGTGGAAGGGCTGCCTAGGGCAGGTGATGGCCAGCAAGAGCTTTCAGTGCTAGCCCCTTTGGTGTGGGAGCAGTGGCTGGACGTTTTGAATTTGGGAGCTGGGCTCTGGCTCTGCCGAGAAGGAACGTCCCCACTGTGCTGTGGCTAGGAAGCTCAGAGCGCCAGTGCTTGTGGGGCTGTGGAAGGGCTGCCTAGGGCAGGTGATGGCCAGCAAGAGCTTTCAGTGCTAGCCCCTTTCGTGTGGGAGCAGTGGCTGGACGTTTCGAATTTCGGAGCTGGGCTGTGGCTGTGCCGAGAAGGAACGTCCCCACTGTGCCGTGGCCAGGAAGCTCAGAGCGCCAGTGCTTGTGGGGCTGTGGAAGGGCTGCCTAGGGAAGGTGATGGCCAGCAAGAGCTTTCAGTGCTAGCCTCTTTGGTGTGGGAGCAGTGGCTGGACGTTTTGAATTTGGGAGCTGGGCTGAGGCTGTGCCGAGAAGGAACGTCCCCACTGTGCTGTGGCTAGGAAGCTCAGAGCGCCAGTGCTTGTGGGGCTGTGGAAGGGCTGCCTAGGGCAGGTGCTGGCCAGCAAGAGCTTTCAGTGCTAGCCCCTTTGGTGTGGGAGCAGTGGCTGGACGTTTTGAATTTGGGAGCTGGGCTGTGGCTGTGCCGAGAAGGAACGTCCCCACTGTGCTGTGGCCAGGAAGCTCAGAGAGCCAGTGCTTGTGGGGCTGTGGAAGGGCTGCCTAGGGCAGGTGCTGGCCAGCAAGAGCTTTCAGTGCTAGCCCCTTTGGTGTGGGAGCAGTGGCTGGACGTTTTGAATTTCGGAGCTGGGCTGTGGCTGTGCTGAGAAGGAACGTCCCCACTGTGCTGTGGACAGGAAGCTCAGAGCGCCAGTGCTTGTGGGGCTGTGGAAGGGCTGCCTAGGGCGGGTGATGGCCAGCAAGAGCTTTCAGTGCTAGCCCCTTTGGTGTGGGAGCAGTGGCTGGACGTTTTGAATTTCGGAGCTGGGCTGTGGCTGTGCTGAGAAGGAACGTCCCCACTGTGCTGTGGCTAGGAAGCTCAGAGCGCCAGTGCTTGTGGGGCTGTGGAAGGGCTGCCTAGGGCAGGTGATGGGCCAGCAAGAGCTTTCAGTGCTAGCCCCTTTGGGTGGGAGCAGTGGCTGGACGTTTGAATTTCGGAGCTGGGGCTGTGGCTGTGCCGAGAAGGAACGTCCCCACTGTGCTGTGGCTAGGAAGCGCAGAGCGCCAGTGCTTGTGGGGCTGTGGAAGGGCTGCCTAGGGCAGGTGCTGGCCAGCAAGAGCTTTCAGTGCTAGCCCCTTTGGTGTGGGAGCAGTGGCTGGATGTTTTGAATTTCGGAGCGGGGCTGTGGCTGTGCCGAGAAGGAACGTCCCCACTGTGCTGTGGCTAGGAAGCTCAGAGCGCCAGTGCTTGTGGGGCTGTGGAAGGGCTGCCTAGGGCAGGTGATGGCCAGCAAGAGCTTTCAGTGCTAGCCCCTTTGGTGTGGGAGCAGTGGCTGGACGTTTTGAATTTGGGAGGCTGGGCTCTGGCTCTGCCGAGAAGGAACGTCCCCACTGTGCTGTGGCTAGGAAGCTCAGAGCGCCAGTGCTTGTGGGGCTGTGGAAGGGCTGCCTAGGGCAGGTGATGGCCAGCAAGAGCTTTCAGTGCTAGCCCCTTTGGTGTGGGAGCAGTGGCTGGACGTTTTGAATTTGGGAGCTGGGCTGTGGCTGTGCCGAGAAGGAACGTCCCCACTGTGCTGTGGCCAGGAAGCTCAGAGAGCCAGTGCTTGTGGGGCTGTGGAAGGGCTGCCTAGGGCAGGTGATGGCCAGCAAGAGCTTTCAGTGCTAGCCCCTTTGGTGTGGGAGCAGTGGCTGGACGTTTGAATTTCGGAGCGGGGCTGTGGCTGTGCCGAGAAGGAACGTCCCCACTGTGCTGTGGCTAGGAAGCTCAGAGCGCCAGTGCTTGTGGGGCTGTGGAAGGGCTGCCTAGGGCAGGTGATGGCCAGCAAGAGCTTTCAGTGCTAGCCCCTTTGGTGTGGGAGCAGTGGCTGGACGTTTTGAATTTCGGAGCTGGGCTGTGGCTGTGCCGAGAAGGAACGTCCCCACTGTGCTGTGGCTAGGAAGCTCAGAGCGCCAGTGCTTGTGGGGCTGTGGAAGGGCTGCCTAGGGCAGGTGCTGGCCAGCAAGAGCTTTCAGTGCTAGCCCCTTTGGTGTGGGAGCAGTGGCTGGAGGTTTCCAACTTGGGAGCTGGGCTGTGGCTGTGCCGAGAAGGAACGTCCCCACTGTGCTGTGGCTAGGAAGCTCAGAGAGCCAGTGCTTGTGGGGCTGTGGAAGGGCTGCCTAGGGCAGGTGATGGCCAGCAAGAGCTTTCAGTGCTAGCCCCTTTGGTGTGGGAGCAGTGGCTGGACGTTTCGAATTTGGGAGCTGGGCTGTGGCTGTGCTGAGAAGGAACGTCCCCACTGTGCTGTGGACAGGAAGCTCAGAGCGCCAGTGCTTGTGGGGCTGTGGAAGGGCTGCCTAGGGCGGGTGATGGCCAGCAAGAGCTTTCAGTGCTAGCCCCTTTGGTGTGGGAGCAGTGGCTGGACGTTTTGAATTTCGGAGCTGGGCTGTGGCTGTGCTGAGAAGGAACGTCCCCACTGTGCTGTGGCTAGGAAGCTCAGAGCGCCAGTGCTTGTGGGGCTGTGGAAGGGCTGCCTAGGGCAGGTGATGGCCAGCAAGAGCTTTCAGTGCTAGCCCCTTTGGTGTGGGAGCAGTGGCTGGACGTTTTGAATTTCGGAGCTGGGCTGTGGCTGTGCCGAGAAGGAACGTCCCCACTGTGCTGTGGCTAGGAAGCGCAGAGCGCCAGTGCTTGTGGGGCTGTGGAAGGGCTGCCTAGGGCAGGTGCTGGCCAGCAAGAGCTTTCAGTGCTAGCCCCTTTGGTGTGGGAGCAGTGGCTGGACGTTTTGAATTTCGGAGCTGGGCTGTGGCTGTGCTGAGAAGGAACGTCCCCACTGTGCTGTGGCTAGGAAGCTCAGAGCGCCAGTGCTTGTGGGGCTGTGGAAGGGCTGCCTAGGGCAGGTGATGGCCAGCAAGAGCTTTCAGTGCTAGCCCCTTTGGTGTGGGAGCAGTGGCTGGACGTTTTGAATTTCGAATCTGGGCTATGGCTGTGCCGAGAAGGAACATCCCCACTGTGCTGTGGCTAGGAAGCTGAGAGCGCCAGTGCTTGTGGGGCTGTGGAAGGGCTGCCTAGGGCAGGTGATGGCCAGCAAGAGCTTTCAGTGCTAGCCCCTTTGGTGTGGGAGCAGTGGCTGGACGTTTTGAATTTGGGAGCTGGGCTGTGGCTGTGCCGAGAAGGAACGTCCCCACTGTGCTGTGGCTAGGAAGCTCAGAGCGCCAGTGCTTGTGGGGCTGTGGAAGGGCTGCCTAGGGCAGGTGCTGGCCAGCAAGAGCTTTCAGTGCTAGCCCCTTTGGTGTGGGAGCAGTGGCTGGACGTTTTGAATTTGGGAGCTGGGCTGTGGCTGTGCCGAGAAGGAACGTCCCCACTGTGCTGTGGCTAGGAAGCTCAGAGCGCCAGTGCTTGTGGGGCTGTGGAAGGGCTGCCTAGGGCAGGTGCTGGCCAGCAAGAGCTTTCAGTGCTAGCCCCTTTGGTGTGGGAGCAGTGGCTGGACGTTTTGAATTTGGGAGCTGGGCTGTGGCTGTGCCGAGAAGGAACGTCCCCACTGTGCTGTGGCTAGGAAGCTCAGAGCGCCAGTGCTTGTGGGGCTGTGGAAGGGCTGCCTAGGGCAGGTGCTGGCCAGCAAGAGCTTTCAGTGCTAGCCCCTTTGGTGTGGGAGCAGTGGCTGGACGTTTTGAATTTCGGAGCGGGGCTGTGGCTGTGCCGAGAAGGAACGTCCCCACTGTGCTGTGGCTAGGAAGCTCAGAGAGCCAGTGCTTGTGGGGCTGTGGAAGGGCTGCCTAGGGCAGGTGATGGCCAGCAAGAGCTTTCAGTGCTAGCCCCTTTGGTGTGGGAGCAGTGGCTGGACGTTTTGCATTTCGGAGCTGGGCTGTGGCTGTGCCGAGAAGGAACGTCCCCACTGTGCTGTGGCTAGGAAGCGCAGAGCGCCAGTGCTTGTGGGGCTGTGGAAGGGCTGCCTAGGGCGGGTGCTGGCCAGCAAGAGCTTTCAGTGCTAGCCCCTTTGGTGTGGGAGCAGTGGCTGGACGTTTTGAATTTGGGAGCTGGGCTGTGGCTGTGCCGAGAAGGAACGTCCCCACTGTGCTGTGGCTAGGAAGCTCAGAGCGCCAGTGCTTGTGGGGCTGTGGAAGGGCTGCCTAGGGCAGGTGATGGCCAGCAAGAGCTTTCAGTGCTAGCCCCTTTGGTGTGGGAGCAGTGGCTGGACGTTTTGAATTTCGGAGCTGGGCTCTGGCTCTGCCGAGAAGGAACGTCCCCACTGTGCTGTGGCTAGGAAGCTCAGAGCGCCAGTGCTTGTGGGGCTGTGGAAGGGCTGCCTAGGGAAGGTGATGGCCAGCAAGAGCTTTCAGTGCTAGCCCCTTTGGTGTGGGAGCAGTGGCTGGACGTTTCGAATTTCGGAGCTGGGCTGTGGCTGTGCCGAGAAGGAACGTCCCCACTGTGCTGTGGCCAGGAAGCTCAGAGCGCCAGTGCTTGTGGGGCTGTGGAAGGGCTGCCTAGGGAAGGTGATGGCCAGCAAGAGCTTTCAGTGCTAGCCTCTTTGGTGTGGGAGCAGTGGCTGGACGTTTTGAATTTCGGAGCTGGGCTGTGGCTGTGCCGAGAAGGAACGTCCCCACTGTGCTGTGGCTAGGAAGCTCAGAGCGCCAGTGCTTGTGGGGCTGTGGAAGGGCTGCCTAGGGCAGGTGCTGGCCAGCAAGAGCTTTCAGTGCTAGCCCCTTTGGTGTGGGAGCAGTGGCTGGAGGTTTCCAACTTGGGAGCTGGGCTGTGGCTGTGCCGAGAAGGAACGTCCCCACTGTGCTGTGGCTAGGAAGCTCAGAGAGCCAGTGCTTGTGGGGCTGTGGAAGGGCTGCCTAGGGCAGGTGATGGCCAGCAAGAGCTTTCAGTGCTAGCCCCTTTGGTGTGGGAGCAGTGGCTGGACGTTTCGAATTTGGGAGCTGGGCTGTGGCTGTGCTGAGAAGGAACGTCCCCACTGTGCTGTGGACAGGAAGCTCAGAGCGCCAGTGCTTGTGGGGCTGTGGAAGGGCTGCCTAGGGCGGGTGATGGCCAGCAAGAGCTTTCAGTGCTAGCCCCTTTGGTGTGGGAGCAGTGGCTGGACGTTTTGAATTTGGGAGCTGGGCTGTGGCTGTGCTGAGAAGGAACGTCCCCACTGTGCTGTGGCTAGGAAGCTGAGAGCGCCAGTGCTTGTGGGGCTGTGGAAGGGCTGCCTAGGGCAGGTGCTGGCCAGCAAGAGCTTTCAGTGCTAGCCCCTTTGGTGTGGGAGCAGTGGCTGGACGTTTTGAATTTCGGAGCTGGGCTGTGGCTGTGCTGAGAAGGAACGTCCCCACTGTGCTGTGGCTAGGAAGCTCAGAGCGCCAGTGCTTGTGGGGCTGTGGAAGGGCTGCCTAGGGCAGGTGATGGCCAGCAAGAGCTTTCAGTGCTAGCCCCTTTGGTGTGGGAGCAGTGGCTGGACGTTTTGAATTTCGAATCTGGGCTATGGCTGTGCCGAGAAGGAACATCCCCACTGTGCTGTGGCTAGGAAGCGCAGAGCGCCAGTGCTTGTGGGGCTGTGGAAGGGCTGCCTAGGGCAGGTGATGGCCAGCAAGAGCTTTCAGTGCTAGCCCCTTTGGTGTGGGAGCAGTGGCTGGACGTTTTGAATTTCGGAGCTGGGCTGTGGCTGTGCCGAGAAGGAACGTCCCCACTGTGCTGTGGCTAGGAAGCTCAGAGCGCCAGTGCTTGTGGGGCTGTGGAAGGGCTGCCTAGGGCAGGTGATGGCCAGCAAGAGCTTTCAGTGCTAGCCCCTTTGGTGTGGGAGCAGTGGCTGGACGTTTTGAATTTGGGAGCTGGGCTGTGGCTGTGCCGAGAAGGAACGTCCCCACTGTGCTGTGGCTAGGAAGCTCAGAGCGCCAGTGCTTGTGGGGCTGTGGAAGGGCTGCCTAGGGCAGGTGCTGGCCAGCAAGAGCTTTCAGTGCTAGCCCCTTTGGTGTGGGAGCAGTGGCTGGACGTTTCGAATTTGGGAGCTGGGCTGTGGCTGTGCCGAGAAGGAACGTCCCCACTGTGCTGTGGCCAGGAAGCTCAGAGCGCCAGTGCTTGTGGGGCTGTGGAAGGGCTGCCTAGGGAAGGTGATGGCCAGCAAGAGCTTTCAGTGCTAGCCTCTTTGGTGTGGGAGCAGTGGCTGGACGTTTTGAATTTGGGAGCTGGGCTGTGGCTGTGCCGAGAAGGAACGTCCCCACTGTGCTGTGGCTAGGAAGCTCAGAGCGCCAGTGCTTGTGGGGCTGTGGAAGGGCTGCCTAGGGCAGGTGATGGCCAGCAAGAGCTTTCAGTGCTAGCCCCTTTGGTGTGGGAGCAGTGGCTGGACGTTTTGAATTTGGGAGCTGGGCTGTGGCTGTGCCGAGAAGGAACGTCCCCACTGTGCTGTGGCTAGGAAGCTCAGAGAGCCAGTGCTTGTGGGGCTGTGGAAGGGCTGCCTAGGGCAGGTGCTGGCCAGCAAGAGCTTTCAGTGCTAGCCCCTTTGGTGTGGGAGCAGTGGCTGGACGTTTCGAATTTGGGAGCTGGGCTGTGGCTGTGCTGAGAAGGAACGTCCCCACTGTGCTGTGGCTAGGAAGCTCAGAGCGCCAGTGCTTGTGGGGCTGTGGAAGGGCTGCCTAGGGCGGGTGATGGCCAGCAAGAGCTTTCAGTGCTAGCCCCTTTGGTGTGGGAGCAGTGGCTGGACGTTTTGAATTTCGGAGCTGGGCTGTGGCTGTGCTGAGAAGGAACGTCCCCACTGTGCTGTGGCTAGGAAGCTCAGAGCGCCAGTGCTTGTGGGGCTGTGGAAGGGCTGCCTAGGGCAGGTGATGGCCAGCAAGAGCTTTCAGTGCTAGCCCCTTTGGTGTGGGAGCAGTGGCTGGACGTTTTGAATTTCGGAGCTGGGCTGTGGCTGTGCCGAGAAGGAACGTCCCCACTGTGCTGTGGCTAGGAAGCGCAGAGCGCCAGTGCTTGTGGGGCTGTGGAAGGGCTGCCTAGGGCAGGTGCTGGCCAGCAAGAGCTTTCAGTGCTAGCCCCTTTGGTGTGGGAGCAGTGGCTGGACGTTTTGAATTTCGGAGCTGGGCTGTGGCTGTGCTGAGAAGGAACGTCCCCACTGTGCTGTGGCTAGGAAGCTCAGAGCGCCAGTGCTTGTGGGGCTGTGGAAGGGCTGCCTAGGGCAGGTGATGGCCAGCAAGAGCTTTCAGTGCTAGCCCCTTTGGTGTGGGAGCAGTGGCTGGACGTTTTGAATTTCGAATCTGGGCTATGGCTGTGCCGAGAAGGAACATCCCCACTGTGCTGTGGCTAGGAAGCGCAGAGCGCCAGTGCTTGTGGGGCTGTGGAAGGGCTGCCTAGGGCAGGTGATGGCCAGCAAGAGCTTTCAGTGCTAGCCCCTTTGGTGTGGGAGCAGTGGCTGGACGTTTTGAATTTCGGAGCGGGGCTGTGGCTGTGCCGAGAAGGAACGTCCCCACTGTGCTGTGGCTAGGAAGCTCAGAGCGCCAGTGCTTGTGGGGCTGTGGAAGGGCTGCCTAGGGCAGGTGATGGCCAGCAAGAGCTTTCAGTGCTAGCCCCTTTGGTGTGGGAGCAGTGGCTGGACGTTTTGAATTTGGGAGCTGGGCTGTGGCTGTGCCGAGAAGGAACGTCCCCACTGTGCTGTGGCTAGGAAGCTCAGAGCGCCAGTGCTTGTGGGGCTGTGGAAGGGCTGCCTAGGGCAGGTGCTCGCCAGCAAGAGCTTTCAGTGCTAGCCCCTTTGGTGTGGGAGCAGTGGCTGGACGTTTTGAATTTCGGAGCTGGGCTGTGGCTGTGCCGAGAAGGAACGTCCCCACTGTGCTGTGGCTAGGAAGCTCAGAGCGCCAGTGCTTGTGGGGCTGTGGAAGGGCTGCCTAGGGCAGGTGCTGGCCAGCAAGAGCTTTCAGTGCTAGCCCCATTGGTGTGGGAGCAGTGGCTGGACGTTTCGAATTTGGGAGCTGGGCTGTGGCTGTGCTGAGAAGGAACGTCCCCACTGTGCTGTGGCTAGGAAGCTCAGAGCGCCAGTGCTTGTGGGGCTGTGGAAGGGCTGCCTAGGGCAGGTGCTGGCCAGCAAGAGCTTTCAGTGCTAGCCCCTTTGGTGTGGGAGCAGTGGCTGGACGTTTCCGTTTTCGGAGCTGGGCTGTGGCTGTGCCGAGAAGGAACGTCCCCACTGTGCTGTGGCTAGGAAGCTCAGAGCGCCAGTGCTTGTGGGGCTGTGGAAGGGCTGCCTAGGGCAGGTGCTGGCCAGCAAGAGCTTTCAGTGCTAGCCCCTTTGGTGTGGGAGCAGTGGCTGGACGTTTTGAATTTGGGAGCTGGGCTGTGGCTGTGCCGAGAAGGAACGTCCCCACTGTGCTGTGGACAGGAAGCTCAGAGCGCCAGTGCTTGTGGGGCTGTGGAAGGGCTGCCTAGGGCAGGTGCTGGCCAGCAAGAGCTTTCAGTGCTAGCCCCTTTGGTGTGGGAGCAGTGGCTGGACGTTTTGAATTTCGGAGCTGGGCTGTGGCTGTGCCGAGAAGGAACGTCCCCACTGTGCTGTGGCCAGGAAGCTCAGAGCGCCAGTGCTTGTGGGGCTGTGGAAGGGCTGCCTAGGGGAGGTGCTGGCCAGCAAGAGCTTTCAGTGCTAGCCCCTTTGGTGAGGGAGCAGTGGCTGGACGTTTTGAATTTCGGAGCTGGGCTGTGGCTGTGCCGAGAAGGAACGTCCCCACTGTGCTGTGGCTAGGAAGCTCAGAGCGCCAGTGCTTGTGGGGCTGTGGAAGGGCTGCCTAGGGCATGTGATGGCCAGCAAGAGCTTTCAGTGCTAGCCCCTTTGGTGTGGGAGCAGTGGCTGGACGTTTCGAATTTCAGAGCTGGGCTGTGGCTGTGCCGAGAAGGAACGTCCCCACTGTGCTGTGGCTAGGAAGCTCAGAGCGCCAGTGCTTGTGGGGCTGTGGAAGGGCTGCCTAGGGCAGGTGATGGCCAGCAAGAGCTTTCAGTGCTAGCCCCTTTGGTGTGGGAGCAGTGGCTGGACGTTTCGAATTTCGGAGCTGGGCTGTGGCTGTGCTGAGAAGGAACGTCCCCACTGTGCTGTGGCTAGGAAGCTCAGAGCGCCAGTGCTTGTGGGGCTGTGGAAGGGCTGCCTAGGGCAGGTGCTGGCCAGCAAGAGCTTTCAGTGCTAGCCCCTTTGGTGTGGGAGCAGTGGCTGGACGTTTTGAATTTCGGAGCGGGGCTGTGGCTGTGCCGAGAAGGAACGTCCCCACTGTGCTGTGGCTAGGAAGCTCAGAGCGCCAGTGCTTGTGGGGCTGTGGAAGGGCTGCCTAGGGCAGGTGATGGCCAGCAAGAGCTTTCAGTGCTAGCCCCTTTGGTGTGGGAGCAGTGGCTGGACGTTTTGAATTTGGGAGCTGGGCTGTGGCTGTGCCGAGAAGGAACGTCCCCACTGTGCTGTGGCTAGGAAGCTCAGAGCGCCAGTGCTTGTGGGGCTGTGGAAGGGCTGCCTAGGGCAGGTGATGGCCAGCAAGAGCTTTCAGTGCTAGCCCCTTTGGTGTGGGAGCAGTGGCTGGACGTTTTGAATTTGGGAGCTGGGCTGTGGCTGTGCCGAGAAGGAACGTCCCCACTGTGCTGTGGCTAGGAAGCTCAGAGCGCCAGTGCTTGTGGGGCTGTGGAAGGGCTGCCTAGGGCAGGTGCTGGCCAGCAAGAGCTTTCAGTGCTAGCCCCTTTGGTGTGGGAGCAGTGGCTGGAGGTTTCCAACTTGGGAGCTGGGCTGTGGCTGTGCCGAGAAGGAACGTCCCCACTGTGCTGTGGCTAGGAAGCTCAGAGCGCCAGGGCTTGTGGGGCTGTGGAAGGGCTGCCTAGGGCAGGTGCTGGCCAGCAAGAGCTTTCAGTGCTAGCCCCTTTGGTGTGGGAGCAGTGGCTGGACGTTTTGAATTTCGGAGCTGGGCTGTGGCTGTGCCGAGAAGGAACGTCCCCACTGTGCTGTGGCTAGGAAGCTCAGAGCGCCAGTGCTTGTGGGGCTGTGGAAGGGCTGCCTAGGGCAGGTGCTGGCCAGCAAGAGCTTTCAGTGCTAGCCCCTTTGGTGAGGGAGCAGTGGCTGGACGTTTTGAATTTCGGAGCTGGGCTGTGGCTGTGCCGAGAAGGAACGTCCCCACTGTGCTGTGGCTAGGAAGCGCAGAGCGCCAGTGCTTGTGGGGCTGTGGAAGGGCTGCCTAGGGCAGGTGATGGCCAGCAAGAGCTTTCAGTGCTAGCCCCTTTGGTGTGGGAGCAGTGGCTGGACGTTTCGAATTTCGGAGCTGGGCTGTGGCTGTGCCGAGAAGGAACGTCCCCACTGTGCTGTGCCTAGGAAGCTCAGAGCGCCAGTGCTTGTGGGGCTGTGGAAGGGCTGCCTAGGGCAGGTGATGGCCAGCAAGAGCTTTCAGTGCTAGCCCCTTTGGTGTGGGAGCAGTGGCTGGACGTTTCGAATTTCGGAGCTGGGCTGTGGCTGTGCTGAGAAGGAACGTCCCCACTGTGCTGTGGCTAGGAAGCTCAGAGCGCCAGTGCTTGTGGGGCTGTGGAAGGGCTGCCTAGGGCAGGTGCTGGCCAGCAAGAGCTTTCAGTGCTAGCCCCTTTGGTGTGGGAGCAGTGGCTGGACGTTTTGAATTTCGGAGCGGGGCTGTGGCTGTGCCGAGAAGGAACGTCCCCACTGTGCTGTGGCTAGGAAGCTCAGAGCGCCAGTGCTTGTGGGGCTGTGGAAGGGCTGCCTAGGGCAGGTGATGGCCAGCAAGAGCTTTCAGTGCTAGCCCCTTTGGTGTGGGAGCAGTGGCTGGACGTTTTGAATTTGGGAGCTGGGCTGTGGCTGTGCCGAGAAGGAACGTCCCCACTGTGCTGTGGCTAGGAAGCTCAGAGCGCCAGTGCTTGTGGGGCTGTGGAAGGGCTGCCTAGGGCAGGTGCTGGCCAGCAAGAGCTTTCAGTGCTAGCCCCTTTGGTGTGGGAGCAGTGGCTGGACGTTTCGAATTTGGGAGCTGGGCTGTGGCTGTGCTGAGAAGGAACGTCCCCACTGTGCTGTGGCTAGGAAGCTGAGAGCGCCAGTGCTTGTGGGGCTGTGGAAGGGCTGCCTAGGGCAGGTGATGGCCAGCAAGAGCTTTCAGTGCTAGCCCCTTTGGTGTGGGAGCAGTGGCTGGACGTTTTGAATTTGGGAGCTGGGCTGTGGCTGTGCCGAGAAGGAACGTCCCCACTGTGCTGTGGCTAGGAAGCTCAGAGAGCCAGTGCTTGTGGGGCTGTGGAAGGGCTGCCTAGGGAAGGTGCTGGCCAGCAAGAGCTTTCAGTGCTAGCCCCTTTGGTGTGGGAGCAGCGGCTGGACGTTTTGAATTTCGGAGCTGGGCTGTGGCTGTGCCGAGAAGGAACGTCCCCACTGTGCTGTGGCTAGGAAGCTCAGAGCGCCAGTGCTTGTGGGGCTGTGGAAGGGCTGCCTAGGGCAGGTGCTGGCCAGCAAGAGCTTTCAGTGCTAGCCCCTTTGGTGTGGGAGCAGTGGCTGGACGTTTCGAATTTCGGAACTGGGCTGTGGCTGTGCTGAGAAGGAACGTCCCCACTGTGCTGTGGCTAGGAAGCTCAGAGCGCCAGTGCTTGTGGGGCTGTGGAAGGGCTGCCTAGGGCAGGTGCTGGCCAGCAAGAGCTTTCAGTGCTAGCCCCTTTGGTGTGGGAGCAGTGGCTGGACGTTTTGAATTTGGGAGCTGGGCTGTGGCTGTGCCGAGAAGGAACGTCCCCACTGTGCTGTGGCTAGGAAGCTCAGAGCGCCAGTGCTTGTGGGGCTGTGGAAGGGCTGCCTAGGGCAGGTGATGGCCAGCAAGAGCTTTCAGTGCTAGCCCCTTTGGTGTGGGAGCAGTGGCTGGACGTTTTGAATTTGGGAGCTGGGCTGTGGCTGTGCCGAGAAGGAACGTCCCCACTGTGCTGTGGCTAGGAAGCTCAGAGCGCCAGTGCTTGTGGGGCTGTGGAAGGGCTGCCTAGGGCAGGTGATGGCCAGCAAGAGCTTTCAGTGCTAGCCCCTTTGGTGTGGGAGCAGTGGCTGGACGTTACGAATTTGGGAGCTGGGCTGTGGCTGTGCCGAGAAGGAACGTCCCCACTGTGCTGTGGCTAGGAAGCTCAGAGCGCCAGTGCTTGTGGGGCTGTGGAAGGGCTGCCTAGGGCAGGTGCTGGCCAGCAAGAGCTTTCAGTGCTAGCCCCATTCGTGTGGGAGCAGTGGCTGGACGTTTTGAATTTCGGAGCTGGGCTGTGGCTGTGCCGAGAAGGAACGTCCCCACTGTGCTGTGGCTAGGAAGCTCAGAGCGCCAGTGCTTGTGGGGCTGTGGAAGGGCTGCCTAGGGCAGGTGATGGCCAGCAAGAGCTTTCAGTGCTAGCCCCTTTGGTGTGGGAGCAGTGGCTGGACGTTTTGAATTTGGGAGGTGGGCTGTGGCTGTGCCGAGAAGGAACGTCCCCACTGTGCTGTGGCTAGGAAGCTCAGAGCGCCAGTGCTTGTGGGGCTGTGGAAGGGCTGCCTAGGGCAGGTGCTGGCCAGCAAGAGCTTTCAGTGCTAGCCCCTTTGGTGTGGGAGCAGTGGCTGGACGTTTTGAATTTGGGAGCTGGGCTGTGGCTGTGCCGAGAAGGAACGTCCCCACTGTGCTGTGGCTAGGAAGCTCAGAGCGCCAGTGCTTGTGGGGCTGTGGAAGGGCTGCCTAGGGCAGGTGATGGCCAGCAAGAGCTTTCAGTGCTAGCCCCTTTGGTGTGGGAGCAGTGGCTGGACGTTTCGAATTTGGGAGCTGGGCTGTGGCTGTGCTGAGAAGGAACGTCCCCACTGTGCTGTGGCTAGGAAGCTCAGAGCGCCAGGGCTTGTGGGGCTGTGGAAGGGCTGCCTAGGGCAGGTGATGGCCAGCAAGAGCTTTCAGTGCTAGCCCCTTTGGTGTGGGAGCAGTGGCTGGACGTTTTGAATTTGGGAGCTGGGCTGTGGCTGTGCCGAGAAGGAACGTCCCCACTGTGCTGTGGCTAGGAAGCTCAGAGCGCCAGTGCTTGTGGGGCTGTGGAAGGGCTGCCTAGGGCAGGTGCTGGCCAGCAAGAGCTTTCAGTGCTAGCCCCTTTGGTGTGGGAGCAGTGGCTGGACGTTTTGAATTTGGGAGCTGGGCTGTGGCTGTGCCGAGAAGGAACGTCCCCACTGTGCTGTGGCTAGGAAGCTCAGAGCGCCAGTGCTTGTGGGGCTGTGGAAGGGCTGCCTAGGGCAGGTGCTGGCCAGCAAGAGCTTTCAGTGCTATCCCCTTTGGTGTGGGAGCAGTGGCTGGACGTTTTGAATTTGGGAGCTGGGCTGTGGCTGTGCCGAGAAGGAACGTCCCCACTGTGCTGTGGCTAGGAAGCTCAGAGCGCCAGTGCTTGTGGGGCTGTGGAAGGGCTGCCTAGGGCAGGTGATGGCCAGCAAGAGCTTTCAGTGCTAGCCCCTTTGGTGTGGGAGCAGTGGCTGGACGTTTTGAATTTGGGAGCTGGGCTGTCGCTGTGCCAAGAAGGAACGTCCCCACTGTGCTGTGGCTAGGAAGCTCAGAGCGCCAGTGCTTGTGGGGCTGTGGAAGGGCTGCCTAGGGCAGGTGATGGCCAGCAAGAGCTTTCAGTGCTAGCCCCTTTGGTGTGGGAGCAGTGGCTGGACGTTTCGAATTTGGGAGCTGGGCTGTGGCTGTGCCGAGAAGGAACGTCCCCACTGTGCTGTGGACAGGAAGCTCAGAGCGCCAGGGCTTGTGGGGCTGTGGAAGGGCTGCCTAGGGCAGGTGCTGGCCAGCAAGAGCTTTCAGTGCTAGCCCCTTTGGTGTGGGAGCAGTGGCTGGACGTTTTGAATTTCGGAGCTGGGCTGTGGCTGTGCTGAGAAGGAACGTCCCCACTGTGCTGTGGCTAGGAAGCTCAGAGCGCCAGTGCTTGTGGGGCTGTGGAAGGGCTGCCTAGGGCAGGTGATGGCCAGCAAGAGCTTTCAGTGCTAGCCCCTTTGGTGTGGGAGCAGTGGCTGGACGTTTTGAATTTGGGAGCTGGGCTGTGGCTGTGCCGAGAAGGAACGTCCCCACTGTGCTGTGGCTAGGAAGCTCAGAGCGCCAGTGCTTGTGGGGCTGTGGAAGGGCTGCCTAGGGCAGGTGCTGGCCAGCAAGAGCTTTCAGTGCTAGCCCCTTTGGTGTGGGAGCAGTGGCTGGACGTTTTGAATTTGGGAGCTGGGCTGAGGCTGTGCCGAGAAGGAACGTCCCCACTGTGCTGTGGCTAGGAAGCTCAGAGCGCCAGTGCTTGTGGGGCTGTGGAAGGGCTGCCTAGGGCAGGTGCTGGCCAGCAAGAGCTTTCAGTTCTAGCCCCTTTGGTGTGGGAGCAGTGGCTGGACGTTTTGAATTTCGGAGCGGGGCTGTGGCTGTGCCGAGAAGGAACGTCCCCACTGTGCTGTGGCTAGGAAGCTCAGAGCGCCAGTGCTTGTGGGGCTGTGGAAGGGCTGCCTAGGGCAGGTGCTGGCCAGCAAGAGCTTTCAGTGCTAGCCCCTTTGGTGTGGGAGCAGTGGCTGGACGTTTTGAATTTGGGAGCTGGGCTGTGGCTGTGCCGAGAAGGAACGTCCCCACTGTGCTGTGGCTAGGAAGCTCAGAGCGCCAGTGCTTGTGGGGCTGTGGAAGGGCTGCCTAGGGCAGGTGATGGCCAGCAAGAGCTTTCAGTGCTAGCCCCTTTGGTGTGGGAGCAGTGGCTGGACGTTTTGCATTTCGGAGCTGGGCTGTGGCTGTGCCGAGAAGGAACGTCCCCACTGTGCTGTGGCTAGGAAGCGCAGAGCGCCAGTGCTTGTGGGGCTGTGGAAGGGCTGCCTAGGGCGGGTGATGGCCAGCAAGAGCTTTCAGTGCTAGCCCCTTTGGTGTGGGAGCAGTGGCTGGACGTTTTGCATTTCGGAGCTGGGCTGTGGATGTGCCGAGAAGGAACGTCCCCACTGTGCTGTGGCTAGGAAGCTCAGAGCGCCAGTGCTTGTGGGGCTGTGGAAGGGCTGCCTAGGGCAGGTGATGGCCAGCAAGAGCTTTCAGTGCTAGCCCCTTTGGTGTGGGAGCAGTGGCTGGACGTTTTGAATTTCGGAGCTGGGCTGTGGCTGTGCCGAGAAGGAACGTCCCCACTGTGCTGTGGCTAGGAAGCGCAGAGCGCCAGTGCTTGTGGGGCTGTGGAAGGGCTGCCTAGGGCGGGTGATGGCCAGCAAGAACTTTCAGTGCTAGCCCCTTTGGTGTGGGAGCAGTGGCTGGACGTTTTGCATTTCGGAGCTGGGCTGTGGCTGTGCCGAGAAGGAACGTCCCCATTGTGCTGTGGCCAGGAAGCTCAGAGCGCCAGTGCTTGTGGGGCTGTGGAAGGGCTGCCTAGGGCAGGTGCTGGCCAGCAAGAGCTTTCAGTGCTAGCCCCTTTCGTGTGGGAGCAGTGGCTGGACGTTTTGAATTTCGGAGATGGGCTGTGGCTGTGCCGAGAAGGAACGTCCCCACTGTGCTGTGGCTAGGAAGCTCAGAGCACCAGTGCTTGTGGGGCTGTGGAAGGGCTGCCTAGGGCAGGTGATGGCCAGCAAGAGCTTTCAGTGCTAGCCCCTTTGGTGTGGGAGCAGTGGCTGGACGTTTCGAATTTCGGAGCTGGGCTGTGGCTGTGCTGAGAAGGAACGTCCCCACTGTGCTGTGGCTAGGAAGCTCAGAGCGCCAGTGCTTGTGGGGCTGTGGAAGGGCTGCCTAGGGAAGGTGATGGCCAGCAAGAGCTTTCAGTGCTAGCCCCTTTGGTGTGGGAGCAGTGGCTGGACGTTTTGAATTTCGGAGCTGGGCTGTGGCTGTGCCGAGAAGGAACGTCCCCACTGTGCTGTGGCTAGGAAGCTCAGAGCGCCAGTGCTTGTGGGGCTGTGGAAGGGCTGCCTAGGGCAGGTGATGGCCAGCAAGAGCTTTCAGTGCTAGCCCCTTTGGTGTGGGAGCAGTGGCTGGACGTTACGAATTTGGGAGCTGGGCTGTGGCTGTGCCGAGAAGGAACGTCCCCACTGTGCTGTGGCTAGGAAGCTCAGAGCGCCAGGGCTTGTGGGGCTGTGGAAGGGCTGCCTAGGGCAGGTGCTGGCCAGCAAGAGCTTTCAGTGCTAGCCCCTTTGCTGAGGGAGCAGTGGCTGGACGTTTTGAATTTCGGAGCTGGGCTGTGGCTGTGCCGAGAAGGAACGTCCCCACTGTGCTGTGGCTAGGAAGCGCAGAGCGCCAGTGCTTGTGGGGCTGTGGAAGGGCTGCCTAGGGCAGGTGCTGGCCAGCAAGAGCTTTCAGTGCTAGCCCCTTTGGTGTGGGAGCAGTGGCTGGACGTTTTGAATTTGGGAGCTGGGCTGTGGCTGTGCCGAGAAGGAACGTCCCCACTGTGCTGTGGCTAGGAAGCTCAGAGCGCCAGTGCTTGTGGGGCTGTGGAAGGGCTGCCTAGGGCAGGTACTGGCCAGCAAGAGCTTTCAGTGCTAGCCCCTTTGGTGTGGGAGCAGTGGCTGGACGTTTTGAATTTGGGAGCTGGGCTGTGGCTGTGCCGAGAAGGAACGTCCCCACTGTGCTGTGGCTAGGAAGCTCAGAGCGCCAGTGCTTGTGGGGCTGTGGAAGGGCTGCCTAGGGCAGGTGATGGCCAGCAAGAGCTTTCAGTGCTAGCCCCTTTGGTGTGGGAGCAGTGGCTGGACGTTTTGAATTTGGGAGCTGGGCTCTGGCTCTGCCGAGAAGGAACGTCCCCACTGTGCTGTGGCTAGGAAGCTCAGAGCGCCAGTGCTTGTGGGGCTGTGGAAGGGCTGCCTAGGGCAGGTGCTGGCCAGCAAGAGCTTTCAGTGCTAGCCCCTTTGGTGTGGGAGCAGTGGCTGGACGTTTTGAATTTGGGAGCTGGGCTGTGGCTGTGCCGAGAAGGAACGTCCCCACTGTGCTGTGGCCAGGAAGCTCAGAGGGCCAGTGCTTGTGGGGCTGTGGAAGGGCTGCCTAGGGAAGGTGATGGCCAGCAAGAGCTTTCAGTGCTAGCCTCTTTGGTGTGGGAGCAGTGGCTGGACGTTTTGAATTTGGGAGCTGGGCTGTGGCTGTGCCGAGAAGGAACGTCCCCACTGTGCTGTGGCTAGGAAGCTCAGAGCGCCAGTGCTTGTGGGGCTGTGGAAGGGCTGCCTAGGGCAGGTGCTGGCCAGCAAGAGCTTTCAGTGCTAGCCTCTTTGGTGTGGGAGCAGTGGCTGGACGTTTTGAATTTGGGAGCTGGGCTGTGGCTGTGCCGAGAAGGAACGTCCCCACTGTGCTGTGGCTAGGAAGCTCAGAGCGCCAGTGCTTGTGGGGCTGTGGAAGGGCTGCCTAGGGCAGGTGCTGGCCAGCAAGAGCTTTCAGTGCTAGCCCCTTTGGTGTGGGAGCATTGGCTGGACGTTTTGAATTTGGGAGCTGGGCTGTGGCTGTGCCGAGAAGGAACGTCCCCACTGTGCTGTGGCTAGGAAGCTCAGAGCGCCAGTGCTTGTGGGGCTGTGGAAGGGCTGCCTAGGGCAGGTGATGGCCAGCAAGAGCTTTCAGTGCTAGCCCCTTTGGTGTGGGAGCAGTGGCTGGACGTTTTGAATTTGGGAGCTGGGCTGTGGCTGTGCCGAGAAGGAACGTCCCCACTGTGCTGTGGCTAGGAAGCTCAGAGCGCCAGTGCTTGTGGGGCTGTGGAAGGGCTGCCTAGGGAAGGTGATGGCCAGCAAGAGCTTTCAGTGCTAGCCCCTTTGGTGTGGGAGCAGTGGCTGGACGTTTTGAATTTCGGAGATGGGCTGTGGCTGTGCTGAGAAGGAACGTCCCCACTGTGCTGTGGCTAGGAAGCTCAGAGCGCCAGTGCTTGTGGGGCTGTGGAAGGGCTGCCTAGGGCAGGTGATGGCCAGCAAGAGCTTTCAGTGCTAGCCCCTTTGGTGTGGGAGCAGTGGCTGGACGTTTTGAATTTGGGAGCTGGGCTGTGGCTGTGCCGGGAAGGAACGTCCCCACTGTGCTGTGGCCAGGAAGCTCAGAGCGCCAGTGCTTGTGGGGCTGTGGAAGGGCTGCCTAGGGCAGGTGATGGCCAGCAAGAGCTTTCAGTGCTAGCCCCTTTGGTGTGGGAGCAGTGGCTGGACGTTTTGAATTTCGGAGCTGGGCTGTGGCTGTGCTGAGAAGGAACGTCCCCACTGTGCTGTGGCTAGGAAGCTCAGAGCGCCAGTGCTTGTGGGGCTGTGGAAGGGCTGCCTAGGGCAGGTGCTGGCCAGCAAGAGCTTTCAGTGCTAGCCCCTTTGGTGTGGGAGCAGTGGCTGGACGTTTTGAATTTCGGAGCTGGGCTGTGGCTGTGCCGAGAAGGAACGTCCCCACTGTGCTGTGGCTAGGAAGCTCAGAGCGCCAGTGCTTGTGGGGCTGTGGAAGGGCTGCCTAGGGCAGGTGCTGGCCAGCAAGAGCTTTCAGTGCTAGCCCCTTTGGTGTGGGAGCAGTGGCTGGACGTTTTGAATTTCGGAGCTGGGCTGTGGCTGTGCCGAGAAGGAACGTCCCCACTGTGCTGTGGCTAGGAAGCTCAGAGCGCCAGTGCTTGTGGGGCTGTGGAAGGGCTGCCTAGGGCAGGTGCTGGCCAGCAAGAGCTTTCAGTGCTAGCCTCTTTGGTGTGGGAGCAGTGGCTGGACGTTTTGAATTTCGGAGCTGGGCTGTGGCTGTGCCGAGAAGGAACGTCCCCACTGTGCTGTGGCTAGGAAGCTCAGAGCGCCAGTGCTTGTGGGGCTGTGGAAGGGCTGCCTAGGGCAGGTGCTGGCCAGCAAGAGCTTTCAGTGCTAGCCCCTTTGGTGTGGGAGCAGTGGCTGGACGTTTTGAATTTGGGAGCTGGGCTGTGGCTGTGCCGAGAAGGAACGTCCCCACTGTGCTGTGGCTAGGAAGCTCAGAGCGCCAGTGCTTGTGGGGCTGTGGAAGGGCTGCCTAGGGCAGGTGCTGGCCAGCAAGAGCTTTCAGTGCTAGCCCCTTTGGTGTGGGAGCAGTGGCTGGACGTTTTGAATTTGGGAGCTGGGCTGTGGCTGTGCCGAGAAGGAACGTCCCCACTGTGCTGTGGCTAGGAAGCTCAGAGCGCCAGTGCTTGTGGGGCTGTGGAAGGGCTGCCTAGGGCAGGTGATGGCCAGCAAGAGCTTTCAGTGCTAGCCCCTTTGGTGTGGGAGCAGTGGCTGGACGTTTTGAATTTCGGAGATGGGCTGTGGCTGTGCTGAGAAGGAACGTCCCCACTGTGCTGTGGCTAGGAAGCTCAGAGCGCCAGTGCTTGTGGGGCTGTGGAAGGGCTGCCTAGGGCAGGTGATGGCCAGCAAGAGCTTTCAGTGCTAGCCCCTTTGGTGTGGGAGCAGTGGCTGGACGTTTTGAATTTCGGAGCTGGGCTGTGGCTGTGCTGAGAAGGAACGTCCCCACTGTGCTGTGGCTAGGAAGCTCAGAGCGCCAGTGCTTGTGGGGCTGTGGAAGGGCTGCCTAGGGCAGGTGATGGCCAGCAAGAGCTTTCAGTGCTAGCCCCTTTGGTGTGGGAGCAGTGGCTGGACGTTTTGAATTTCGGAGCTGGGCTGTGGCTGTGCCGAGAAGGAACGTCCCCACTGTGCTGTGGCTAGGAAGCTCAGAGCGCCAGTGCTTGTGGGGCTGTGGAAGGGCTGCCTAGGGCAGGTGCTGGCCAGCAAGAGCTTTCAGTGCTAGCCCCTTTGGTGTGGGAGCAGTGGCTGGACGTTACGAATTTGGGAGCTGGGCTGTGGCTGTGCCGAGAAGGAACGTCCCCACTGTGCTGTGGCTAGGAAGCTCAGAGCGCCAGGGCTTGTGGGGCTGTGGAAGGGCTGCCTAGGGCAGGTGCTGGCCAGCAAGAGCTTTCAGTGCTAGCCCCTTTGGTGAGGGAGCAGTGGCTGGACGTTTTGAATTTCGGAGCTGGGCTGTGGCTGTGCCGAGAAGGAACGTCCCCACTGTGCTGTGGCTAGGAAGCTCAGAGCGCCAGTGCTTGTGGGGCTGTGGAAGGGCTGCCTAGGGCAGGTGCTGGCCAGCAAGAGCTTTCAGTGCTAGCCCCTTTGGTGTGGGAGCAGTGGCTGGACGTTTTGAATTTGGGAGCTGGGCTGTGGCTGTGCCGAGAAGGAACGTCCCCACTGTGCTGTGGCTAGGAAGCTCAGAGCGCCAGTGCTTGTGGGGCTGTGGAAGGGCTGCCTAGGGCAGGTGCTGGCCAGCAAGAGCTTTCAGTTCTAGCCCCTTTGGTGTGGGAGCAGTGGCTGGACGTTTTGAATTTCGGAGCGGGGCTGTGGCTGTGCCGAGAAGGAACGTCCCCACTGTGCTGTGGCTAGGAAGCTCAGAGAGCCAGTGCTTGTGGGGCTGTGGAAGGGCTGCCTAGGGCAGGTGATGGCCAGCAAGAGCTTTCAGTGCTAGCCCCTTTGGTGTGGGAGCAGTGGCTGGACGTTTTGCATTTCGGAGCTGGGCTGTGGCTGTGCCGAGAAGGAACGTCCCCACTGTGCTGTGGCTAGGAAGCTCAGAGCGCCAGTGCTTGTGGGGCTGTGGAAGGGCTGCCTAGGGCGGGTGATGGCCAGCAAGAGCTTTCAGTGCTAGCCCCTTTGGTGTGGGAGCAGTGGCTGGACGTTTTGCATTTCGGAGCTGGGCTGTGGATGTGCCGAGAAGGAACGTCCCCACTGTGCTGTGGCCAGGAAGCTCAGAGCGCCAGTGCTTGTGGGGCTGTGGAAGGGCTGCCTAGGGCGGGTGATGGCCAGCAAGAGCTTTCAGTGCTAGCCCCTTTCGTGTGGGAGCAGTGGCTGGACGTTTTGAATTTCGGAGCTGGGCTGTGGCTGTGCCGAGAAGGAACGTCCCCACTGTGCTGTGGCTAGGAAGCGCAGAGCGCCAGTGCTTGTGGGGCTGTGGAAGGGCTGCCTAGGGCGGGTGATGGCCAGCAAGAACTTTCAGTGCTAGCCCCTTTGGTGTGGGAGCAGTGGCTGGACGTTTTGCATTTCGGAGCTGGGCTGTGGCTGTGCCGAGAAGGAACGTCCCCATTGTGCTGTGGCCAGGAAGCTCAGAGCGCCAGTGCTTGTGGGGCTGTGGAAGGGCTGCCTAGGGCAGGTGCTGGCCAGCAAGAGCTTTCAGTGCTAGCCCCTTTCGTGTGGGAGCAGTGGCTGGACGTTTTGAATTTGGGAGCTGGGCTGTGGCTGTGCCGAGAAGGAACGTCCCCACTGTGCTGTGGCTAGGAAGCTCAGAGCACCAGTGCTTGTGGGGCTGTGGAAGGGCTGCCTAGGGCAGGTGCTGGCCAGCAAGAGCTTTCAGTGCTAGCCCCTTTGGTGTGGGAGCAGTGGCTGGACGTTTCGAATTTCGGAGCTGGGCTGTGGCTGTGCTGAGAAGGAACGTCCCCACTGTGCTGTGGCTAGGAAGCTCAGAGCGCCAGTGCTTGTGGGGCTGTGGAAGGGCTGCCTAGGGCAGGTGATGGCCAGCAAGAGCTTTCAGTGCTAGCCCCTTTGGTGTGGGAGCAGTGGCTGGACGTTTTGAATTTGGGAGCTGGGCTGTGGCTGTGCCGAGAAGGAACGTCCCCACTGTGCTGTGGCTAGGAAGCTCAGAGCGCCAGTGCTTGTGGGGCTGTGGAAGGGCTGCCTAGGGCAGGTGATGGCCAGCAAGAGCTTTCAGTGCTAGCCCCTTTGGTGTGGGAGCAGTGGCTGGACGTTACGAATTTGGGAGCTGGGCTGTGGCTGTGCCGAGAAGGAACGTCCCCACTGTGCTGTGGCTAGGAAGCTCAGAGCGCCAGGGCTTGTGGGGCTGTGGAAGGGCTGCCTAGGGCAGGTGCTGGCCAGCAAGAGCTTTCAGTGCTAGCCCCTTTGGTGAGGGAGCAGTGGCTGGACGTTTTGAATTTCGGAGCTGGGCTGTGGCTGTGCCGAGAAGGAACGTCCCCACTGTGCTGTGGCTAGGAAGCGCAGAGCGCCAGTGCTTGTGGGGCTGTGGAAGGGCTGCCTAGGGCAGGTGCTGGCCAGCAAGAGCTTTCAGTGCTAGCCCCTTTGGTGTGGGAGCAGTGGCTGGACGTTTTGAATTTGGGAGCTGGGCTGTGGCTGTGCCGAGAAGGAACGTCCCCACTGTGCTGTGGCTAGGAAGCTCAGAGCGCCAGTGCTTGTGGGGCTGTGGAAGGGCTGCCTAGGGCAGGTACTGGCCAGCAAGAGCTTTCAGTGCTAGCCCCTTTGGTGTGGGAGCAGTGGCTGGACGTTTTGAATTTGGGAGCTGGGCTGTGGCTGTGCCGAGAAGGAACGTCCCCACTGTGCTGTGGCTAGGAAGCTCAGAGCGCCAGTGCTTGTGGGGCTGTGGAAGGGCTGCCTAGGGCAGGTGATGGCCAGCAAGAGCTTTCAGTGCTAGCCCCTTTGGTGTGGGAGCAGTGGCTGGACGTTTTGAATTTGGGAGCTGGGCTCTGGCTCTGCCGAGAAGGAACGTCCCCACTGTGCTGTGGCTAGGAAGCTCAGAGCGCCAGTGCTTGTGGGGCTGTGGAAGGGCTGCCTAGGGCAGGTGATGGCCAGCAAGAGCTTTCAGTGCTAGCCCCTTTGGTGTGGGAGCAGTGGCTGGACGTTTCGAATTTCGGAGCTGGGCTGTGGCTGTGCCGAGAAGGAACGTCCCCACTGTGCTGTGGCCAGGAAGCTCAGAGCGCCAGTGCTTGTGGGGCTGTGGAAGGGCTGCCTAGGGAAGGTGATGGCCAGCAAGAGCTTTCAGTGCTAGCCTCTTTGGTGTGGGAGCAGTGGCTGGACGTTTTGAATTTGGGAGCTGGGCTGTGGCTGTGCCGAGAAGGAACGTCCCCACTGTGCTGTGGCTAGGAAGCTCAGAGCGCCAGTGCTTGTGGGGCTGTGGAAGGGCTGCCTAGGGCAGGTGCTGGCCAGCAAGAGCTTTCAGTGCTAGCCTCTTTGGTGTGGGAGCAGTGGCTGGACGTTTTGAATTTGGGAGCTGGGCTGTGGCTGTGCCGAGAAGGAACGTCCCCACTGTGCTGTGGCTAGGAAGCTCAGAGCGCCAGTGCTTGTGGGGCTGTGGAAGGGCTGCCTAGGGCAGGTGCTGGCCAGCAAGAGCTTTCAGTGCTAGCCCCTTTGGTGTGGGAGCAGTGGCTGGACGTTTTGAATTTCGGAGCGGGGCTGTGGCTGTGCCGAGAAGGAACGTCCCCACTGTGCTGTGGCTAGGAAGCGCAGAGCGCCAGGGCTTGTGGGGCTGTGGAAGGGCTGCCTAGGGCAGGTGATGGCCAGCAAGAGCTTTCAGTGCTAGCCCCTTTGGTGTGGGAGCAGTGGCTGGACGTTTTGAATTTGGGAGCTGGGCTGTGGCTGTGCCGAGAAGGAACGTCCCCACTGTGCTGTGGCTAGGAAGCTCAGAGCGCCAGTGCTTGTGGGGCTGTGGAAGGGCTGCCTAGGGCAGGTGCTGGCCAGCAAGAGCTTTCAGTGCTAGCCCCTTTGGTGTGGGAGCAGTGGCTGGACGTTTTGAATTTCGGAGATGGGCTGTGGCTGTGCTGAGAAGGAACGTCCCCACTGTGCTGTGGCTAGGAAGCTCAGAGCGCCAGTGCTTGTGGGGCTGTGGAAGGGCTGCCTAGGGCAGGTGATGGCCAGCAAGAGCTTTCAGTGCTAGCCCCTTTGGTGTGGGAGCAGTGGCTGGACGTTTTGAATTTGGGAGCTGGGCTGTGGCTGTGCCGAGAAGGAACGTCCCCACTGTGCTGTGGCCAGGAAGCTCAGAGCGCCAGTGCTTGTGGGGCTGTGGAAGGGCTGCCTAGGGCAGGTGCTGGCCAGCAAGAGCTTTCAGTGCTAGCCCCTTTGGTGTGGGAGCAGTGGCTGGACGTTTTGAATTTCGGAGCTGGGCTGTGGCTGTGCCGAGAAGGAACGTCCCCACTGTGCTGTGGCTAGGAAGCTGAGAGCGCCAGTGCTTGTGGGGCTGTGGAAGGGCTGCCTAGGGCAGGTGCTGGCCAGCAAGAGCTTTCTGTGCTAGCCCCTTTGGTGTGGGAGCAGTGGCTGGACGTTTTGAATTTCGGAGCTGGGCTGTGGCTGTGCCGAGAAGGAACGTCCCCACTGTGCTGTGGCTAGGAAGCTCAGAGCGCCAGTGCTTGTGGGGCTGTGGAAGGGCTGCCTAGGGCAGGTGCTGGCCAGCAAGAGCTTTCAGTGCTAGCCTCTTTGGTGTGGGAGCAGTGGCTGGACGTTTTGAATTTGGGAGCTGGGCTGTGGCTGTGCCGAGAAGGAACGTCCCCACTGTGCTGTGGCTAGGAAGCTCAGAGCGCCAGTGCTTGTGGGGCTGTGGAAGGGCTGCCTAGGGCAGGTGCTGGCCAGCAAGAGCTTTCAGTGCTAGCCCCTTTGGTGTGGGAGCAGTGGCTGGACGTTTTGAATTTGGGAGCTGGGCTGTGGCTGTGCCGAGAAGGAACGTCCCCACTGTGCTGTGGCTAGGAAGCTCAGAGCGCCAGTGCTTGTGGGGCTGTGGAAGGGCTGCCTAGGGCAGGTGATGGCCAGCAAGAGCTTTCAGTGCTAGCCCCTTTGGTGTGGGAGCAGTGGCTGGACGTTTTGAATTTGGGAGCTGGGCTGTGGCTGTGCCGAGAAGGAACGTCCCCACTGTGCTGTGGCTAGGAAGCTCAGAGCGCCAGTGCTTGTGGGGCTGTGGAAGGGCTGCCTAGGGCAGGTGCTGGCCAGCAAGAGCTTTCAGTGCTAGCCCCTTTGGTGTGGGAGCAGTGGCTGGACGTTTTGAATTTCGGAGATGGGCTGTGGCTGTGCTGAGAAGGAACGTCCCCACTGTGCTGTGGCTAGGAAGCTCAGAGCGCCAGTGCTTGTGGGGCTGTGGAAGGGCTGCCTAGGGCAGGTGATGGCCAGCAAGAGCTTTCAGTGCTAGCCCCTTTGGTGTGGGAGCAGTGGCTGGACGTTTTGAATTTGGGAGCTGGGCTGTGGCTGTGCCGAGAAGGAACGTCCCCACTGTGCTGTGGCCAGGAAGCTCAGAGCGCCAGTGCTTGTGGGGCTGTGGAAGGGCTGCCTAGGGCAGGTGATGGCCAGCAAGAGCTTTCAGTGCTAGCCCCTTTGGTGTGGGAGCAGTGGCTGGACGTTTTGAATTTCGGAGCTGGGCTGTGGCTGTGCTGAGAAGGAACGTCCCCACTGTGCTGTGGCTAGGAAGCTCAGAGCGCCAGTGCTTGTGGGGCTGTGGAAGGGCTGCCTAGGGCAGGTGCTGGCCAGCAAGAGCTTTCAGTGCTAGCCCCTTTGGTGTGGGAGCAGTGGCTGGACGTTTTGAATTTCGGAGCTGG
The DNA here is from genome assembly GCF_965638725.1 of Aptenodytes patagonicus. Taxonomy (NCBI): domain Eukaryota; kingdom Metazoa; phylum Chordata; class Aves; order Sphenisciformes; family Spheniscidae; genus Aptenodytes; species Aptenodytes patagonicus. The sequence goes on along the minus strand of NW_027471996.1, from coordinate 1,042,867 downwards.
GCTGTGGCTGTGCCGAGAAGGAACGTCCCCACTGTGCTGTGGCTAGGAAGCTGAGAGCGCCAGTGCTTGTGGGGCTGTGGAAGGGCTGCCTAGGGCAGGTGCTGGCCAGCAAGAGCTTTCAGTGCTAGCCCCTTTGGTGTGGGAGCAGTGGCTGGACGTTTTGAATTTGGGAGCTGGGCTGTGGCTGTGCCGAGAAGGAACGTCCCCACTGTGCTGTGGCTAGGAAGCTCAGAGCGCCAGTGCTTGTGGGGCTGTGGAAGGGCTGCCTAGGGCAGGTGCTGGCCAGCAAGAGCTTTCAGTGCTAGCCCCTTTGGTGTGGGAGCAGTGGCTGGACGTTTCGAATTTCGGAGCTGGGCTGTGGCTGTGCCGAGAAGGAACGTCCCCACTGTGCTGTGGCCAGGAAGCTCAGAGCGCCAGTGCTTGTGGGGCTGTGGAAGGGCTGCCTAGGGAAGGTGATGGCCAGCAAGAGCTTTCAGTGCTAGCCTCTTTGGTGTGGGAGCAGTGGCTGGACGTTTTGAATTTGGGAGCTGGGCTGTCGCTGTGCCGAGAAGGAACGTCCCCACTGTGCTGTGGCTAGGAAGCTCAGAGCGCCAGTGCTTGTGGGGCTGTGGAAGGGCTGCCTAGGGCAGGTGATGGCCAGCAAGAGCTTTCAGTGCTAGCCCCTTTGGTGTGGGAGCAGTGGCTGGACGTTTTGAATTTCGGAGCTGGGCTGTGGCTGTGCCGAGAAGGAACGTCCCCACTGTGCTGTGGCTAGGAAGCTCAGAGAGCCAGTGCTTGTGGGGCTGTGGAAGGGCTGCCTAGGGCAGGTGATGGCCAGCAAGAGCTTTCAGTGCTAGCCCCTTTGGTGTGGGAGCAGTGGCTGGACGTTTCGAATTTGGGAGCTGGGCTGTGGCTGTGCTGAGAAGGAACGTCCCCACTGTGCTGTGGACAGGAAGCTCAGAGCGCCAGTGCTTGTGGGGCTGTGGAAGGGCTGCCTAGGGCGGGTGATGGCCAGCAAGAGCTTTCAGTGCTAGCCCCTTTGGTGTGGGAGCAGTGGCTGGACGTTTTGAATTTGGGAGCTGGGCTGTGGCTGCGCCGAGAAGGAACGTCCCCACTGTGCTGTGGCTAGGAAGCTGAGAGCGCCAGTGCTTGTGGGGCTGTGGAAGGGCTGCCTAGGGCAGGTGCTGGCCAGCAAGAGCTTTCAGTGCTAGCCCCTTTGGTGTGGGAGCAGTGGCTGGACGTTTTGAATTTGGGAGCTGGGCTGTGGCTGTGCCGAGAAGGAACGTCCCCACTGTGCTGTGGCCAGGAAGCTCAGAGCGCCAGTGCTTGTGGGGCTGTGGAAGGGCTGCCTAGGGCAGGTGCTGGCCAGCAAGAGCTTTCAGTGCTAGCCCCTTTGGTGTGGGAGCAGTGGCTGGACGTTTTGAATTTGGGAGCTGGGCTGTGGCTGTGCCGAGAAGGAACGTCCCCACTGTGCTGTGGCTAGGAAGCTCAGAGCGCCAGTGCTTGTGGGGCTGTGGAAGGGCTGCCTAGGGCAGGTGCTGGCCAGCAAGAGCTTTCAGTGCTAGCCCCTTTGGTGTGGGAGCAGTGGCTGGACGTTTCGAATTTCGGAGCTGGGCTGTGGCTGTGCCGAGAAGGAACGTCCCCACTGTGCTGTGGCCAGGAAGCTCAGAGCGCCAGTGCTTGTGGGGCTGTGGAAGGGCTGCCTAGGGCGGGTGATGGCCAGCAAGAGCTTTCAGTGCTAGCCCCTTTGGTGTGGGAGCAGTGGCTGGACGTTTTGAATTTGGGAGCTGGGCTGTGGCTGCGCCGAGAAGGAACGTCCCCACTGTGCTGTGGCTAGGAAGCTGAGAGCGCCAGTGCTTGTGGGGCTGTGGAAGGGCTGCCTAGGGCAGGTGCTGGCCAGCAAGAGCTTTCAGTGCTAGCCCCTTTGGTGTGGGAGCAGTGGCTGGACGTTTTGAATTTCGGAGCTGGGCTGTGGCTGTGCTGAGAAGGAACGTCCCCACTGTGCTGTGGCTAGGAAGCTCAGAGCGCCAGTGCTTGTGGGGCTGTGGAAGGGCTGCCTAGGGCAGGTGCTGGCCAGCAAGAGCTTTCAGTGCTAGCCCCTTTGGTGTGGGAGCAGTGGCTGGACGTTTCCGTTTTCGGAGCTGGGCTGTGGCTGTGCCGAGAAGGAACGTCCCCACTGTGCTGTGGCTAGGAAGCTCAGAGAGCCAGTGCTTGTGGGGCTGTGGAAGGGCTGCCTAGGGCAGGTGATGGCCAGCAAGAGCTTTCAGTGCTAGCCCCTTTGGTGTGGGAGCAGTGGCTGGACGTTTCGAATTTGGGAGCTGGGCTGTGGCTGTGCTGAGAAGGAACGTCCCCACTGTGCTGTGGCTAGGAAGCTCAGAGCGCCAGTGCTTGTGGGGCTGTGGAAGGGCTGCCTAGGGCAGGTGATGGCCAGCAAGAGCTTTCAGTGCTAGCCCCTTTGGTGTGGGAGCAGTGGCTGGACGTTTTGAATTTGGGAGCTGGGCTGTGGCTGTGCCGAGAAGGAACGTCCCCACTGTGCTGTGGCTAGGAAGCTCAGAGCGCCAGTGCTTGTGGGGCTGTGGAAGGGCTGCCTAGGGCAGGTGCTGGCCAGCAAGAGCTTTCAGTGCTAGCCCCTTTGGTGTGGGAGCAGTGGCTGGACGTTTCGAATTTCGGAGCTGGGCTGTGGCTGTGCCGAGAAGGAACGTCCCCACTGTGCTGTGGCTAGGAAGCTCAGAGCGCCAGTGCTTGTGGGGCTGTGGAAGGGCTGCCTAGGGAAGGTGATGGCCAGCAAGAGCTTTCAGTGCTAGCCTCTTTGGTGTGGGAGCAGTGGCTGGACGTTTTGAATTTGGGAGCTGGGCTGTCGCTGTGCCGAGAAGGAACGTCCCCACTGTGCTGTGGCTAGGAAGCTCAGAGCGCCAGTGCTTGTGGGGCTGTGGAAGGGCTGCCTAGGGCAGGTGCTGGCCAGCAAGAGCTTTCAGTGCTAGCCCCTTTGGTGTGGGAGCAGTGGCTGGACGTTTTGAATTTCGGAGCTGGGCTGTGGCTGTGCCGAGAAGGAACGTCCCCACTGTGCTGTGGCTAGGAAGCTCAGAGAGCCAGTGCTTGTGGGGCTGTGGAAGGGCTGCCTAGGGCAGGTGATGGCCAGCAAGAGCTTTCAGTGCTAGCCCCTTTGGTGTGGGAGCAGTGGCTGGACGTTTCGAATTTGGGAGCTGGGCTGTGGCTGTGCTGAGAAGGAACGTCCCCACTGTGCTGTGGACAGGAAGCTCAGAGCGCCAGTGCTTGTGGGGCTGTGGAAGGGCTGCCTAGGGCGGGTGATGGCCAGCAAGAGCTTTCAGTGCTAGCCCCTTTGGTGTGGGAGCAGTGGCTGGACGTTTTGAATTTGGGAGCTGGGCTGTGGCTGCGCCGAGAAGGAACGTCCCCACTGTGCTGTGGCTAGGAAGCTCAGAGCGCCAGTGCTTGTGGGGCTGTGGAAGGGCTGCCTAGGGCAGGTGCTGGCCAGCAAGAGCTTTCAGTGCTAGCCCCTTTGGTGTGGGAGCAGTGGCTGGACGTTTTGAATTTCGGAGCTGGGCTGTGGCTGTGCTGAGAAGGAACGTCCCCACTGTGCTGTGGCTAGGAAGCTCAGAGCGCCAGTGCTTGTGGGGCTGTGGAAGGGCTGCCTAGGGCAGGTGATGGCCAGCAAGAGCTTTCAGTGCTAGCCCCTTTGGTGTGGGAGCAGTGGCTGGACGTTTTGAATTTGGGAGCTGGGCTGTGGCTGTGCCGAGAAGGAACGTCCCCACTGTGCTGTGGCCAGGAAGCTCAGAGCGCCAGTGCTTGTGGGGCTGTGGAAGGGCTGCCTAGGGCAGGTGCTGGCCAGCAAGAGCTTTCAGTGCTAGCCCCTTTGGTGTGGGAGCAGTGGCTGGACGTTTTGAATTTGGGAGCTGGGCTGTGGCTGTGCCGAGAAGGAACGTCCCCACTGTGCTGTGGCTAGGAAGCTCAGAGCGCCAGTGCTTGTGGGGCTGTGGAAGGGCTGCCTAGGGCAGGTGCTGGCCAGCAAGAGCTTTCAGTTCTAGCCCCTTTGGTGTGGGAGCAGTGGCTGGACGTTTTGAATTTCGGAGCTGGGCTGTGGCTGTGCTGAGAAGGAACGTCCCCACTGTGCTGTGGCTAGGAAGCTCAGAGCGCCAGTGCTTGTGGGGCTGTGGAAGGGCTGCCTAGGGCAGGTGCTGGCCAGCAAGAGCTTTCAGTGCTAGCCTCTTTGGTGTGGGAGCAGTGGCTGGACGTTTCGAATTTCGGAGCTGGGCTGTGGCTGTGCCGAGAAGGAACGTCCCCACTGTGCTGTGGCTAGGAAGCGCAGAGCGCCAGGGCTTGTGGGGCTGTGGAAGGGCTGCCTAGGGCAGGTGCTGGCCAGCAAGAGCTTTCAGTGCTAGCCCCTTTGGTGTGGGAGCAGTGGCTGGACGTTTTGAATTTGGGAGCTGGGCTGTGGCTGCGCCGAGAAGGAACGTCCCCACTGTGCTGTGGCTAGGAAGCTGAGAGCGCCAGTGCTTGTGGGGCTGTGGAAGGGCTGCCTAGGGCAGGTGCTGGCCAGCAAGAGCTTTCAGTTCTAGCCCCTTTGGTGTGGGAGCAGTGGCTGGACGTTTTGAATTTCGGAGCGGGGCTGTGGCTGTGCCGAGAAGGAACGTCCCCACTGTGCTGTGGCTAGGAAGCGCAGAGCGCCAGGGCTTGTGGGGCTGTGGAAGGGCTGCCTAGGGCAGGTGCTGGCCAGCAAGAGCTTTCAGTGCTAGCCCCTTTGGTGTGGGAGCAGTGGCTGGACGTTTTGCATTTCGGAGCTGGGCTGTGGCTGTGCCGAGAAGGAACGTCCCCACTGTGCTGTGGCTAGGAAGCTCAGAGCGCCAGTGCTTGTGGGGCTGTGGAAGGGCTGCCTAGGGCGGGTGATGGCCAGCAAGAGCTTTCAGTGCTAGCCCCTTTGGTGTGGGAGCAGTGGCTGGACGTTTTGCATTTCGGAGCTGGGCTGTGGATGTGCCGAGAAGGAACGTCCCCACTGTGCTGTGGCCAGGAAGCTCAGAGCGCCAGTGCTTGTGGGGCTGTGGAAGGGCTGCCTAGGGCAGGTGCTGGCCAGCAAGAGCTTTCAGTTCTAGCCCCTTTGGTGTGGGAGCAGTGGCTGGACGTTTTGAATTTCGGAGCGGGGCTGTGGCTGTGCCGAGAAGGAACGTCCCCACTGTGCTGTGGCTAGGAAGCGCAGAGCGCCAGGGCTTGTGGGGCTGTGGAAGGGCTGCCTAGGGCAGGTGCTGGCCAGCAAGAGCTTTCAGTGCTAGCCCCTTTGGTGTGGGAGCAGTGGCTGGACGTTTTGCATTTCGGAGCTGGGCTGTGGCTGTGCCGAGAAGGAACGTCCCCACTGTGCTGTGGCTAGGAAGCGCAGAGCGCCAGTGCTTGTGGGGCTGTGGAAGGGCTGCCTAGGGCGGGTGATGGCCAGCAAGAGCTTTCAGTGCTAGCCCCTTTGGTGTGGGAGCAGTGGCTGGACGTTTTGCATTTCGGAGCTGGGCTGTGGATGTGCCGAGAAGGAACGTCCCCACTGTGCTGTGGCCAGGAAGCTCAGAGCGCCAGTGCTTGTGGGGCTGTGGAAGGGCTGCCTAGGGCAGGTGATGGCCAGCAAGAGCTTTCAGTGCTAGCCCCTTTGGTGTGGGAGCAGTGGCTGGACGTTTTGAATTTCGGAGCTGGGCTGTGGCTGTGCCGAGAAGGAACGTCCCCACTGTGCTGTGGCTAGGAAGCGCAGAGCGCCAGTGCTTGTGGGGCTGTGGAAGGGCTGCCTAGGGCGGGTGATGGCCAGCAAGAACTTTCAGTGCTAGCCCCTTTGGTGTGGGAGCAGTGGCTGGACGTTTTGCATTTCGGAGCTGGGCTGTGGCTGTGCGGAGAAGGAACGTCCTCACTGTGCTGTGGCCAGGAAGCTCAGAGCGCCAGTGCTTGTGGGGCTGTGGAAGGGCTGCCTAGGGCAGGTGATGGCCAGCAAGAGCTTTCAGTGCTAGCCCCTTTCGTGTGGGAGCAGTGGCTGGACGTTTTGAATTTCGGAGCTGGGCTGTGGCTGTGCCGAGAAGGAACGTCCCCACTGTGCTGTGGCTAGGAAGCTCAGAGCACCAGTGCTTGTGGGGCTGTGGAAGGGCTGCCTAGGGCAGGTGCTGGCCAGCAAGAGCTTTCAGTGCTAGCCCCTTTGGTGTGGGAGCAGTGGCTGGACGTTTCGAATTTCGGAGCTGGGCTGTGGCTGTGCTGAGAAGGAACGTCCCCACTGTGCTGTGGCTAGGAAGCTCAGAGCGCCAGTGCTTGTGGGGCTGTGGAAGGGCTGCCTAGGGCAGGTGATGGCCAGCAAGAGCTTTCAGTGCTAGCCCCTTTGGTGTGGGAGCAGTGGCTGGACGTTTTGAATTTGGGAGCTGGGCTGTGGCTGTGCCGAGAAGGAACGTCCCCACTGTGCTGTGGCTAGGAAGCTCAGAGCGCCAGTGCTTGTGGGGCTGTGGAAGGGCTGCCTAGGGCAGGTGATGGCCAGCAAGAGCTTTCAGTGCTAGCCCCTTTGGTGTGGGAGCAGTGGCTGGACGTTACGAATTTGGGAGCTGGGCTGTGGCTGTGCCGAGAAGGAACGTCCCCACTGTGCTGTGGCTAGGAAGCGCAGAGCGCCAGGGCTTGTGGGGCTGTGGAAGGGCTGCCTAGGGCAGGTGCTGGCCAGCAAGAGCTTTCAGTGCTAGCCCCTTTGGTGAGGGAGCAGTGGCTGGACGTTTTGAATTTCGGAGCTGGGCTGTGGCTGTGCCGAGAAGGAACGTCCCCACTGTGCTGTGGCTAGGAAGCTCAGAGCGCCAGTGCTTGTGGGGCTGTGGAAGGGCTGCCTAGGGCAGGTGATGGCCAGCAAGAGCTTTCAGTGCTAGCCCCTTTGGTGTGGGAGCAGTGGCTGGACGTTTTGCATTTCGGAGCTGGGCTGTGGATGTGCCGAGAAGGAACGTCCCCACTGTGCTGTGGCCAGGAAGCTCAGAGCGCCAGTGCTTGTGGGGCTGTGGAAGGGCTGCCTAGGGCAGGTGCTGGCCAGCAAGAGCTTTCAGTTCTAGCCCCTTTGGTGTGGGAGCAGTGGCTGGACGTTTTGAATTTCGGAGCGGGGCTGTGGCTGTGCCGAGAAGGAACGTCCCCACTGTGCTGTGGCTAGGAAGCGCAGAGCGCCAGGGCTTGTGGGGCTGTGGAAGGGCTGCCTAGGGCAGGTGCTGGCCAGCAAGAGCTTTCAGTGCTAGCCCCTTTGGTGTGGGAGCAGTGGCTGGACGTTTTGCATTTCGGAGCTGGGCTGTGGCTGTGCCGAGAAGGAACGTCCCCACTGTGCTGTGGCTAGGAAGCGCAGAGCGCCAGTGCTTGTGGGGCTGTGGAAGGGCTGCCTAGGGCGGGTGATGGCCAGCAAGAGCTTTCAGTGCTAGCCCCTTTGGTGTGGGAGCAGTGGCTGGACGTTTTGCATTTCGGAGCTGGGCTGTGGATGTGCCGAGAAGGAACGTCCCCACTGTGCTGTGGCCAGGAAGCTCAGAGCGCCAGTGCTTGTGGGGCTGTGGAAGGGCTGCCTAGGGCAGGTGATGGCCAGCAAGAGCTTTCAGTGCTAGCCCCTTTGGTGTGGGAGCAGTGGCTGGACGTTTTGAATTTCGGAGCTGGGCTGTGGCTGTGCCGAGAAGGAACGTCCCCACTGTGCTGTGGCTAGGAAGCGCAGAGCGCCAGTGCTTGTGGGGCTGTGGAAGGGCTGCCTAGGGCGGGTGATGGCCAGCAAGAACTTTCAGTGCTAGCCCCTTTGGTGTGGGAGCAGTGGCTGGACGTTTTGCATTTCGGAGCTGGGCTGTGGCTGTGCGGAGAAGGAACGTCCTCACTGTGCTGTGGCCAGGAAGCTCAGAGCGCCAGTGCTTGTGGGGCTGTGGAAGGGCTGCCTAGGGCAGGTGATGGCCAGCAAGAGCTTTCAGTGCTAGCCCCTTTCGTGTGGGAGCAGTGGCTGGACGTTTTGAATTTCGGAGCTGGGCTGTGGCTGTGCCGAGAAGGAACGTCCCCACTGTGCTGTGGCTAGGAAGCTCAGAGCACCAGTGCTTGTGGGGCTGTGGAAGGGCTGCCTAGGGCAGGTGCTGGCCAGCAAGAGCTTTCAGTGCTAGCCCCTTTGGTGTGGGAGCAGTGGCTGGACGTTTCGAATTTCGGAGCTGGGCTGTGGCTGTGCTGAGAAGGAACGTCCCCACTGTGCTGTGGCTAGGAAGCTCAGAGCGCCAGTGCTTGTGGGGCTGTGGAAGGGCTGCCTAGGGCAGGTGATGGCCAGCAAGAGCTTTCAGTGCTAGCCCCTTTGGTGTGGGAGCAGTGGCTGGACGTTTTGAATTTGGGAGCTGGGCTGTGGCTGTGCCGAGAAGGAACGTCCCCACTGTGCTGTGGCTAGGAAGCTCAGAGCGCCAGTGCTTGTGGGGCTGTGGAAGGGCTGCCTAGGGCAGGTGATGGCCAGCAAGAGCTTTCAGTGCTAGCCCCTTTGGTGTGGGAGCAGTGGCTGGACGTTACGAATTTGGGAGCTGGGCTGTGGCTGTGCCGAGAAGGAACGTCCCCACTGTGCTGTGGCTAGGAAGCGCAGAGCGCCAGGGCTTGTGGGGCTGTGGAAGGGCTGCCTAGGGCAGGTGCTGGCCAGCAAGAGCTTTCAGTGCTAGCCCCTTTGGTGAGGGAGCAGTGGCTGGACGTTTTGAATTTCGGAGCTGGGCTGTGGCTGTGCCGAGAAGGAACGTCCCCACTGTGCTGTGGCTAGGAAGCTCAGAGCGCCAGTGCTTGTGGGGCTGTGGAAGGGCTGCCTAGGGCAGGTGATGGCCAGCAAGAGCTTTCAGTGCTAGCCCCTTTGGTGTGGGAGCAGTGGCTGGACGTTTTGAATTTGGGAGCTGGGCTGTGGCTGTGCCGAGAAGGAACGTCCCCACTGTGCTGTGGCTAGGAAGCTCAGAGCGCCAGTGCTTGTGGGGCTGTGGAAGGGCTGCCTAGGGCAGGTGCTGGCCAGCAAGAGCTTTCAGTGCTAGCCCCTTTGGTGTGGGAGCAGTGGCTGGACGTTTTGAATTTGGGAGCTGGGCTGTGGCTGTGCAGAGAAGGAACGTCCCCACTGTGCTGTGGCTAGGAAGCTCAGAGCGCCAGTGCTTGTGGGGCTGTGGAAGGGCTGCCTAGGGCAGGTGATGGCCAGCAAGAGCTTTCAGTGCTAGCCCCTTTGGTGTGGGAGCAGTGGCTGGACGTTTTGAATTTGGGAGCTGGGCTGTGGCTGTGCTGAGAAGGAACGTCCCCACTGTGCTGTGGCTAGGAAGCTCAGAGCGCCAGTGCTTGTGGGGCTGTGGAAGGGCTGCCTAGGGCAGGTGATGGCCAGCAAGAGCTTTCAGTGCTAGCCCCTTTGGTGTGGGAGCAGTGGCTGGACGTTTTGAATTTCGGAGCTGGGCTGTGGCTGTGCTGAGAAGGAACGTCCCCACTGTGCTGTGGCTAGGAAGCTCAGAGCGCCAGTGCTTGTGGGGCTGTGGAAGGGCTGCCTAGGGCAGGTGCTGGCCAGCAAGAGCTTTCAGTGCTAGCCCCTTTGGTGTGGGAGCAGTGGCTGGACGTTTTGAATTTCGGAGCTGGGCTGTGGCTGTGCCGAGAAGGAACGTCCCCACTGTGCTGTGGCTAGGAAGCTCAGAGCGCCAGTGCTTGTGGGGCTGTGGAAGGGCTGCCTAGGGCAGGTGCTGGCCAGCAAGAGCTTTCAGTGCTAGCCCCTTTGGTGTGGGAGCAGTGGCTGGACGTTTTGAATTTGGGAGCTGGGCTGTGGCTGTGCTGAGAAGGAACGTCCCCACTGTGCTGTGGCTAGGAAGCTGAGAGCGCCAGTGCTTGTGGGGCTGTGGAAGGGCTGCCTAGGGCAGGTGATGGCCAGCAAGAGCTTTCAGTGCTAGCCCCTTTGGTGTGGGAGCAGTGGCTGGACGTTTTGAATTTGGGAGCTGGGCTGTGGCTGTGCCGAGAAGGAACGTCCCCACTGTGCTGTGGCCAGGAAGCTCAGAGCGCCAGTGCTTGTGGGGCTGTGGAAGGGCTGCCTAGGGCAGGTGCTGGCCAGCAAGAGCTTTCAGTGCTAGCCCCTTTGGTGTGGGAGCAGTGGCTGGACGTTTTGAATTTCGGATCTGGGCTGTGGCTGTGCCGAGAAGGAACGTCCCCACTGTGCTGTGGCTAGGAAGCGCAGAGCGCCAGTGCTTGTGGGGCTGTGGAAGGGCTGCCTAGGGCGGGTGCTGGCCAGCAAGAGCTTTCAGTGCTAGCCCCTTTGGTGTGGGAGCAGTGGCTGGACGTTTTGAATTTCGGAGCTGGGCTGTGGCTGTGCCGAGAAGGAACGTCCCCACTGTGCTGTGGCTAGGAAGCTCAGAGCGCCAGTGCTTGTGGGGCTGTGGAAGGGCTGCCTAGGGCAGGTGATGGCCAGCAAGAGCTTTCAGTGCTAGCCCCTTTGGTGTGGGAGCAGTGGCTGGACGTTTTGAATTTGGGAGCTGGGCTCTGGCTCTGCCGAGAAGGAACGTCCCCACTGTGCTGTGGCTAGGAAGCTCAGAGCGCCAGTGCTTGTGGGGCTGTGGAAGGGCTGCCTAGGGCAGGTGCTGGCCAGCAAGAGCTTTCAGTGCTAGCCCCTTTGGTGTGGGAGCAGTGGCTGGACGTTTCGAATTTCGGAGCTGGGCTGTGGCTGTGCCGAGAAGGAACGTCCCCACTGTGCTGTGGCCAGGAAGCTCAGAGCGCCAGTGCTTGTGGGGCTGTGGAAGGGCTGCCTAGGGAAGGTGATGGCCAGCAAGAGCTTTCAGTGCTAGCCTCTTTGGTGTGGGAGCAGTGGCTGGACGTTTTGAATTTGGGAGCTGGGCTGTCGCTGTGCCGAGAAGGAACGTCCCCACTGTGCTGTGGCTAGGAAGCTCAGAGCGCCAGTGCTTGTGGGGCTGTGGAAGGGCTGCCTAGGGCAGGTGCTGGCCAGCAAGAGCTTTCAGTGCTAGCCCCTTTGGTGTGGGAGCAGTGGCTGGACGTTTTGAATTTGGGAGCTGGGCTGTGGCTGTGCCGAGAAGGAACGTCCCCACTGTGCTGTGGCTAGGAAGCTCAGAGAGCCAGTGCTTGTGGGGCTGTGGAAGGGCTGCCTAGGGCAGGTGATGGCCAGCAAGAGCTTTCAGTGCTAGCCCCTTTGGTGTGGGAGCAGTGGCTGGACGTTTCGAATTTGGGAGCTGGGCTGTGGCTGTGCTGAGAAGGAACGTCCCCACTGTGCTGTGGACAGGAAGCTCAGAGCGCCAGTGCTTGTGGGGCTGTGGAAGGGCTGCCTAGGGCGGGTGATGGCCAGCAAGAGCTTTCAGTGCTAGCCCCTTTGGTGTGGGAGCAGTGGCTGGACGTTTTGAATTTCGGAGCTGGGCTGTGGCTGTGCTGAGAAGGAACGTCCCCACTGTGCTGTGGCTAGGAAGCTCAGAGCGCCAGTGCTTGTGGGGCTGTGGAAGGGCTGCCTAGGGAAGGTGATGGCCAGCAAGAGCTTTCAGTGCTAGCCCCTTTGGTGTGGGAGCAGTGGCTGGACGTTTTGAATTTCGGAGCTGGGCTGTGGCTGTGCCGAGAAGGAACGTCCCCACTGTGCTGTGGCTAGGAAGCGCAGAGCGCCAGTGCTTGTGGGGCTGTGGAAGGGCTGCCTAGGGCAGGTGCTGGCCAGCAAGAGCTTTCAGTGCTAGCCCCTTTGGTGTGGGAGCAGTGGCTGGACGTTTTGAATTTCGGAGCTGGGCTGTGGCTGTGCTGAGAAGGAACGTCCCCACTGTGCTGTGGCTAGGAAGCTGAGAGCGCCAGTGCTTGTGGGGCTGTGGAAGGGCTGCCTAGGGCAGGTGATGGCCAGCAAGAGCTTTCAGTGCTAGCCCCTTTGGTGTGGGAGCAGTGGCTGGACGTTTTGAATTTCGAATCTGGGCTATGGCTGTGCCGAGAAGGAACATCCCCACTGTGCTGTGGCTAGGAAGCGCAGAGCGCCAGTGCTTGTGGGGCTGTGGAAGGGCTGCCTAGGGCAGGTGATGGCCAGCAAGAGCTTTCAGTGCTAGCCCCTTTGGTGTGGGAGCAGTGGCTGGACGTTTTGAATTTCGGAGCGGGGCTGTGGCTGTGCCGAGAAGGAACGTCCCCACTGTGCTGTGGCTAGGAAGCTCAGAGCGCCAGTGCTTGTGGGGCTGTGGAAGGGCTGCCTAGGGCAGGTGCTGGCCAGCAAGAGCTTTCAGTGCTAGCCCCTTTGGTGTGGGAGCAGTGGCTGGACGTTTTGAATTTGGGAGCTGGGCTGTGGCTGTGCCGAGAAGGAACGTCCCCACTGTGCTGTGGCTAGGAAGCTCAGAGCGCCAGTGCTTGTGGGGCTGTGGAAGGGCTGCCTAGGGCAGGTGCTCGCCAGCAAGAGCTTTCAGTGCTAGCCCCTTTCGTGTGGGAGCAGTGGCTGGATGTTTTGAATTTCGGAGCGGGGCTGTGGCTGTGCCGAGAAGGAACGTCCCCACTGTGCTGTGGCTAGGAAGCTCAGAGCGCCAGTGCTTGTGGGGCTGTGGAAGGGCTGCCTAGGGCAGGTGATGGCCAGCAAGAGCTTTCAGTGCTAGCCCCATTGGTGTGGGAGCAGTGGCTGGACGTTTCGAATTTGGGAGCTGGGCTGTGGCTGTGCTGAGAAGGAACGTCCCCACTGTGCTGTGGCTAGGAAGCTCAGAGCGCCAGTGCTTGTGGGGCTGTGGAAGGGCTGCCTAGGGCAGGTGATGGCCAGCAAGAGCTTTCAGTGCTAGCCCCTTTCGTGTAGGAGCAGTGGCTGGACGTTTTGAATTTGGGAGCTGGGCTCTGGCTGTGCTGAGAAGGAACGTCCCCACTGTGCTGTGGCTAGGAAGCTCAGAGCGCCAGTGCTTGTGGGGCTGTGGAAGGGCTGCCTAGGGCAGGTGCTGGCCAGCAAGAGCTTTCAGTGCTAGCCCCTTTGGTGTGGGAGCAGTGGCTGGACGTTTTGAATTTGGGAGCTGGGCTGTGGCTGTGCCGAGAAGGAACGTCCCCACTGTGCTGTGGCTAGGAAGCTCAGAGCGCCAGTGCTTGTGGGGCTGTGGAAGGGCTGCCTAGGGCAGGTGCTGGCCAGCAAGAGCTTTCAGTGCTAGCCCCTTTGGTGTGGGAGCAGTGGCTGGACGTTTCGAATTTCGGAACTGGGCTGTGGCTGTGCTGAGAAGGAACGTCCCCACTGTGCTGTGGCTAGGAAGCTCAGAGCGCCAGTGCTTGTGGGGCTGTGGAAGGGCTGCCTAGGGCAGGTGCTGGCCAGCAAGAGCTCTCAGTGCTAGCCCCTTTGGTGTGGGAGCAGTGGCTGGAGGTTTCCAACTTGGGAGCTGGGCTGTGGCTGTGCCGAGAAGGAACGTCCCCACTGTGCTGTGGCTAGGAAGCTCAGAGCGCCAGTGCTTGTGGGGCTGTGGAAGGGCTGCCTAGGGCAGGTGCTGGCCAGCAAGAGCTTTCAGTGCTAGCCCCTTTCGTGTGGGAGCAGTGGCTGGACGTTTTGAATTTGGGAGCTGGGCTGTGGCTGTGCTGAGAAGGAACGTCCCCACTGTGCTGTGGCTAGGAAGCTGAGAGCGCCAGTGCTTGTGGGGCTGTGGAAGGGCTGCCTAGGGCAGGTGATGGCCAGCAAGAGCTTTCAGTGCTAGCCCCTTTGGTGTGGGAGCAGTGGCTGGACGTTTTGAATTTCGGAGCTGGGCTGTGGCTGTGCCGAGAAGGAACGTCCCCACTGTGCTGTGGCTAGGAAGCTCAGAGAGCCAGTGCTTGTGGGGCTGTGGAAGGGCTGCCTAGGGAAGGTGATGGCCAGCAAGAGCTTTCAGTGCTAGCCCCTTTGGTGTGGGAGCAGCGGCTGGACGTTTTGAATTTCGGAGCTGGGCTGTGGCTGTGCCGAGAAGGAACGTCCCCACTGTGCTGTGGCTAGGAAGCTCAGAGCGCCAGTGCTTGTGGGGCTGTGGAAGGGCTGCCTAGGGCAGGTGCTGGCCAGCAAGAGCTTTCAGTGCTAGCCCCTTTCGTGTGGGAGCAGTGGCTGGACGTTTTGAATTTGGGAGCTGGGCTGTGGCTGTGCCGAGAAGGAACGTCCCCACTGTGCTGTGGCTAGGAAGCTGAGAGCGCCAGTGCTTGTGGGGCTGTGGAAGGGCTGCCTAGGGCAGGTGATGGCCAGCAAGAGCTTTCAGTGCTAGCCCCTTTGGTGTGGGAGCAGTGGCTGGACGTTTTGAATTTCGGAGCTGGGCTGTGGCTGTGCCGAGAAGGAACGTCCCCACTGTGCTGTGGCTAGGAAGCTCAGAGAGCCAGTGCTTGTGGGGCTGTGGAAGGGCTGCCTAGGGAAGGTGATGGCCAGCAAGAGCTTTCAGTGCTAGCCCCTTTGGTGTGGGAGCAGCGGCTGGACGTTTTGAATTTCGGAGCTGGGCTGTGGCTGTGCCGAGAAGGAACGTCCCCACTGTGCTGTGGCTAGGAAGCTCAGAGCGCCAGTGCTTGTGGGGCTGTGGAAGGGCTGCCTAGGGCAGGTGCTGGCCAGCAAGAGCTTTCAGTGCTAGCCCCTTTGGTGTGGGAGCAGTGGCTGGACGTTTTGAATTTCGGATCTGGGCTGTGGCTGTGCCGAGAAGGAACGTCCCCACTGTGCTGTGGCTAGGAAGCTCAGAGCGCCAGTGCTTGTGGGGCTGTGGAAGGGCTGCCTAGGGCAGGTGCTGGCCAGCAAGAGCTTTCAGTGCTAGCCCCTTTGGTGTGGGAGCAGTGGCTGGACGTTTTGAATTTGGGAGCTGGGCTGTGGCTGTGCCGAGAAGGAACGTCCCCACTGTGCTGTGGCTAGGAAGCTCAGAGCGCCAGTGCTTGTGGGGCTGTGGAAGGGCTGCCTAGGGCAGGTGCTGGCCAGCAAGAGCTTTCAGTGCTAGCCCCTTTGGTGTGGGAGCAGTGGCTGGACGTTTCGAATTTCGGAGCTGGGCTGTGGCTGTGCTGAGAAGGAACGTCCCCACTGTGCTGTGGCTAGGAAGCTCAGAGCGCCAGTGCTTGTGGGGCTGTGGAAGGGCTGCCTAGGGCAGGTGCTGGCCAGCAAGAGCTTTCAGTGCTAGCCCCTTTGGTGTGGGAGCAGTGGCTGGACGTTTTGAATTTCGGATCTGGGCTGTGGCTGTGCCGAGAAGGAACGTCCCCACTGTGCTGTGGCTAGGAAGCGCAGAGCGCCAGTGCTTGTGGGGCTGTGGAAGGGCTGCCTAGGGCGGGTGCTGGCCAGCAAGAGCTTTCAGTGCTAGCCCCTTTGGTGTGGGAGCAGTGGCTGGACGTTTTGAATTTCGGAGCTGGGCTGTGGCTGTGCCGAGAAGGAACGTCCCCACTGTGCTGTGGCTAGGAAGCTCAGAGCGCCAGTGCTTGTGGGGCTGTGGAAGGGCTGCCTAGGGCAGGTGATGGCCAGCAAGAGCTTTCAGTGCTAGCCCCTTTGGTGTGGGAGCAGTGGCTGGACGTTTTGAATTTGGGAGCTGGGCTCTGGCTCTGCCGAGAAGGAACGTCCCCACTGTGCTGTGGCTAGGAAGCTCAGAGCGCCAGTGCTTGTGGGGCTGTGGAAGGGCTGCCTAGGGCAGGTGCTGGCCAGCAAGAGCTTTCAGTGCTAGCCCCTTTGGTGTGGGAGCAGTGGCTGGACGTTTCGAATTTCGGAGCTGGGCTGTGGCTGTGCCGAGAAGGAACGTCCCCACTGTGCTGTGGCCAGGAAGCTCAGAGCGCCAGTGCTTGTGGGGCTGTGGAAGGGCTGCCTAGGGCAGGTGATGGCCAGCAAGAGCTTTCAGTGCTAGCCTCTTTGGTGTGGGAGCAGTGGCTGGACGTTTTGAATTTGGGAGCTGGGCTGTCGCTGTGCCGAGAAGGAACGTCCCCACTGTGCTGTGGCTAGGAAGCTCAGAGCGCCAGTGCTTGTGGGGCTGTGGAAGGGCTGCCTAGGGCAGGTGCTGGCCAGCAAGAGCTTTCAGTGCTAGCCCCTTTGGTGTGGGAGCAGTGGCTGGACGTTTTGAATTTGGGAGCTGGGCTGTGGCTGTGCCGAGAAGGAACGTCCCCACTGTGCTGTGGCTAGGAAGCTCAGAGAGCCAGTGCTTGTGGGGCTGTGGAAGGGCTGCCTAGGGCAGGTGATGGCCAGCAAGAGCTTTCAGTGCTAGCCCCTTTGGTGTGGGAGCAGTGGCTGGACGTTTCGAATTTGGGAGCTGGGCTGTGGCTGTGCTGAGAAGGAACGTCCCCACTGTGCTGTGGACAGGAAGCTCAGAGCGCCAGTGCTTGTGGGGCTGTGGAAGGGCTGCCTAGGGAAGGTGATGGCCAGCAAGAGCTTTCAGTGCTAGCCCCTTTGGTGTGGGAGCAGTGGCTGGACGTTTTGAATTTCGGAGCTGGGCTGTGGCTGTGCCGAGAAGGAACGTCCCCACTGTGCTGTGGCTAGGAAGCGCAGAGCGCCAGTGCTTGTGGGGCTGTGGAAGGGCTGCCTAGGGCAGGTGCTGGCCAGCAAGAGCTTTCAGTGCTAGCCCCTTTGGTGTGGGAGCAGTGGCTGGACGTTTTGAATTTCGGAGCTGGGCTGTGGCTGTGCTGAGAAGGAACGTCCCCACTGTGCTGTGGCTAGGAAGCTGAGAGCGCCAGTGCTTGTGGGGCTGTGGAAGGGCTGCCTAGGGCAGGTGATGGCCAGCAAAAGCTTTCAGTGCTAGCCCCTTTGGTGTGGGAGCAGTGGCTGGACGTTTTGAATTTCGAATCTGGGCTGTAGCTGTGCCGAGAAGGAACATCCCCACTGTGCTGTGGCTAGGAAGCGCAGAGCGCCAGTGCTTGTGGGGCTGTGGAAGGGCTGCCTAGGGCAGGTGATGGCCAGCAAGAGCTTTCAGTGCTAGCCCCTTTGGTGTGGGAGCAGTGGCTG
The DNA here is from genome assembly GCF_965638725.1 of Aptenodytes patagonicus. Classification (NCBI taxonomy): domain Eukaryota; kingdom Metazoa; phylum Chordata; class Aves; order Sphenisciformes; family Spheniscidae; genus Aptenodytes; species Aptenodytes patagonicus. The sequence goes on along the minus strand of NW_027471996.1, from coordinate 1,026,075 downwards.
GACGTTTTGAATTTCGGAGCGGGGCTGTGGCTGTGCCGAGAAGGAACGTCCCCACTGTGCTGTGGCTAGGAAGCTCAGAGCGCCAGTGCTTGTGGGGCTGTGGAAGGGCTGCCTAGGGCAGGTGCTGGCCAGCAAGAGCTTTCAGTGCTAGCCCCTTTGGTGTGGGAGCAGTGGCTGGACGTTTTGAATTTGGGAGCTGGGCTGTGGCTGTGCCGAGAAGGAACGTCCCCACTGTGCTGTGGCTAGGAAGCTCAGAGCGCCAGTGCTTGTGGGGCTGTGGAAGGGCTGCCTAGGGCAGGTGCTCGCCAGCAAGAGCTTTCAGTGCTAGCCCCTTTCGTGTGGGAGCAGTGGCTGGATGTTTTGAATTTCGGAGCGGGGCTGTGGCTGTGCCGAGAAGGAACGTCCCCACTGTGCTGTGGCTAGGAAGCTCAGAGCGCCAGTGCTTGTGGGGCTGTGGAAGGGCTGCCTAGGGCAGGTGATGGCCAGCAAGAGCTTTCAGTGCTAGCCCCTTTGGTGTGGGAGCAGTGGCTGGACGTTTTGAATTTCGGAGCTGGGCTGTGGCTGTGCCGAGAAGGAACGTCCCCACTGTGCTGTGGCTAGGAAGCTCAGAGCGCCAGTGCTTGTGGGGCTGTGGAAGGGCTGCCTAGGGCAGGTGATGGCCAGCAAGAGCTTTCAGTGCTAGCCCCATTGGTGTGGGAGCAGTGGCTGGACGTTTCGAATTTGGGAGCTGGGCTGTGGCTGTGCTGAGAAGGAACGTCCCCACTGTGCTGTGGCTAGGAAGCTCAGAGCGCCAGTGCTTGTGGGGCTGTGGAAGGGCTGCCTAGGGCAGGTGATGGCCAGCAAGAGCTTTCAGTGCTAGCCCCTTTCGTGTAGGAGCAGTGGCTGGACGTTTTGAATTTGGGAGCTGGGCTCTGGCTGTGCTGAGAAGGAACGTCCCCACTGTGCTGTGGCTAGGAAGCTCAGAGCGCCAGTGCTTGTGGGGCTGTGGAAGGGCTGCCTAGGGCAGGTGCTGGCCAGCAAGAGCTTTCAGTGCTAGCCCCTTTGGTGTGGGAGCAGTGGCTGGACGTTTTGAATTTGGGAGCTGGGCTGTGGCTGTGCCGAGAAGGAACGTCCCCACTGTGCTGTGGCTAGGAAGCTCAGAGCGCCAGTGCTTGTGGGGCTGTGGAAGGGCTGCCTAGGGCAGGTGCTGGCCAGCAAGAGCTTTCAGTGCTAGCCCCTTTGGTGTGGGAGCAGTGGCTGGACGTTTCGAATTTCGGAACTGGGCTGTGGCTGTGCTGAGAAGGAACGTCCCCACTGTGCTGTGGCTAGGAAGCTCAGAGCGCCAGTGCTTGTGGGGCTGTGGAAGGGCTGCCTAGGGCAGGTGCTGGCCAGCAAGAGCTCTCAGTGCTAGCCCCTTTGGTGTGGGAGCAGTGGCTGGAGGTTTCCAACTTGGGAGCTGGGCTGTGGCTGTGCCGAGAAGGAACGTCCCCACTGTGCTGTGGCTAGGAAGCTCAGAGCGCCAGTGCTTGTGGGGCTGTGGAAGGGCTGCCTAGGGCAGGTGATGGCCAGCAAGAGCTTTCAGTGCTAGCCCCTTTGGTGTGGGAGCAGTGGCTGGACGTTTTGAATTTGGGAGCTGGGCTGTGGCTGTGCTGAGAAGGAACGTCCCCACTGTGCTGTGGCTAGGAAGCTGAGAGCGCCAGTGCTTGTGGGGCTGTGGAAGGGCTGCCTAGGGCAGGTGATGGCCAGCAAGAGCTTTCAGTGCTAGCCCCTTTGGTGTGGGAGCAGTGGCTGGACGTTTTGAATTTCGGAGCTGGGCTGTGGCTGTGCCGAGAAGGAACGTCCCCACTGTGCTGTGGCTAGGAAGCTCAGAGCGCCAGTGCTTGTGGGGCTGTGGAAGGGCTGCCTAGGGAAGGTGCTGGCCAGCAAGAGCTTTCAGTGCTAGCCCCTTTGGTGTGGGAGCAGCGGCTGGACGTTTTGAATTTCGGAGCTGGGCTGTGGCTGTGCCGAGAAGGAACGTCCCCACTGTGCTGTGGCTAGGAAGCTCAGAGCGCCAGTGCTTGTGGGGCTGTGGAAGGGCTGCCTAGGGCAGGTGATGGCCAGCAAGAGCTTTCAGTGCTAGCCCCTTTGGTGTGGGAGCAGTGGCTGGACGTTTTGAATTTCGGAGCTGGGCTGTGGCTGTGCCGAGAAGGAACGTCCCCACTGTGCTGTGGCTAGGAAGCTCAGAGCGCCAGTGCTTGTGGGGCTGTGGAAGGGCTGCCTAGGGCAGGTGCTGGCCAGCAAGAGCTTTCAGTGCTAGCCCCTTTGGTGTGGGAGCAGTGGCTGGACGTTTTGAATTTGGGAGCTGGGCTGTGGCTGTGCCGAGAAGGAACGTCCCCACTGTGCTGTGGCTAGGAAGCTCAGAGCGCCAGTGCTTGTGGGGCTGTGGAAGGGCTGCCTAGGGCAGGTGATGGCCAGCAAGAGCTTTCAGTGCTAGCCCCTTTGGTGTGGGAGCAGTGGCTGGACGTTACGAATTTGGGAGCTGGGCTGTGGCTGTGCCGAGAAGGAACGTCCCCACTGTGCTGTGGCTAGGAAGCTCAGAGCGCCAGTGCTTGTGGGGCTGTGGAAGGGCTGCCTAGGGCAGGTGCTGGCCAGCAAGAGCTTTCAGTACTAGCCCCTTTGGTGTGGGAGCAGTGGCTGGACGTTTTGAATTTGGGAGCTGGGCTGTGGCTGTGCCGAGAAGGAACGTCCCCACTGTGCTGTGGCTAGGAAGCTCAGAGCGCCAGTGCTTGTGGGGCTGTGGAAGGGCTGCCTAGGGCAGGTGATGGCCAGCAAGAGCTTTCAGTGCTAGCCCCTTTGGTGTGGGAGCAGTGGCTGGACGTTACGAATTTGGGAGCTGGGCTGTGGCTGTGCCGAGAAGGAACGTCCCCACTGTGCTGTGGCTAGGAAGCTCAGAGCGCCAGTGCTTGTGGGGCTGTGGAAGGGCTGCCTAGGGCAGGTGATGGCCAGCAAGAGCTTTCAGTGCTAGCCCCTTTGGTGTGGGAGCAGTGGCTGGACGTTTTGAATTTCGGAGCTGGGCTGTGGCTGTGCCGAGAAGGAACGTCCCCACTGTGCTGTGGCCAGGAAGCTCAGAGCGCCAGTGCTTGTGGGGCTGTGGAAGGGCTGCCTAGGGCAGGTGATGGCCAGCAAGAGCTTTCAGTGCTAGCCCCTTTGGTGTGGGAGCAGTGGCTGGACGTTACGAATTTGGGAGCTGGGCTGTGGCTGTGCCGAGAAGGAACGTCCCCACTGTGCTGTGGCTAGGAAGCTCAGAGCGCCAGTGCTTGTGGGGCTGTGGAAGGGCTGCCTAGGGCAGGTGCTGGCCAGCAAGAGCTTTCAGTACTAGCCCCTTTGGTGTGGGAGCAGTGGCTGGACGTTTTGAATTTGGGAGCTGGGCTGTGGCTGTGCCGAGAAGGAACGTCCCCACTGTGCTGTGGCTAGGAAGCTCAGAGCGCCAGTGCTTGTGGGGCTGTGGAAGGGCTGCCTAGGGCAGGTGATGGCCAGCAAGAGCTTTCAGTGCTAGCCCCTTTGGTGTGGGAGCAGTGGCTGGACGTTACGAATTTGGGAGCTGGGCTGTGGCTGTGCCGAGAAGGAACGTCCCCACTGTGCTGTGGCTAGGAAGCTCAGAGCGCCAGTGCTTGTGGGGCTGTGGAAGGGCTGCCTAGGGCAGGTGATGGCCAGCAAGAGCTTTCAGTACTAGCCCCTTTGGTGTGGGAGCAGTGGCTGGACGTTTCGAATTTCGGAGCTGGGCTGTGGCTGTGCCGAGAAGGAACGTCCCCACTGTGCTGTGGCTAGGAAGCTCAGAGCGCCAGTGCTTGTGGGGCTGTGGAAGGGCTGCCTAGGGCAGGTGATGGCCAGCAAGAGCTTTCAGTGCTAGCCCCTTTGGTGTGGGAGCAGTGGCTGGACGTTTTGAATTTGGGAGCTGGGCTGTGGCTGTGCCGAGAAGGAACGTCCCCACTGTGCTGTGGCTAGGAAGCTCAGAGCGCCAGTGCTTGTGGGGCTGTGGAAGGGCTGCCTAGGGCAGGTGATGGCCAGCAAGAGCTTTCAGTGCTAGCCCCTTTGGTGTGGGAGCAGTGGCTGGACGTTTCGAATTTGGGAGCTGGGCTGTGGCTGTGCCGAGAAGGAACGTCCCCACTGTGCTGTGGACAGGAAGCTCAGAGCGCCAGTGCTTGTGGGGCTGTGGAAGGGCTGCCTAGGGCAGGTGCTGGCCAGCAAGAGCTTTCAGTGCTAGCCCCTTTGGTGTGGGAGCAGTGGCTGGACGTTTTGAATTTGGGAGCTGGGCTGTGGCTGTGCCGAGAAGGAACGTCCCCACTGTGCTGTGGCTAGGAAGCTCAGAGCGCCAGTGCTTGTGGGGCTGTGGAAGGGCTGCCTAGGGCAGGTGCTGGCCAGCAAGAGCTTTCAGTGCTAGCCCCTTTGGTGTGGGAGCAGTGGCTGGACGTTTTGAATTTGGGAGCTGGGCTGTGGCTGTGCCGAGAAGGAACGTCCCCACTGTGCTGTGGCTAGGAAGCTCAGAGAGCCAGTGCTTGTGGGGCTGTGGAAGGGCTGCCTAGGGCAGGTGATGGCCAGCAAGAGCTTTCAGTGCTAGCCCCTTTGGTGTGGGAGCAGTGGCTGGACGTTTCGAATTTGGGAGCTGGGCTGTGGCTGTGCTGAGAAGGAACGTCCCCACTGTGCTGTGGACAGGAAGCTCAGAGCGCCAGTGCTTGTGGGGCTGTGGAAGGGCTGCCTAGGGAAGGTGATGGCCAGCAAGAGCTTTCAGTGCTAGCCCCTTTGGTGTGGGAGCAGTGGCTGGACGTTTTGAATTTCGGAGCTGGGCTGTGGCTGTGCCGAGAAGGAACGTCCCCACTGTGCTGTGGCTAGGAAGCGCAGAGCGCCAGTGCTTGTGGGGCTGTGGAAGGGCTGCCTAGGGCAGGTGCTGGCCAGCAAGAGCTTTCAGTGCTAGCCCCTTTGGTGTGGGAGCAGTGGCTGGACGTTTTGAATTTCGGAGCTGGGCTGTGGCTGTGCTGAGAAGGAACGTCCCCACTGTGCTGTGGCTAGGAAGCTGAGAGCGCCAGTGCTTGTGGGGCTGTGGAAGGGCTGCCTAGGGCAGGTGATGGCCAGCAAGAGCTTTCAGTGCTAGCCCCTTTGGTGTGGGAGCAGTGGCTGGACGTTTTGAATTTCGAATCTGGGCTATGGCTGTGCCGAGAAGGAACATCCCCACTGTGCTGTGGCTAGGAAGCGCAGAGCGCCAGTGCTTGTGGGGCTGTGGAAGGGCTGCCTAGGGCAGGTGATGGCCAGCAAGAGCTTTCAGTGCTAGCCCCTTTGGTGTGGGAGCAGTGGCTGGACGTTTTGAATTTCGGAGCGGGGCTGTGGCTGTGCCGAGAAGGAACGTCCCCACTGTGCTGTGGCTAGGAAGCTCAGAGCGCCAGTGCTTGTGGGGCTGTGGAAGGGCTGCCTAGGGCAGGTGCTGGCCAGCAAGAGCTTTCAGTGCTAGCCCCTTTGGTGTGGGAGCAGTGGCTGGACGTTTTGAATTTGGGAGCTGGGCTGTGGCTGTGCCGAGAAGGAACGTCCCCACTGTGCTGTGGCTAGGAAGCTCAGAGCGCCAGTGCTTGTGGGGCTGTGGAAGGGCTGCCTAGGGCAGGTGCTCGCCAGCAAGAGCTTTCAGTGCTAGCCCCTTTCGTGTGGGAGCAGTGGCTGGATGTTTTGAATTTCGGAGCGGGGCTGTGGCTGTGCCGAGAAGGAACGTCCCCACTGTGCTGTGGCTAGGAAGCTCAGAGCGCCAGTGCTTGTGGGGCTGTGGAAGGGCTGCCTAGGGCAGGTGATGGCCAGCAAGAGCTTTCAGTGCTAGCCCCATTGGTGTGGGAGCAGTGGCTGGACGTTTCGAATTTGGGAGCTGGGCTGTGGCTGTGCTGAGAAGGAACGTCCCCACTGTGCTGTGGCTAGGAAGCTCAGAGCGCCAGTGCTTGTGGGGCTGTGGAAGGGCTGCCTAGGGCAGGTGATGGCCAGCAAGAGCTTTCAGTGCTAGCCCCTTTCGTGTAGGAGCAGTGGCTGGACGTTTTGAATTTGGGAGCTGGGCTCTGGCTGTGCTGAGAAGGAACGTCCCCACTGTGCTGTGGCTAGGAAGCTCAGAGCGCCAGTGCTTGTGGGGCTGTGGAAGGGCTGCCTAGGGCAGGTGCTGGCCAGCAAGAGCTTTCAGTGCTAGCCCCTTTGGTGTGGGAGCAGTGGCTGGACGTTTTGAATTTGGGAGCTGGGCTGTGGCTGTGCCGAGAAGGAACGTCCCCACTGTGCTGTGGCTAGGAAGCTCAGAGCGCCAGTGCTTGTGGGGCTGTGGAAGGGCTGCCTAGGGCAGGTGCTGGCCAGCAAGAGCTTTCAGTGCTAGCCCCTTTGGTGTGGGAGCAGTGGCTGGACGTTTCGAATTTCGGAACTGGGCTGTGGCTGTGCTGAGAAGGAACGTCCCCACTGTGCTGTGGCTAGGAAGCTCAGAGCGCCAGTGCTTGTGGGGCTGTGGAAGGGCTGCCTAGGGCAGGTGCTGGCCAGCAAGAGCTCTCAGTGCTAGCCCCTTTGGTGTGGGAGCAGTGGCTGGAGGTTTCCAACTTGGGAGCTGGGCTGTGGCTGTGCCGAGAAGGAACGTCCCCACTGTGCTGTGGCTAGGAAGCTCAGAGCGCCAGTGCTTGTGGGGCTGTGGAAGGGCTGCCTAGGGCAGGTGCTGGCCAGCAAGAGCTTTCAGTGCTAGCCCCTTTCGTGTGGGAGCAGTGGCTGGACGTTTTGAATTTGGGAGCTGGGCTGTGGCTGTGCTGAGAAGGAACGTCCCCACTGTGCTGTGGCTAGGAAGCTGAGAGCGCCAGTGCTTGTGGGGCTGTGGAAGGGCTGCCTAGGGCAGGTGATGGCCAGCAAGAGCTTTCAGTGCTAGCCCCTTTGGTGTGGGAGCAGTGGCTGGACGTTTTGAATTTCGGAGCTGGGCTGTGGCTGTGCCGAGAAGGAACGTCCCCACTGTGCTGTGGCTAGGAAGCTCAGAGAGCCAGTGCTTGTGGGGCTGTGGAAGGGCTGCCTAGGGAAGGTGATGGCCAGCAAGAGCTTTCAGTGCTAGCCCCTTTGGTGTGGGAGCAGCGGCTGGACGTTTTGAATTTCGGAGCTGGGCTGTGGCTGTGCCGAGAAGGAACGTCCCCACTGTGCTGTGGCTAGGAAGCTCAGAGCGCCAGTGCTTGTGGGGCTGTGGAAGGGCTGCCTAGGGCAGGTGCTGGCCAGCAAGAGCTTTCAGTGCTAGCCCCTTTCGTGTGGGAGCAGTGGCTGGACGTTTTGAATTTGGGAGCTGGGCTGTGGCTGTGCCGAGAAGGAACGTCCCCACTGTGCTGTGGCTAGGAAGCTGAGAGCGCCAGTGCTTGTGGGGCTGTGGAAGGGCTGCCTAGGGCAGGTGATGGCCAGCAAGAGCTTTCAGTGCTAGCCCCTTTGGTGTGGGAGCAGTGGCTGGACGTTTTGAATTTCGGAGCTGGGCTGTGGCTGTGCCGAGAAGGAACGTCCCCACTGTGCTGTGGCTAGGAAGCTCAGAGAGCCAGTGCTTGTGGGGCTGTGGAAGGGCTGCCTAGGGAAGGTGATGGCCAGCAAGAGCTTTCAGTGCTAGCCCCTTTGGTGTGGGAGCAGCGGCTGGACGTTTTGAATTTCGGAGCTGGGCTGTGGCTGTGCCGAGAAGGAACGTCCCCACTGTGCTGTGGCTAGGAAGCTCAGAGCGCCAGTGCTTGTGGGGCTGTGGAAGGGCTGCCTAGGGCAGGTGCTGGCCAGCAAGAGCTTTCAGTGCTAGCCCCTTTGGTGTGGGAGCAGTGGCTGGACGTTTTGAATTTCGGATCTGGGCTGTGGCTGTGCCGAGAAGGAACGTCCCCACTGTGCTGTGGCTAGGAAGCTCAGAGCGCCAGTGCTTGTGGGGCTGTGGAAGGGCTGCCTAGGGCAGGTGCTGGCCAGCAAGAGCTTTCAGTGCTAGCCCCTTTGGTGTGGGAGCAGTGGCTGGACGTTTTGAATTTGGGAGCTGGGCTGTGGCTGTGCCGAGAAGGAACGTCCCCACTGTGCTGTGGCTAGGAAGCTCAGAGCGCCAGTGCTTGTGGGGCTGTGGAAGGGCTGCCTAGGGCAGGTGCTGGCCAGCAAGAGCTTTCAGTGCTAGCCCCTTTGGTGTGGGAGCAGTGGCTGGACGTTTCGAATTTCGGAGCTGGGCTGTGGCTGTGCTGAGAAGGAACGTCCCCACTGTGCTGTGGCTAGGAAGCTCAGAGCGCCAGTGCTTGTGGGGCTGTGGAAGGGCTGCCTAGGGCAGGTGCTGGCCAGCAAGAGCTTTCAGTGCTAGCCCCTTTGGTGTGGGAGCAGTGGCTGGACGTTTTGAATTTCGGATCTGGGCTGTGGCTGTGCCGAGAAGGAACGTCCCCACTGTGCTGTGGCTAGGAAGCGCAGAGCGCCAGTGCTTGTGGGGCTGTGGAAGGGCTGCCTAGGGCGGGTGCTGGCCAGCAAGAGCTTTCAGTGCTAGCCCCTTTGGTGTGGGAGCAGTGGCTGGACGTTTTGAATTTCGGAGCTGGGCTGTGGCTGTGCCGAGAAGGAACGTCCCCACTGTGCTGTGGCTAGGAAGCTCAGAGCGCCAGTGCTTGTGGGGCTGTGGAAGGGCTGCCTAGGGCAGGTGATGGCCAGCAAGAGCTTTCAGTGCTAGCCCCTTTGGTGTGGGAGCAGTGGCTGGACGTTTTGAATTTGGGAGCTGGGCTCTGGCTCTGCCGAGAAGGAACGTCCCCACTGTGCTGTGGCTAGGAAGCTCAGAGCGCCAGTGCTTGTGGGGCTGTGGAAGGGCTGCCTAGGGCAGGTGCTGGCCAGCAAGAGCTTTCAGTGCTAGCCCCTTTGGTGTGGGAGCAGTGGCTGGACGTTTCGAATTTCGGAGCTGGGCTGTGGCTGTGCCGAGAAGGAACGTCCCCACTGTGCTGTGGCCAGGAAGCTCAGAGCGCCAGTGCTTGTGGGGCTGTGGAAGGGCTGCCTAGGGCAGGTGATGGCCAGCAAGAGCTTTCAGTGCTAGCCTCTTTGGTGTGGGAGCAGTGGCTGGACGTTTTGAATTTGGGAGCTGGGCTGTCGCTGTGCCGAGAAGGAACGTCCCCACTGTGCTGTGGCTAGGAAGCTCAGAGCGCCAGTGCTTGTGGGGCTGTGGAAGGGCTGCCTAGGGCAGGTGCTGGCCAGCAAGAGCTTTCAGTGCTAGCCCCTTTGGTGTGGGAGCAGTGGCTGGACGTTTTGAATTTGGGAGCTGGGCTGTGGCTGTGCCGAGAAGGAACGTCCCCACTGTGCTGTGGCTAGGAAGCTCAGAGAGCCAGTGCTTGTGGGGCTGTGGAAGGGCTGCCTAGGGCAGGTGATGGCCAGCAAGAGCTTTCAGTGCTAGCCCCTTTGGTGTGGGAGCAGTGGCTGGACGTTTCGAATTTCGGAGCTGGGCTGTGGCTGTGCCGAGAAGGAACGTCCCCACTGTGCTGTGGCTAGGAAGCGCAGAGCGCCAGTGCTTGTGGGGCTGTGGAAGGGCTGCCTAGGGCAGGTGATGGCCAGCAAGAGCTTTCAGTGCTAGCCCCTTTGGTGTGGGAGCAGTGGCTGGACGTTTTGAATTTGGGAGCTGGGCTGTGGCTGTGCTGAGAAGGAACGTCCCCACTGTGCTGTGGACAGGAAGCTCAGAGCGCCAGTGCTTGTGGGGCTGTGGAAGGGCTGCCTAGGGAAGGTGATGGCCAGCAAGAGCTTTCAGTGCTAGCCCCTTTGGTGTGGGAGCAGTGGCTGGACGTTTTGAATTTCGGAGCTGGGCTGTGGCTGTGCCGAGAAGGAACGTCCCCACTGTGCTGTGGCTAGGAAGCGCAGAGCGCCAGTGCTTGTGGGGCTGTGGAAGGGCTGCCTAGGGCAGGTGCTGGCCAGCAAGAGCTTTCAGTGCTAGCCCCTTTGGTGTGGGAGCAGTGGCTGGACGTTTTGAATTTCGGAGCTGGGCTGTGGCTGTGCTGAGAAGGAACGTCCCCACTGTGCTGTGGCTAGGAAGCTGAGAGCGCCAGTGCTTGTGGGGCTGTGGAAGGGCTGCCTAGGGCAGGTGATGGCCAGCAAAAGCTTTCAGTGCTAGCCCCTTTGGTGTGGGAGCAGTGGCTGGACGTTTTGAATTTCGAATCTGGGCTGTAGCTGTGCCGAGAAGGAACATCCCCACTGTGCTGTGGCTAGGAAGCGCAGAGCGCCAGTGCTTGTGGGGCTGTGGAAGGGCTGCCTAGGGCAGGTGATGGCCAGCAAGAGCTTTCAGTGCTAGCCCCTTTGGTGTGGGAGCAGTGGCTGGACGTTTTGAATTTCGGAGCGGGGCTGTGGCTGTGCCGAGAAGGAACGTCCCCACTGTGCTGTGGCTAGGAAGCTCAGAGCGCCAGTGCTTGTGGGGCTGTGGAAGGGCTGCCTAGGGCAGGTGCTGGCCAGCAAGAGCTTTCAGTGCTAGCCCCTTTGGTGTGGGAGCAGTGGCTGGACGTTTTGAATTTGGGAGCTGGGCTGTGGCTGTGCCGAGAAGGAACGTCCCCACTGTGCTGTGGCTAGGAAGCTCAGAGCGCCAGTGCTTGTGGGGCTGTGGAAGGGCTGCCTAGGGCAGGTGCTCGCCAGCAAGAGCTTTCAGTGCTAGCCCCTTTCGTGTGGGAGCAGTGGCTGGATGTTTTGAATTTCGGAGCGGGGCTGTGGCTGTGCCGAGAAGGAACGTCCCCACTGTGCTGTGGCTAGGAAGCTCAGAGCGCCAGTGCTTGTGGGGCTGTGGAAGGGCTGCCTAGGGCAGGTGATGGCCAGCAAGAGCTTTCAGTGCTAGCCCCTTTGGTGTGGGAGCAGTGGCTGGACGTTTTGAATTTCGGAGCTGGGCTGTGGCTGTGCCGAGAAGGAACGTCCCCACTGTGCTGTGGCTAGGAAGCTCAGAGCGCCAGTGCTTGTGGGGCTGTGGAAGGGCTGCCTAGGGCAGGTGATGGCCAGCAAGAGCTTTCAGTGCTAGCCCCATTGGTGTGGGAGCAGTGGCTGGACGTTTCGAATTTGGGAGCTGGGCTGTGGCTGTGCTGAGAAGGAACGTCCCCACTGTGCTGTGGCTAGGAAGCTCAGAGCGCCAGTGCTTGTGGGGCTGTGGAAGGGCTGCCTAGGGCAGGTGATGGCCAGCAAGAGCTTTCAGTGCTAGCCCCTTTCGTGTAGGAGCAGTGGCTGGACGTTTTGAATTTGGGAGCTGGGCTCTGGCTGTGCTGAGAAGGAACGTCCCCACTGTGCTGTGGCTAGGAAGCTCAGAGCGCCAGTGCTTGTGGGGCTGTGGAAGGGCTGCCTAGGGCAGGTGCTGGCCAGCAAGAGCTTTCAGTGCTAGCCCCTTTGGTGTGGGAGCAGTGGCTGGACGTTTTGAATTTGGGAGCTGGGCTGTGGCTGTGCCGAGAAGGAACGTCCCCACTGTGCTGTGGCTAGGAAGCTCAGAGCGCCAGTGCTTGTGGGGCTGTGGAAGGGCTGCCTAGGGCAGGTGCTGGCCAGCAAGAGCTTTCAGTGCTAGCCCCTTTGGTGTGGGAGCAGTGGCTGGACGTTTCGAATTTCGGAACTGGGCTGTGGCTGTGCTGAGAAGGAACGTCCCCACTGTGCTGTGGCTAGGAAGCTCAGAGCGCCAGTGCTTGTGGGGCTGTGGAAGGGCTGCCTAGGGCAGGTGCTGGCCAGCAAGAGCTCTCAGTGCTAGCCCCTTTGGTGTGGGAGCAGTGGCTGGAGGTTTCCAACTTGGGAGCTGGGCTGTGGCTGTGCCGAGAAGGAACGTCCCCACTGTGCTGTGGCTAGGAAGCTCAGAGCGCCAGTGCTTGTGGGGCTGTGGAAGGGCTGCCTAGGGCAGGTGATGGCCAGCAAGAGCTTTCAGTGCTAGCCCCTTTGGTGTGGGAGCAGTGGCTGGACGTTTTGAATTTGGGAGCTGGGCTGTGGCTGTGCTGAGAAGGAACGTCCCCACTGTGCTGTGGCTAGGAAGCTGAGAGCGCCAGTGCTTGTGGGGCTGTGGAAGGGCTGCCTAGGGCAGGTGATGGCCAGCAAGAGCTTTCAGTGCTAGCCCCTTTGGTGTGGGAGCAGTGGCTGGACGTTTTGAATTTCGGAGCTGGGCTGTGGCTGTGCCGAGAAGGAACGTCCCCACTGTGCTGTGGCTAGGAAGCTCAGAGCGCCAGTGCTTGTGGGGCTGTGGAAGGGCTGCCTAGGGAAGGTGCTGGCCAGCAAGAGCTTTCAGTGCTAGCCCCTTTGGTGTGGGAGCAGCGGCTGGACGTTTTGAATTTCGGAGCTGGGCTGTGGCTGTGCCGAGAAGGAACGTCCCCACTGTGCTGTGGCTAGGAAGCTCAGAGCGCCAGTGCTTGTGGGGCTGTGGAAGGGCTGCCTAGGGCAGGTGATGGCCAGCAAGAGCTTTCAGTGCTAGCCCCTTTGGTGTGGGAGCAGTGGCTGGACGTTTTGAATTTCGGAGCTGGGCTGTGGCTGTGCCGAGAAGGAACGTCCCCACTGTGCTGTGGCTAGGAAGCTCAGAGCGCCAGTGCTTGTGGGGCTGTGGAAGGGCTGCCTAGGGCAGGTGCTGGCCAGCAAGAGCTTTCAGTGCTAGCCCCTTTGGTGTGGGAGCAGTGGCTGGACGTTTTGAATTTGGGAGCTGGGCTGTGGCTGTGCCGAGAAGGAACGTCCCCACTGTGCTGTGGCTAGGAAGCTCAGAGCGCCAGTGCTTGTGGGGCTGTGGAAGGGCTGCCTAGGGCAGGTGCTGGCCAGCAAGAGCTTTCAGTGCTAGCCCCTTTGGTGTGGGAGCAGTGGCTGGACGTTTCGAATTTCGGAGCTGGGCTGTGGCTGTGCTGAGAAGGAACGTCCCCACTGTGCTGTGGCTAGGAAGCTCAGAGCGCCAGTGCTTGTGGGGCTGTGGAAGGGCTGCCTAGGGCAGGTGCTGGCCAGCAAGAGCTTTCAGTGCTAGCCCCTTTGGTGTGGGAGCAGTGGCTGGACGTTTTGAATTTGGGAGCTGGGCTGTGGCTGTGCCGAGAAGGAACGTCCCCACTGTGCTGTGGCTAGGAAGCTCAGAGCGCCAGTGCTTGTGGGGCTGTGGAAGGGCTGCCTAGGGCAGGTGATGGCCAGCAAGAGCTTTCAGTGCTAGCCCCTTTGGTGTGGGAGCAGTGGCTGGACGTTACGAATTTGGGAGCTGGGCTGTGGCTGTGCCGAGAAGGAACGTCCCCACTGTGCTGTGGCTAGGAAGCTCAGAGCGCCAGTGCTTGTGGGGCTGTGGAAGGGCTGCCTAGGGCAGGTGCTGGCCAGCAAGAGCTTTCAGTACTAGCCCCTTTGGTGTGGGAGCAGTGGCTGGACGTTTTGAATTTGGGAGCTGGGCTGTGGCTGTGCCGAGAAGGAACGTCCCCACTGTGCTGTGGCTAGGAAGCTCAGAGCGCCAGTGCTTGTGGGGCTGTGGAAGGGCTGCCTAGGGCAGGTGATGGCCAGCAAGAGCTTTCAGTGCTAGCCCCTTTGGTGTGGGAGCAGTGGCTGGACGTTACGAATTTGGGAGCTGGGCTGTGGCTGTGCCGAGAAGGAACGTCCCCACTGTGCTGTGGCTAGGAAGCTCAGAGCGCCAGTGCTTGTGGGGCTGTGGAAGGGCTGCCTAGGGCAGGTGATGGCCAGCAAGAGCTTTCAGTGCTAGCCCCTTTGGTGTGGGAGCAGTGGCTGGACGTTTTGAATTTCGGAGCTGGGCTGTGGCTGTGCCGAGAAGGAACGTCCCCACTGTGCTGTGGCCAGGAAGCTCAGAGCGCCAGTGCTTGTGGGGCTGTGGAAGGGCTGCCTAGGGCAGGTGATGGCCAGCAAGAGCTTTCAGTGCTAGCCCCTTTGGTGTGGGAGCAGTGGCTGGACGTTTTGAATTTGGGAGCTGGGCTGTGGCTGTGCCGAGAAGGAACGTCCCCACTGTGCTGTGGCTAGGAAGCTGAGAGCGCCAGTGCTTGTGGGGCTGTGGAAGGGCTGCCTAGGGCAGGTGCTGGCCAGCAAGAGCTTTCAGTGCTAGCCCCTTTGGTGTGGGAGCAGTGGCTGGACGTTTTGAATTTCGGAGATGGGCTGTGGCTGTGCTGAGAAGGAACGTCCCCACTGTGCTGTGGCTAGGAAGCTCAGAGCGCCAGTGCTTGTGGGGCTGTGGAAGGGCTGCCTAGGGCAGGTGATGGCCAGCAAGAGCTTTCAGTGCTAGCCCCTTTGGTGTGGGAGCAGTGGCTGGACGTTTCGAATTTGGGAGCTGGGCTGTGGCTGTGCCGAGAAGGAACGTCCCCACTGTGCTGTGGACAGGAAGCTCAGAGCGCCAGTGCTTGTGGGGCTGTGGAAGGGCTGCCTAGGGCAGGTGCTGGCCAGCAAGAGCTTTCAGTGCTAGCCCCTTTGGTGTGGGAGCAGTGGCTGGACGTTTTGAATTTGGGAGCTGGGCTGTGGCTGTGCCGAGAAGGAACGTCCCCACTGTGCTGTGGCTAGGAAGCTCAGAGCGCCAGTGCTTGTGGGGCTGTGGAAGGGCTGCCTAGGGCAGGTGATGGCCAGCAAGAGCTTTCAGTGCTAGCCCCTTTGGTGTGGGAGCAGTGGCTGGACGTTTTGAATTTCGGAGCGGGGCTGTGGCTGTGCTGAGAAGGAACGTCCCATCTGTGCAGTGGCTAGGAAGCTCAGAGCGCCAGTGCTTGTGGGGCTGTGGAAGGGCTGCCTAGGGCAGGTGCTGGCCAGCAAGAGCTTTCAGTTCTAGCCCCTTTGGTGTGGGAGCAGTGGCTGGACGTTTTGAATTTCGGAGCGGGGCTGTGGCTGTGCCGAGAAGGAACGTCCCCACTGTGCTGTGGCTAGGAAGCTCAGAGAGCCAGTGCTTGTGGGGCTGTGGAAGGGCTGCCTAGGGCAGGTGATGGCCAGCAAGAGCTTTCAGTGCTAGCCCCTTTGGTGTGGGAGCAGTGGCTGGACGTTTTGCATTTCGGAGCTGGGCTGTGGCTGTGCCGAGAAGGAACGTCCCCACTGTGCTGTGGCTAGGAAGCGCAGAGCGCCAGTGCTTGTGGGGCTGTGGAAGGGCTGCCTAGGGCGGGTGATGGCCAGCAAGAGCTTTCAGTGCTAGCCCCTTTGGTGTGGGAGCAGTGGCTGGACGTTTTGCATTTCGGAGCTGGGCTGTGGATGTGCCGAGAAGGAACGTCCCCACTGTGCTGTGGCCAGGAAGCTCAGAGCGCCAGTGCTTGTGGGGCTGTGGAAGGGCTGCCTAGGGCAGGTGATGGCCAGCAAGAGCTTTCAGTGCTAGCCCCTTTCGTGTGGGAGCAGTGGCTGGACGTTTTGAATTTGGGAGCTGGGCTGTGGCTGTGCCGAGAAGGAACGTCCCCACTGTGCTGTGGCTAGGAAGCGCAGAGCGCCAGTGCTTGTGGGGCTGTGGAAGGGCTGCCTAGGGCAGGTGATGGCCAGCAAGAACTTTCAGTGCTAGCCCCTTTGGTGTGGGAGCAGTGGCTGGACGTTTTGCATTTCGGAGCTGGGCTGTGGCTGTGCCGAGAAGGAACGTCCCCACTGTGCTGTGGCCAGGAAGCTCAGAGCGCCAGTGCTTGTGGGGCTGTGGAAGGGCTGCCTAGGGCAGGTGCTGGCCAGCAAGAGCTTTCAGTGCTAGCCCCTTTGGTGTGGGAGCAGTGGCTGGACGTTTTGAATTTCGGAGCTGGGCTGTGGCTGTGCCGAGAAGGAACGTCCCCACTGTGCTGTGGCTAGGAAGCTCAGAGCACCAGTGCTTGTGGGGCTGTGGAAGGGCTGCCTAGGGCAGGTGCTGGCCAGCAAGAGCTTTCAGTGCTAGCCCCTTTGGTGTGGGAGCAGTGGCTGGACGTTTTGCATTTCGGAGCTGGGCTGTGGCTGTGCCGAGAAGGAACGTCCCCACTGTGCTGTGGCTAGGAAGCGCAGAGCGCCAGTGCTTGTGGGGCTGTGGAAGGGCTGCCTAGGGCGGGTGATGGCCAGCAAGAGCTTTCAGTGCTAGCCCCTTTGGTGTGGGAGCAGTGGCTGGACGTTTTGCATTTCGGAGCTGGGCTGTGGATGTGCCGAGAAGGAACGTCCCCACTGTGCTGTGGCCAGGAAGCTCAGAGCGCCAGTGCTTGTGGGGCTGTGGAAGGGCTGCCTAGGGCAGGTGATGGCCAGCAAGAGCTTTCAGTGCTAGCCCCTTTCGTGTGGGAGCAGTGGCTGGACGTTTTGAATTTCGGAGCTGGGCTGTGGCTGTGCCGAGAAGGAACGTCCCCACTGTGCTGTGGCTAGGAAGCGCAGAGCGCCAGTGCTTGTGGGGCTGTGGAAGGGCTGCCTAGGGCAGGTGATGGCCAGCAAGAACTTTCAGTGCTAGCCCCTTTGGTGTGGGAGCAGTGGCTGGACGTTTTGCATTTCGGAGCTGGGCTGTGGCTGTGCCGAGAAGGAACGTCCCCACTGTGCTGTGGCCAGGAAGCTCAGAGCGCCAGTGCTTGTGGGGCTGTGGAAGGGCTGCCTAGGGCAGGTGATGGCCAGCAAGAGCTTTCAGTGCTAGCCCCTTTCGTGTGGGAGCAGTGGCTGGACGTTTTGAATTTCGGAGCTGGGCTGTGGCTGTGCCGAGAAGGAACGTCCCCACTGTGCTGTGGCTAGGAAGCTCAGAGCACCAGTGCTTGTGGGGCTGTGGAAGGGCTGCCTAGGGCAGGTGATGGCCAGCAAGAGCTTTCAGTGCTAGCCCCTTTGGTGTGGGAGCAGTGGCTGGACGTTTCGAATTTCGGAGCTGGGCTGTGGCTGTGCTGAGAAGGAACGTCCCCACTGTGCTGTGGCTAGGAAGCTCAGAGCGCCAGTGCTTGTGGGGCTGTGGAAGGGCTGCCTAGGGCAGGTGATGGCCAGCAAGAGCTTTCAGTGCTAGCCCCTTTGGTGTGGGAGCAGTGGCTGGACGTTTCGAATTTGGGAGCTGGGCTCTGGCTGTGCCGAGAAGGAACGTCCCCACTGTGCTGTGGCTAGGAAGCTGAGAGAGCCAGTGCTTGTGGGGCTGTGGAAGGGCTGCCTAGGGCAGGTGCTGGCCAGCAAGAGCTTTCAGTGCTAGCCCCTTTGGTGTGGGAGCAGTGGCTGGACGTTACGAATTTGGGAGCTGGGCTGTGGCTGTGCCGAGAAGGAACGTCCCCACTGTGCTGTGGCTAGGAAGCTCAGAGCGCCAGTGCTTGTGGGGCTGTGGAAGGGCTGCCTAGGGCAGGTGCTGGCCAGCAAGAGCTTTCAGTGCTAGCCCCTTTGGTGTGGGAGCAGTGGCTGGACGTTTCGAATTTGGGAGCTGGGCTCTGGCTGTGCCGAGAAGGAACGTCCCCACTGTGCTGTGGCTAGGAAGCTCAGAGCGCCAGTGCTTGTGGGGCTGTGGAAGGGCTGCCTAGGGCAGGTGCTGGCCAGCAAGAGCTTTCAGTGCTAGCCCCTTTGGTGTGGGAGCAGTGGCTGGACGTTTTGAATTTGGGAGCTGGGCTGTGGCTGTGCCGAGAAGGAACGTCCCCACTGTGCTGTGGCTAGGAAGCTCAGAGCGCCAGTGCTTGTGGGGCTGTGGAAGGGCTGCCTAGGGCAGGTGATGGCCAGCAAGAGCTTTCAGTGCTAGCCCCTTTGGTGTGGGAGCAGTGGCTGGACGTTTTGAATTTCGGAGCTGGGCTGTGGCTGTGCCGAGAAGGAACGTCCCCACTGTGCTGTGGCCAGGAAGCTCAGAGCGCCAGTGCTTGTGGGGCTGTGGAAGGGCTGCCTAGGGCAGGTGATGGCCAGCAAGAGCTTTCAGTGCTAGCCCCTTTGGTGTGGGAGCAGTGGCTGGACGTTTCGAATTTCGGAGCTGGGCTGTGGCTGTGCTGAGAAGGAACGTCCCCACTGTGCTGTGGCTAGGAAGCTCAGAGCGCCAGTGCTTGTGGGGCTGTGGAAGGGCTGCCTAGGGAAGGTGATGGCCAGCAAGAGCTTTCAGTGCTAGCCCCTTTGGTGTGGGAGCAGTGGCTGGACGTTTTGAATTTCGGAGCTGGGCTGTGGCTGTGCCGAGAAGGAACGTCCCCACTGTGCTGTGGCTAGGAAGCTCAGAGCGCCAGTGCTTGTGGGGCTGTGGAAGGGCTGCCTAGGGCAGGTGATGGCCAGCAAGAGCTTTCAGTGCTAGCCCCTTTGGTGTGGGAGCAGTGGCTGGACGTTACGAATTTGGGAGCTGGGCTGTGGCTGTGCCGAGAAGGAACGTCCCCACTGTGCTGTGGCTAGGAAGCTCAGAGCGCCAGGGCTTGTGGGGCTGTGGAAGGGCTGCCTAGGGCAGGTGCTGGCCAGCAAGAGCTTTCAGTGCTAGCCCCTTTGGTGAGGGAGCAGTGGCTGGACGTTTTGAATTTGGGAGCTGGGCTGTGGCTGTGCCGAGAAGGAACGTCCCCACTGTGCTGTGGCTAGGAAGCTCAGAGCGCCAGTGCTTGTGGGGCTGTGGAAGGGCTGCCTAGGGCAGGTGCTGGCCAGCAAGAGCTTTCAGTGCTAGCCCCTTTGGTGTGGGAGCAGTGGCTGGACGTTTTGAATTTGGGAGCTGGGCTGTGGCTGTGCCGAGAAGGAACGTCCCCACTGTGCTGTGGCTAGGAAGCTCAGAGCGCCAGTGCTTGTGGGGCTGTGGAAGGGCTGTCTAGGGCAGGTGATGGCCAGCAAGAGCTTTCAGTGCTAGCCCCTTTGGTGTGGGAGCAGTGGCTGGACGTTTTGCATTTCGGAGCTGGGCTGTGGCTGTGCTGAGAAGGAACGTCCCCACTGTGCTGTGGCTAGGAAGCTCAGAGCGCCAGTGCTTGTGGGGCTGTGGAAGGGCTGCCTAGGGCAGGTGCTGGCCAGCAAGAGCTTTCAGTGCTAGCCCCTTTGGTGTGGGAGCAGTGGCTGGACGTTTTGAATTTCGGAGCTGGGCTGTGGCTGTGCCGAGAAGGAACGTCCCCACTGTGCTGTGGCTAGGAAGCTGAGAGCGCCAGTGCTTGTGGGGCTGTGGAAGGGCTGCCTAGGGCAGGTGCTGGCCAGCAAGAGCTTTCAGTGCTAGCCCCTTTGGTGTGGGAGCAGTGGCTGGACGTTTTGAATTTCGGAGCTGGGCTGTGGCTGTGCTGAGAAGGAACGTCCCCACTGTGCTGTGGCTAGGAAGCTCAGAGCGCCAGTGCTTGTGGGGCTGTGGAAGGGCTGCCTAGGGCAGGTGCTGGCCAGCAAGAGCTTTCAGTGCTAGCCCCTTTGGTGTGGGAGCAGTGGCTGGACGTTTTGAATTTCGGAGCTGGGCTGTGGCTGTGCCGAGAAGGAACGTCCCCACTGTGCTGTGGCCAGGAAGCTCAGAGCGCCAGTGCTTGTGGGGCTGTGGAAGGGCTGCCTAGGGCAGGTGCTGGCCAGCAAGAGCTTTCAGTGTTAGCCCCTTTGGTGTGGGAGCAGTGGCTGGACGTTTTGAATTTGGGAGCTGGGCTGTGGCTGTGCCGAGAAGGAACGTCCCCACTGTGCTGTGGCTAGGAAGCTCAGAGCGCCAGTGCTTGTGGGGCTGTGGAAGGGCTGCCTAGGGCAGGTGCTGGCCAGCAAGAGCTTTCAGTTCTAGACCCTTTGGTGTGGGAGCAGTGGCTGGACGTTTTGAATTTCGGAGCGGGGCTGTGGCTGTGCCGAGAAGGAACGTCCCCACTGTGCTGTGGCTAGGAAGCTCAGAGAGCCAGTGCTTGTGGGGCTGTGGAAGGGCTGCCTAGGGCAGGTGCTGGCCAGCAAGAGCTTTCAGTGCTAGCCCCTTTGGTGTGGGAGCAGTGGCTGGACGTTTTGCATTTCGGAGCTGGGCTGTGGCTGTGCCGAGAAGGAACGTCCCCACTGTGCTGTGGCTAGGAAGCGCAGAGCGCCAGTGCTTGTGGGGCTGTGGAAGGGCTGCCTAGGGCGGGTGATGGCCAGCAAGAGCTTTCAGTGCTAGCCCCTTTGGTGTGGGAGCAGTGGCTGGACGTTTCGAATTTGGGAGCTGGGCTGTGGCTGTGCCGAGAAGGAACGTCCCCACTGTGCTGTGGCTAGGAAGCTCAGAGCGCCAGTGCTTGTGGGGCTGTGGAAGGGCTGCCTAGGGCAGGTGATGGCCAGCAAGAGCTTTCAGTGCTAGCCCCTTTGGTGTGGGAGCAGTGGCTGGACGTTTTGAATTTGGGAGCTGGGCTGTGGCTCTGCCGAGAAGGAACGTCCCCACTGTGCTGTGGCTAGGAAGCTCAGAGCGCCAGTGCTTGTGGGGCTGTGGAAGGGCTGCCTAGGGCAGGTGCTGGCCAGCAAGAGCTTTCAGTGCTAGCCCCTTTGGTGTGGGAGCAGTGGCTGGACGTTTCGAATTTCGGAGCTGGGCTGTGGCTGTGCCGAGAAGGAACGTCCCCACTGTGCTGTGGCCAGGAAGCTCAGAGCGCCAGTGCTTGTGGGGCTGTGGAAGGGCTGCCTAGGGCAGGTGATGGCCAGCAAGAGCTTTCAGTGCTAGCCTCTTTGGTGTGGGAGCAGTGGCTGGACGTTTTGAATTTGGGAGCTGGGCTGAGGCTGTGCCGAGAAGGAACGTCCCCACTGTGCTGTGGCCAGGAAGCTCAGAGCGCCAGTGCTTGTGGGGCTGTGGAAGGGCTGCCTAGGGCAGGTGCTGGCCAGCAAGAGCTTTCAGTGCTAGCCCCTTTGGTGTGGGAGCAGTGGCTGGACGTTTTGAATTTGGGAGCTGGGCTGTGGCTGTGCCGAGAAGGAACGTCCCCACTGTGCTGTGGCCAGGAAGCTCAGAGAGCCAGTGCTTGTGGGGCTGTGGAAGGGCTGCCTAGGGCAGGTGATGGCCAGCAAGAGCTTTCAGTGCTAGCCCCTTTGGTGTGGGAGCAGTGGCTGGACGTTTTGAATTTGGGAGCTGGGCTGTGGCTGTGCTGAGAAGGAACGTCCCCACTGTGCTGTGGCTAGGAAGCTCAGAGCGCCAGTGCTTGTGGGGCTGTGGAAGGGCTGCCTAGGGAAGGTGATGGCCAGCAAGAGCTTTCAGTGCTAGCCCCTTTGGTGTGGGAGCAGTGGCTGGACGTTTTGAATTTGGGAGCTGGGCTGTGGCTGTGCCGAGAAGGAACGTCCCCACTGTGCTGTGGCTAGGAAGCTCAGAGCGCCAGTGCTTGTGGGGCTGTGGAAGGGCTGCCTAGGGCAGGTGCTGGCCAGCAAGAGCTTTCAGTGCTAGCCCCTTTGGTGTGGGAGCAGTGGCTGGACGTTTTGAATTTCGGAGCTGGGCTGTGGCTGTGCCGAGAAGGAACGTCCCCACTGTGCTGTGGCTAGGAAGCTCAGAGCGCCAGTGCTTGTGGGGCTGTGGAAGGGCTGCCTAGGGCAGGTGCTGGCCAGCAAGAGCTTTCAGTGCTAGCCCCTTTGGTGTGGGAGCAGTGGCTGGACGTTTTGAATTTGGGAGCTGGGCTGTGGCTGTGCTGAGAAGGAACGTCCCCACTGTGCTGTGGCTAGGAAGCTCAGAGCGCCAGTGCTTGTGGGGCTGTGGAAGGGCTGCCTAGGGCAGGTGATGGCCAGCAAGAGCTTTCAGTGCTAGCCCCTTTGGTGTGGGAGCAGTGGCTGGACGTTTTGAATTTGGGAGCTGGGCTGTGGCTGTGCCGAGAAGGAACGTCCCCACTGTGCTGTGGCTAGGAAGCTCAGAGCGCCAGTGCTTGTGGGGCTGTGGAAGGGCTGC